>NW_027176794.1:1113560-1251060 GCF_023349555.1 Cebidichthys violaceus
AAATGGTAATACGGACTGTAATTTAGTTTATTTGGTCATTTTAAGTCTTATAGGATAATATTTTTCTTATAAACATAACATCCCCAAAATAAAAATGCATCCGACTTGTCTACCATGTCTGTGACTTTTTTTCTACCAATTTCCTAAAAAAGATGAGCACTGTACTTTTTAGCAAACGTTAAAAAAGTAATTATTGTGAATTAACACAGCAATCCTGACTGCAGGATGTTGTATATGAGATTGACTCAAAATAAACTAGTGTGTGTTCATCGTGATGAGGGAACATGTTTTGGACAGAAATGGAGCTATAGTATTGGCTGAGGCAGGTTTACTTACATCAGATTAACAGCTTGTCAACACTTATGACTAATCAAAGCATTTTGTCCGGTTTTCTCAGCATGATCCACGTTGTCAGAGACATTGAAGGTGGTGGGGTCTATAAACAGATGCTACCCACTGACCTTAGAAAACATGGTGGAGGGGCCAGATGTTTGGATGACCTCACAACCTTGGGACCAGCTGATGTGGCAGTGATGGAGACTGGTACTGGCAGAAGAAACTGATCTAGTGTCATCAAAGGTTCCATTTTTTCCCGCTTTTCCGTGTTGGTCTTAACCCCCCAAACTGGGCAATCCTGGAAGGCAGGGAAAGATGGAGGACAGACGAAGGGAAATATGTAAACACAGAAGAGAACCAGAGACAGAGAGCGGGAGGAAAGACTGGTCAGTGGTGCTGACGGTTGTCACAGATGTTGAGTTCAGCACAAAACTCTGCCAGAAGCCATCATGTCAAAGCTAAGTTAGCTGAATGAACAAGAACAACTCCAGGCCCTGCCACTTTAAATCTCGCTCAAAATTCAACAGCTGTTTCTTGAACGAATGCAGATGCAAAATAATGATAATAATGCCTACTTACAGCTCCTGCTTAGAAGTAAACAATCCTTCTTGACCACACCCTGCACACATGGTGTCTCATTAGCTCTGCATTACTGTAGCTATTTTAGAGATATTTAATTTTAGAGGCAGCAACAGTTTTTAGCTGACATTTTTAGAGGGAAAAACTATTTTAGCTACTTAACAATATTGTTAGGTAGCTAAATATGCAACAATTACTGTTTTTAGGCAGCAATAATTTGTTTTCCCTTTTCAAAACTACACAACCAACCGGTTTACATAGTTGTCAGAAACAAGCAAGCATCATTGTAATATGCATCTAGAGTGTTGCAGTTGCTTCAACATCATTTCTCCTCAAATCAACGCCTGCGCTTGTCTATTCTGGCATCAGAAATGCTTAACATTTTGACTGGGTGCATCTTGGCTCCAAGCGTCTTCACTCAGCTCAGAGAATGTCTTTGTGCCAAGGCCACAGCCTGTGGCGGTTTTCCTAGTGACAGATGAGCATGTCAACATGTTTGTGTGAGTGTGTGTATGTGGTGAAACAATAGGTCTTGTAAGCTGTGAACTGTGCTATTATGGACAGAACTGCCAGGTTATCCAGTAACCAATACACCAACAAATTGATCAGACATAACATTCACACAACTCAGTAAATATTAACACTAAATAAAAGCAAATGAACACATGACTGTGGGAACACAGACACACAATTAGTGTAGTGATTTCAGAAACATTGCTTTTTTTTTTACTGACTTTGGTACACAGTAATTGGACTGATAACACTCACTTGTTATTACTTGTTAAAAAGAAAATGACAATTCGTACAGCCCAAGCCCCATTCATAAGCGAATATACAAATGAGAATATCCTTATTTGTCCTTTAAAAGAACTATAACAGAATCAACCCAGAAATCATTAAATGGTGAGCTGCACCATAGAGAACTGCGACATGTGGATCTAAATCTGTCCGTCTTGTCTCTAGGCCTGTTGGCAAAGGGCAGCTCAGCTGTAGCAGCCAGATTGTGTGAACAGCGGACGACGAACATCTCTCCACAGGCCATACCAAGGTGTCTAATCCAGGAAACACTGTGAACATACACCCTGTGGGCACCCACTGTGCACTGCATAGCCTACATCCCAGTACACACTGCAACAAATCTTCCATCTTAACAAGCCAGTCCGTCTATTATTGAGGAGTAAAACCTCAAATTCTTATAATACCTAAACAATATGCTAGTAGGGTAAGATTATCTTATTTGGTGTTTGCTTCATGATTTTTGAAGGTTGAGAGGGACACTTGATGATTGTTAAGATGAGCAATTTTGGCACCAAAAAAATATTTTTTTTTGTACGACATAAACACAAATATTAGTAAATAATAACCAGTAAATATTAGTAAATAACCAAAGCCAAAGCAATCTGCAAAACCCCAAAACTAGTGATTACTAATGATATGTTCACATCTTTTATCTTTTCTGAACATCCAGTAGAGAGGCAAATGCTTGTGATATTTTTGTAGAGATATATATATTTTTTTGAAATCACTGTGATAAATGTATAGATATTTCATTTACACATTTCGGCACTTTACCTTTAGAAATATTGCCAGCTCGCCTAGCAGCGCGTCTGCTGTCCAGCCCCTGTCATATCGGCTGAGTGTCACCCACGTCACAGGGTGTCGCAAAATGACAGCTCCCAATGTCTGCAAAGATGAAGCCTCAGGAGGAAAGAAAAGAAAAAAAACGGGACGGATCGAAATTTCATACAACCAAGTATATCAAAGTGACTCCTGTCAGCATTGCATCAAAGCGGAGAAACAGGAACTGTTCATTTTTACAGCTGAGAGTTGGACTGTGGAGGGGGTTTTCTGGGGAAACAGGCTGGGAAGGTGAGCAGCGTAAATTGTGTTGGATGACTTACAGGAAAAAATGATGACGATGAAAAGCACCTTGTCAACCATCACCCATTTGGATTTATGACAGCGGAGTCAAAATAAGGCTGGGAAGGAGGGTGAAGTTGGAGGGAGACATTTGAGATCTAGTTTCTTTACGTCAACGTCCATGTGAGCCCCATGTGACACAGAGTCTACCGTTAGCAGTGGTGCAGCACACTGGCAACCTGTGATTTCATCTTACTTGTTTTGAGAAAATACAATTCATCATTTCCTTTTTGCCGTTTTTGCTGAACATGGAAAAAAATGTAAATCTCACTCATTAACAAATGACAAAAATCTCATGAGAATAGGCATGGCTGTGAATGTGTGCACTGTGCATTAAACTAGAAAGAAGAAATGTAGTTTAAAAAGAAATGCTTGACAATTTAATTACGATCATTTTTGTGGTAAAGAACATAAAACAAGCAAAAACGTGTTCAGAGTGAAACACAAAACAACATCGACAGTTACCATGGGGAGAGTAACCCAAGCAGTCTTTGCTTCTACAGCATACAGAGATACAACTTGTGTAAAGATGACAAATATTAGAGGCTTGAGGCTAAAAGAATCAAAGGCAACCAAAATCTGTTTTTGTCCCAGGGCCAAACCCTGCACTGGACTGCGGGCAACTTCTGATTTCAGCACTAGCTGGTGTAACGCAACCAGCCATGCATTAGCATTGGCCCTCCAGTTAGAGCAGGCTCTTAGGATCCTGTCACCCGAACTTATCATACACCCTCACACACATACACACACCGCCAGACACAAACATGCAGACACGTAAAAAGCAGCTCGTTTGCTGCAGCAAGTACGCACAGACCTTTATCTGATAGATCTCTTTCTATCTCAGTTTTCTGTTCTCTCTGAGGCAAACAAATACACTATTGCTACTCACTTACACAGGAACCATAATTCAACATTGTTCAGACCACTGAAACCTCTCCAGATTAACCACTGGTCAAACACACAGTGGCTGTTGGCAGGGACGTCCATCTACACAACATAAAAGACTGATTTTCCCCGTTAAAGCAGCCGGCCCATCTCCCTCACCACTTAGAGGGGGGCCCGAGCTAGCATACAAAGTTCAACAACTGTGAAGAAGGAACTATTAAAGAGGACACACAAAGCAGTGACCTTGACTGACAAGTGCTCTTCATTCTGGCCATAAACAGCAGTGGGGCCTGATAAGTGTTCATCGGTGCGGGGAGTAATGACCTATCCGTCAGCAGCGGTTGGGCTGTGTGAGGTAGTATAAATGGAACATACATAATGTACAGCAATAATACCAGCACGCTCACAGCCTAATGTATTATCATTATTCTTGGGGACCAGGGTTTCCCCCCCCCCCCCCCTCCCCTAACCCTGTGTAGTGTGCCTCAGAACGGCGGGTAAATGCCTTCCGGTCACAATAATTTCATTCTAATCTTTGTTCCATATTATAATTTTCATGGTCAGAAATACACCAGGAAGCAACGCCACGTTTCTATCAAGGCTAAACAGAACACAGGCCATAACTGGAGGTTTTATGTGACTGTACAAGCCCCGTTCATAGCACACCACTCAATTTATGATAAGAACGGAGAAAGCTGTAAATTTATGTGCGATGGGCGATCTCAAACAACATCATTACGGGCCGAACCAGCTTCCGATAGGACAGCTGTATCATACCAGAGACTCAGAACATTAAAGAGAATATTCAATATTCATAACATTAAAAAAACATTACATTTTACAATTAAATTGAACAAAGTTTATTAAAGATACCAAGCATCGATTTAAAACTTTATCCCAAACAATATATTCAAAGTTAGGGTCATTGAACATACAAGTCTGTTGTAATATGTACTCCATAAATCACGAGCCACTAGCTCATTACACTTCAATGTCATTATCAGCTGTGTAATCAGATCTTTAGTGGATCTTAAGAAGGAATGTAAAATAGATTCCAAAACCTTAAAAGGAATAGTATGACAGGAAATATGCTTATTTACTTTCTTGTGGGGCGATTTTGGTGTAGTGGCCACACTCTGCATTGAAGGATCCTGCAACCAAGACTGTCCCAAAATCGCTATATTCTACATACCGTTTTGACAATACCTGATCCGATTAATAGGCTCAGTATCGGAGGTGATACAGATCCGGTGGAACATAGCATCCTTAATGTTTAGCCCAAGTTCAAAAGCATAAACCTGTCAGTCAGGAATCAAATACAGGTGTTGAAGTCCCATAGTTCTTACAAGATTTCATAAAATCTATTTTTTTTTCTTGGTGGTTAAATCCCAAAAACAAGACACCATTATCGGAAACTTACCACACATCTCACTGACATACTAAAAGGTTTATCTACAAAAAATATCACATCCCAAAATACTACCTAGTAAAAGCTAATTCAGTCTGGAACCTACATTGGTCGGTTGTGCTGAGAGTTATCATGTAACACCATTAATTAACAGGCATTTCGGAGGCCTCCCACACACATACTGCATCAAACTCGCAGCCAGTGTCCTTATCCAAATCTCTTTCTTCTCCACAGAAACAAGGATATGCAGTGCTACTACACGGCCGAACATTCCTGTGACACACACTGCATACCGTAAAAAGGTTTTCTAGGGAATTTAAATAAACTCCATTAAGAATATAAAAATGCTACAGTGCTGCCTTTCCTGGAAAATTGTTGATTTACACTGAAATTTAAATAAATAAATATTTGCTTGTTGTTTTAACAGTGTAGCAGCTAATGCTCAGTGATGACATTATTTTCATGATAAATTAATATTCAAGACCTAATCTTAATGTTGTAAATATTGCGTGCATGCCCGTGTTGTCTCTCCCAGGTATCCCTACAGAGCAGAGAAAAAAAAAATAAAAAATGAAGGATGCCTCCAAAGCTTGGAGACAGTAATCTCCCCTGTGGAGGTCAAATCTAACATGGCAGGTTAGTGTCTGTGGAGATTGACAGCCTGGAGAAATACTGCTGCCAGGCACCCACAACGCACAGTGACAGTAAACACCTCCCAGGAAAAAGGCTGGTTACCAAGCCTTATAGAGCGACTGTCAGAGGGCGCCAGTCATCAGAGCTGCTGCCGACTCCGCACTGACACACTCCGTCAACGTATCTCTATCATATCGAAACCATCTCTATAATGTGGACATCAAACTCATCCAGGAAGTATACACATCCAACCTGTACACAGGTTTTTAAAAGGGTTGTTTTTATAAAATCACGACTTTATTTGTTGCCATATGTGGTAGTTTTGCTACCACAGATTTTATGTAGAAGGTTAAATCAAGCAGAAATGAATCGTTTGAAGGAAGTACTTGATCGTAGAGCTGAAATGAGTAGATTAATTGATTGATTAGTAGATTAATTAATTAGTCAATCGACTTGATAACGTGATAAATACATTCTGAATGTGAACATTTCCAGTTTCTGTTTGCCACATATGGTAGTAAACTGAATATCTCTGAGTTTTCTACTGTTGGTCGGACCAAACAAGACATTTTAAGAATTCACTGTGTTCTCTGGGAACGTGTGATGGGATTTTCTAACGATAATGAAAATAGTAGTTGAGGCAATAATAGGAGAGATTGTTGCAATTTATTTGTCACCATTTTGTGTTTAAAATGTTTTGTATAAATTCTGTGGTGGGTAATTGATGCATACTAGATAATTAAGTCAAGCAGAACAACATGACTTGTTAAAGAAAACTCTTGTAGCATTACATCCAAAAACAATGAATGAATACATGAAGCTGAAAAACACACTTAAAGCCATGTCGTTTATTGTGGTTGTACAGAAATTGTAATGCAGGGCAGCAGACCACTAATTGCATGAAATATGTTATCTTACAGGCTTGTGCTGTCTGCCTTTCATAAACAAAGGCTGACAGATCATGCCCTCAACCAGTGACCCTGCTGTGAGCATATGCACTAATGCAAGGTCACACTGGAGACTGGCCACATGAGGAGAAAACAGCCATCCAATTTGCCTTGTGAGCCCAACACAGACACAAACCACTGATGTAGTCATCATGCCCTACAATAAAATGTCAGTGTGTTAAACGGCGCCCTTTTTTCATTAGCAGCTCTAATAAATGGTGCTTCTATAAAATAGAGGAATCCTGTTATGTCTGTGAGGAGAAAACGATAAAGGGATATCACTGCCAGAAATCTGTTGTACACTCAATGTCAAAGAGGCTTCGTTGGCTCCCACAGGGCTCAGCTGTGTGCAGAAGCATAGCAGCCCCTGATTTTCATGATGGCAGGTGGCCATCTTTAAATCAGAGATCTACATACAGTACTAGCCATAAACCACAGCGGTTGGCACATTTACAAACATGACTGATAACAGAAAAATTACATTTGCCTCAAAACATACCATGCCCCCTTGCGGTCCAAATATTAACAAATTCAAGTTAAATAGTAAAGAATAAGTAGCCATGGCATTTCATTTGAAGCAAGGAAGTCATATCTTCGGCTCTGATTGGTCTGATTAGGAGAGTGGGTGGGGGGGGTGTTGATGGGAGCGTGCTACGACGGTGTGATTGAGGTTATGAGGGGGTCGTGGGTGGAGGAGGCAGAAAAGACAGGCAGACAGACAAACCTATAGACTGACGCCGTTCCCCCCTCATCCCCTGCTTGCCCTTTGTCATGCACCCTCCTCACCTCCAGAGCTGTCACTGGCTTGTCAGAACCAATCACAGGATGCCATGCTGTCTGCCAACCATGTACCAGTTTGGACAGGATGACATCAAATTTCTGGTGCTACGTGTCAAGGACCATATGAAAACAGATGTCCTCATTACCGCGGCGCCCGTGTTTTAGAAATACTACATACTCACCTTTTCGCAGATCCGGGCATTAAGAAACATCACATGGTTTCATTTTTCTGTTTAATCTTATTTTTGGTGTAGATAAACAGACTGAGAATATCTAAATAAAAAAAAACAGTTATTTAGGAAAAATAATACTGTTTACCATAAAATCCATTTATATCCAAAAACCTAAGAAAAACAACAAACTAAAGCCCAGTGAAATACTGGTCACAGTGTGAAAAAACAGTGACATGTCGAAGCCTGGTGTCATGCATATATGAGGCCCTCTGAGATCCAGCATGACAAAAGTAACTTTATTGAATGGGACAGATCGCTGCTTGTCTGACTGACTTAATCTGTTTGATTGAGCAACGGGATGCCTTCGGCTTCACAAGTCCTTCAAAGGCCGCAGATTCTGCAAGTGTGAAAAAAGAGGGAGCGAAAAAGGAAAAGAGAAAAATCCCCCCACACCCCTTCTACTGCAATAGACGCACGCACACACACACACACACACACACACACACACACACACACACACACACACACACACACACACACACACACACACACACACACACACACACACACACACACACACACACACACCATAGCAGCGTTTGGGAGGGTTTATTTATTAGTTTTAAACATCTTATTCATTGCCCTACCACCCAAGCTCTTTCAGGTCATCAGCCTCTAACAAAGACCGCAGGCCTGGAAAATCTGTCAACTGTCAGTGTCATTGATTAGGAGCAGAACTCTGGGCAGATGAGGAGGCTTCATTGAAGCCAACCGTTGAAGAGTAATAAAGGGCAGAGTTTGAAGAGTCTGTCCCTGACAATAACACTGCTGCTGCAATTTCCCTCTAGACTCCAAAGCATGCCGCATTACAGAACCATACATTCATTTGCTCATGCTCCACGATCTTATTATGGGGATCTAACTTTCCACTCCACCCCCTTTTTTTCACCATGTCCTCCAAACACAAAGCAGACCTCAGCTATCATTGTGCTTGATCTGAATTTTATTTAGAGCTCCATATGCTTCTCAAGCCGACTCTCAAAGCCTGGTGTTGATGCTTGGCCTCTCTTGGCCCGTTAACCATTAAAAGAGGGGCCATTCTGTCACCACACTGCCTATTGTGGGCCTTTGAGGTTACGAGACAAAAGTGTGAGATCATGAATGAGTGCTTGGCAGTCTATTGGAGGTTTCCATCCACACAATTGAACTGAGAATCTGCACCTGATACAATTCAAGCATCTCGTTTAAAATAGAAAGGGGGTTACTTTGTGTACTGGAGTGGCCCAATTGAATAAAAGGGTTATGTTTTCATTTTCAGGCAATTGAGACACTGATTTTCAACATCTCTGCAAAGGACAGAGACCCATCATGGTGGTGGTTTCTCTTCTTCTGTCTTACAGAGAATGCAGCTAAATACCTAACCGGACCCCCTGGCAGCTATGAGCACCCAGACATAGTTAGCTACACATGAGGAGCTGGATGAAACCCCAGAGATACACCACACCTCACAGCAAGGAGCAGACCACAGAATTACCCTCTAGGGGGGGGCCTCCTCTGAACACACATTCCCCCTACACTTTCTCCCCTCCAAGTAGCCTAAGCTGTGTCTCTCAGTCTCCAGGTCCCCCCTTAGTGACAATTTGTCCACATCAGAGAGCCGTCATCCCTAACGAGATCCGACTCGTGACACACAGATGGGGAGGGGCTGGGCCTGGCAGTGCTAGCGCCGGGTGCCTGCCTGCCCCGGGGCTACAGAAAAACGCCATGCTCAGACTGCCGTGTGAGAGAACACAACTGCTTTCTGCTAAGCTTTGCTTTACCACCATAAGCTCTACCAGACCACAGCCCACATCACTGGGCCATTACAAGGGAATGGGTGCAATAAGAGCAATTAAATGAATATTGTTAATTATATTTGTGCACACAAACAACCAAATAAAATGGCATACAGCTTAACACTGAAGGAATTCCAATTCTGAGGGATTTTCATAAATCATATCAGCATACGGTGTTACATTCAAACCAATAAAATAAAAACATTGTTTGCCAAACACCCAAAAACTTTCTTACTGTCTTACTTACCATCTGCTCTTACTGATCTTACCGAGTTCTACAAATACTAATAAACTGCAAAGGATAATGCACGCCACTTCATTAAACCATTCACAGCAAGACACTTTCTTAGCACACAGACACAATAAGCCTGTGACTAAACAGCAAATCATGTGAAATAAGCTTTGCATTGTGACACAAAGAACAGACTTTCAGCTTTCACCTTTCAGCTCCGCTTCCATTCAGCTGTAAAACCACACATAGGAAGAGCTGGCCAAAAATTCTTTGGAGCCTTCAGGCAACTTCTGTCACTAACTCCGTCATTGACAACGGCTGGAAGTTTCACAAGTCTGGTAGAATATCAGAAATTGTACACGATGCTAATGATTGCGATTGCAATTTCCATTTTTACACAAAACCTTTATGATAATGGTGTTGTTGCCATATGTTTCCTAGTGTCAGGTGATATAAGACACACACACTGCACATTCTCTACCCCCCCCCCCCCCACCCACACACACACACACACACACACACACACACACACACACACACACACACACACACACACGTTGACCCTGTATCCTAAAAATCACAGCCTCTCTGTTCCGGTCAAGTGCATCAGCCAGGCAAATGTATGCAATTAGGTCATGCTGGCCTGTGTGACCCACACAGTGGTCAACAGTAAGAATGTTAATAACAGTAGAATGCTATCAGAGCACAGGGGGTACACAATTGTCCAAGGGAACCACCTTAATAAATAAGACAACAGATAAATAAAGCAGATAGCACAGGAGTATACTGTGCATGATAAGAATTAAATTACCCTCCAATATGCTGTGCTTACCCAGTGCTGGCCTTTAATTTGGAAATATAAAGGCATAATGTAGCCAGGAAATTACATTTTAAATGGGCAATAACCTGGAGGCCCTCTTTGAATACTGGCCCACACAACAACCACCTCCTTTTAAAACAGTACTTTCACAGTTTATTTTCTTATCATAGGAACTCAATCTGACTCAAAGCGCCTGAATTTCTCCAGACCACGCATCATTGCCATGAAACCTAAAGAAATCTACATTTTTTTACTCCTTTGTTTCTCCATCTCTGCTCACATTCTTTTTTTCATGCTTCCACTCTCCTCAGACCTGCTGGCTGCTCTCACCTTTCTCTCTTGGCCCTCTGGCCCTCATCCTTGGCTCTGGCTCCTGACAACCTCACCCACTGAGCTACAGATTGGCCGGCACACAATGCCCCAGATCCTCATTCACCAACACAATGCACTCACCAGCCATACACCTTCCCTTCCCTTTAACTCTCACCACATCCCTCCTGTCCATTTCCTCATTTTTCTTTCCCTCTCATTCATTCTCTTCGTTCATGTAATTTCCTCAAGCTCTCTCCAAGTCTCTCTCTCGCTTCTCTGACTAGGTCTATCTGGCAATTTGGTGGTGTTTGGTGGGCCGACAGCAGAAACCATCTCCCGCCTTATTCCGGCACAGGGCAGCATGAGCGAGACGAGCCAGAGCTCCCAAAGCCACTGCCGAGTGAAACAAAGGTTGTGTGCTCCATCATTCAAACCGGGGCCACTCCGACAGCTGCCTCCGCCACGCTCACACTGACAAACGGCCAGAAAAACAGATGGTTTGTGCATTCATGACCAGTTTAGTGGAAGCCCAGGAGTCACCCCCATTCAAGGGGAGGGTTTTTGTCAGCTATTCCATAATAAAGCTTTTCAGTCTGGTAGAAAATTAGAAATGCATTTTAAAATTGTCGCTTAATTATTGAGGTCATCCCAGCCCCATGGAGGAGCAAGGAAAGAGCCGAGGCTCTGGCTTTGTGACACATGACTGATCTGAAAAGATGGGCTGCCTCATTTCACTTTTTAAATCCTGCCAACACATTAACATACATTTGTCGGTTGCTTCTGAAAAGCAGATGCATTGAATTTCCTCCAAGGAGAGAAAGTTCATCTTCTCAACATCTGATCTACATTGGCATTCAATTGTAAACCTCACTGAAAATGAATCGCATAAAGATAGTGTATCAATATACTTCACTAATAAAATCAGAAATAACTCGCTTCTGGGACGCCTTACAAACACACATCCTGCGACTGGAATGCATTTCTTCATGCACGTGCATTCATGCATTTACATGCTGAACCGTGCCATTCTGTTGTTAGGACTCGCACATCATGTCAATCAAAGCGCCACACACATACAGGCACATCTGCGCCATAATCGATAGCAGATGAGTGTGTCCAACCCTCTGAATCTTTTATCACCTCTGCTCTTTCAGACCCATATGGCTGAGCCCTGCCCCACAGAAAGGAGGCGCTCGGCTCATCCTCCCAGGGTGCCGCTCGCACGTTAAGCTCCGTCACACAGTCCCAAAGCCCTTCTTTTAAACTTATAAAATATTTGGACTGAAAACCGCTGCTTTTGTGCATTTCGAGAAGGTCTATCAAATTCAGACAGGATGAGTCAAGAAAAATGTTTAATATTTGGTGTTTTTATGAATGTATTCGTTGTTAATGTGTAAACAAGCAAGACGTAATCACATAAGACTTATACAGGTATATGAGACTAAGTCTACAACAATAATGGTGCATGTCATATCATTGAGAAGAGCTTAGCAGTTGCTTTGAAGCAGTGAGGCGTGAACCATACTGGGCTTCTGAGCATCATCATCAAGCTCTTGGCAACACATCCCAAAAAAGTCATTTCCAATTGTAAGAGAAAGCATTCACCATGTTGCACTATATCATACACAATACTGTTTCCACAAATTAGCTGGAGTGCCAGCCAAAGTGACACTGACTAAACTTAGTTTGTTTGTTCCCCCATATTAAATTAGTTGCACATCTCCCAGTGCCCAGAGACAGGGCCTAACAATGCAGGGAGAACGGCTGAGCAGATATGAATTAAAGATAACGCCAAGCCACCGCACGTCTGTCTCTGCTTGGAAACCATCTGGACGTTCAATATTACATCCTTGTCTACACTTTTCACAGTGATCAGGATCAAAGTTTTTTGACAGGTCTTCATGATGCATCACACCCAGATGTGGTTACTGGCTGAACACATTTGTTGAGGTCTCACTCTCATTCTGAGCAGTCATGCAATGGCCTTAAAAGTCGTCTCTTAAGAGAAGTCACAGCTGGAGCAGAGATAAAAGCCACTTACTTCTCGCTTTAAATGTGACAGAGGCAGAATGTCGAGCTCTAATTTAATCGGAGGAAAAGTTTGCTTCAACAGCAAAAAAAACATGTAAAGCAAGATTATAATGTTTACCTTGCAGCAACATTTCAAAGAAACTGCAGGAATTGTCAATCTATTGCGATACATTTGTGAATTGGAACAACTAAAATACTACTATATTTCACATATAATCTTACTGATGTATCAACATGAATTATAACACAATAGAATCAGTATTTCTGATGTCAGCATGACGTTTTTTGTGTCACAGAAAATTCATATAAAGACCGCAAGCATATCTTAACTATCATGTGATCTAACATGTTGTGATGCTATTAATAATCATGTAGGCACAGTGTCATTGCACTGGACTGGTAAAGTCAAATTAACATAATCACTGTCATCATTAGCATAATTTCTGTGCTAGTTTGTCCGTGTTACTTACTGTAATGTATAGCACAATAGAGACACCCAACAGCATGTTACACACTGCGGATAATAGCAAACCACACAGTCTTTTTGACCAGTGAGAGACCCACACGGCTCGCAGAATATAAACAAGGATACACATGACACCTTCGCACACACACACGTGTATGAAGCCGATTGTACCCTGACAGCTTCTGCTTTTTTTTCCACATAAGCACTGCCCTCCTCTGACTGTCCAAGGAAGTGCATACAATCAGTATGGCAACCAAGCTACACCTCCTCAGTGCTCCAAGTTATTACATTCAAGAAAAGATTACTTCAAGATTGGTTTTATTTCTTGTCGAGTGCACAGTCGGTGGATGGGAGACCCCTCCCCGGCCCCCCCTATCCAGTGCCATTTGTTGTTGGACTGCACCCCTTTGGCAACGGATAGGAATCACTTCCTCAGAACATGATGTGGGAGGTGTTCAAAGATAGACGCTGACAGAAATCTGCTGCCGTTGCCAAAAGCGCTGGCATTTCCACGACACAAGCAGTGACTCTGAGACGGATGTGAGTTGATCAAATAAATGTGACAAAAGTGTGAATTTGGACAAAAAATAGCAATCGGATTAATAAATATAAGCTAGAGGTGGGTATAAACAATTTGGAGAGAAAAAAAGTCACAGTATGTTGATATGTTACAAACAAAATTATCTTTCAAGAGCAAAAATATATTCTTGTTGCCAGCATAGCCTTTTGGTTCAGTTTTTATTCGTGTTGCTATAATTCTAAGCTCAACCAGCTGGTAACTAGACGATACTCAAAGTAGTTTTCTATCCAAAAAAAAAACGAGAAACATTTTCCATCTTTTTCGAAGACTTTACAAACTGCTCCTGCGAGATTAAAATCACAAACAGCGACAGCGTCTAAGCGGAGAGTAATTAAAACCCCAGTAGACTCTAATCAGCACTCGTGAATGGCATCAGCTCTTAGTATGATATACAGTACAGACCCTGTCAAGGTGATTTCTCAGTGCTCACCAGCTCCTCAAACAATTCCCACCATGGCCATCTCTTTCTCACCCACTCTCTCTCTCTCACCCCCCCCCCCCCCCCCCCCACACACACACACACACACACACACACACACACACACAGTGTGCTGGTCCCTCCCAAATTAATACCCACAAGTGAAACCGTGACCTGCAGAAGGCAGCCCCGACCTGCCGTCCCACAGCCTCTCAGTGGATCCACCCCCCTAGCGCGTGGCTCTGTCTGTCTCCCCCCACTTCTCCCCCACCCACCCCCCTAAGACTGAACAAGGACAAGAGCTTGCATGGGATGAATACAATAATCACTGTCACAGTATGTATATAAAAAAAAAAAAACATGTTAAAGTGTGAGTTTGCGTGTAAAACATCAGTGTTTTGTGTGCTTTACTAAAAATAGACAAAGCTTACAAATATACATTATGATACGATAGAAAAATAATCACCAGCTGTGAATTCAATGTCAAGTCCCTGTTAAAGCAACAGCTTAAAAATAAATATTTCACACGTCATTTAATCTACATTTTGTCCGATAGCCGTGAGGGATTGGACAGAGGTGGAACCGCAGAGCAAAGCAGGAAGTGAAGAGACTCAAGGCCAGAGAGACAATAATGGACCTTGTCTGTACAGTCACCAAATGGCTACTGCTTGGTTAGCTGTAAGCTCCATTTTGGGACCTTTGGTTCCCATATTTAATTAAAAATCCATTATCACCTCTCAGCATAGTGAGCAGCACTTTAGCCCATACTATCCAGACCTGCACTCTTAATTGGTCTTAAATGGCTACATTTCTTTTCATGCAATCAGTCTTCCAGTTCTCCAAAAGGAGAAGTTAAGAAAAAATTGAAAGTAATTTAGGGTCTTGTTAAAAATGACCCCCATCTGCAAAGTAGTAACCAGTGTTACAAAATGATTTTGTCAAACATAAAGGTGTATACATGCACAAACACACACCCTTCACCAGTCCGTATGGCAGACCTTGCTTGAAAACTGTTGTTTGGGCGGTGCATTAATATTCAAAAGGTGATGCTGCCAAAGCACCTTGAGCAGATGCACACTGGCACACATTGAGTGACGAGCTGTAGAGACAACAGTACAAAAGAGAGCGAAGGGTTTACGCAAAAAGAAAATAAAGAGAGAGAGAGAGAGAGAGAGAGAGAGAGAGAGAGAGAGAGAGAGAGAGAGAGAGAGAGAGAGAGAGAGAGAGAGAGAGAGAGAGAGAGAGAGAGAGAGAGAGAGAGAACATGAAATTCTACAATTTAGGTCAGGAAGAAAAATGAGAGCTAGAGGTTAAGTAAAGATTGACTAAAAAAGGAAAAAGAAGCGGGTAGAGAGAGAGAGAGATGAGCTCTCCTTCACATCCCAGCGACGCTCTCCTTCATTGTTACCTCGACGAGTGCGGCCAGGCCCCAGCTCCCCTGGCAGAAACTAAGTGGCTTGCTGGCATATGGTGTAACCTCCATTTGAGTGCTAAAAGCTGGATATTGTTTTTGTGGAGCAGATGTTGGCGGGCATGGCAAAAGGCACAGCTGACTGGGCTGCACAGCTGGGAACGGTGTGTGTGACCCACATACAGGGGGAGCAGTAGTCAACTGAGAGCCACAACCTTAATGGAGAATGGAGAGACATGATAGGAAGTTTGTCCCTCTATTGTCTTTACAAACATTAAGTAGGAAATAAAGTCTATTCGGCTTGTATTCTCGTGCTTTTTTTCAACCGTTCTCATTGATAGCAAGAAATGTTCCAAGTGGCCTTATGATTGTTGTTCCCCAACATTAATATAGTGATCAATGATACAGATTTTTATCCAATGCCTCACTCATGTTATACTAGATGCCTAAAATGTGTCCGACAGATGTCTCGATCAGGACGCATAACCCCAAAATATTACGTACAGAATCAGACTCACAGATTGATGAGGCTTTATTTGTACGACCATTTTAATTTGGGGAGTTTTATTTGGGCTAAGCACAGTAGGATGGAAAACAACCTCAGCTCTCTGTGTGCCTCGGAAAAACACAGAACCACCATGCTTAAATTGGAATCAAATGAGCTTTCATGCCTAGATTTGAGCTAATGAAAACGAAACGAGGACACTTAAGAGTCCTGACCGATTTCCCAAACCCAGAAGTGTCCCGATGCCAAAAGTGGACAAATGAAGATTATGCTGAGATTATAATAAGGATGCCAAAGCCATTATCCAGTCTACTTTGACAAATGTTGTGCCTTTCTGTGAGCAGATGGGACCGAGAGTTTGGGTGGGGAAACAGGCAGAGTATCCTTCACCCAGTTGGCTAGAAAAGACCAGGATAAACGGCAAGCAGGGACACTGTCAAGACTCCCAAATATTGCATGTAATTATTGTTTGAGTGCTTATCTCCGTCAAATACATTAATTTTGCTGTGCTTAACGGAAACCTGTTAACACAACAAATACTCCTAAAATATTATTCAGAGTTATGAATTAAAATTCACTGTTTTTCAGGTCTGTTCACAGCTGTTGTAATCATTTTTATGTGTGCATTGATAATGTTAGCATGACCTTAACTGTCCTGCTGCTCTTCTGTCAATCAGTGCCAGCCTATGGCCTCGGATTGGGCAGAACACTTTGGCTTCAGCTACTTAATTATGAGAGTGTTAAATGCCGTATGTTGTGGGCTGGGGCAAAACAAACTGACCAGAGGCTGCAATAAAGGCCGTTTCCCCTGGTGAAAAAGGATTAGAATGGCCTGTCACTCAGCGGGGTCATGCAGAGCAGAGGCACTACTTAAAAAGTCATTTAGAGAATTAAGATGCCCCCAGTTGGGCCTGCGATCAGGAAAAAAAAAAACATGCTAAATAAAACAACAAATAAATACTCAGCACAGCCTTGAGGCGACAACTGTTGACCACTATTTTGTTCTGAAGTTCTGAATCTGCAAGGCTTTGGCATGTTGAATGCTGATCTCTCATGGAGGTCTCATTAATTAACGAGCGGTTTTCTTGACTGCGCACTGATTAAATCCACCCCTCAGAGGAAAAGGTAAAATTCATGTGCACTTCATCAGTGGAAACGAACCTTCCTGTGGCAAGGTTTAGTCAAATGTACCAAGGGGCTGCTGCAGCTGACCTTAAAAAAAAACACTGATCGCCCAACAAAAATAAAGGCATATCTACATTTTTACAACACATATGTCCTATTTGAAGTCTGCCCCTGAACAGAGTTCAGCTAAAACATTCACCTACTGCAACGCGTGATGACAAGGACAAGATGAGAACAAGCTTCTCACATTGTGACCGAGGGACTTTGCTGTAATTACCACACAATTACCTTTGAATACTGCTGTTTATTGTTTGCATATATTATTGTTTCACAAGCAGCTGTTGAGACAAAATGTGTGAAAGAGTAACACTAAAACTCATTCAAATGGATTTGAGTTATTGCTTAAAGATGTCACCCGTTTTTTACCTTTCAAAAAAAGTGGCACAACACTCAATGTTGCCCACCGTTTCCTCTACCAACATAGCAAGCTCTACCTTTCAGATTGAAACGATCCATAATTCATAAATTGAATGAATCAGATGAGGTTGGGTCTACAGCTACTGAGGCAGTGACTCAGGACCTTTGAGCTTGCCTGACAGCGTTTTAGGTCAAGCAGTAACACTCAAACGGTGTGCCTCTGTATCTGGCCACGAAGCCGCATAATCTGAGCAGGTTTTAGATATTACATCCACGTTACTGAGCACTGCTGCTGCTGCTGCTGCTGCTGCTGCTGCTCTTCACAGGGGCTGGGGGGACAGACTGAATGCAACTGCTTTGACAGTAGTTATGAATACCAATCGGACCTCATAACTGACAGGCCTTACTGATGGAAGCTCGGGGCCTCTGGGACTGAGCAGATGATTTGACAGGGAGATATAGAGACCTGCTACTACAGAACAGGTGGAAAGCGGACAGGTGAGCACAAGTAAGTCTATGTGTGTCTGTGCAGTTTGTATGCAGGTTCCTTTGGTTGTTATCATCATCATCATCTCAACAATTTAAAAAGCTCATAGAGTGAACATGAAATTAAGTTACACTGAAAAAAAAAAAAAAAAATGATTCCACAGTAGGGGTTGATCGATCATCTGCTGTGATGTTCTGCATTTTTAAGATAATTAAAAAGTAATTTATTTTTGATAGCCAATAAAATACATTAGTGGCGACATGAGCTAGCCATTGGGGCCCGCTCACATGCATTAACATGCACTAAAAGGCCACGCGGCTATGTACAAAAAGCACACTTACAACACACGTGCGCGCGCGCACACACACACACACACACACACACACACACACACACACACACACGGGGAGAAAGTCTTCATTCTCTCCTCCGGTAGCCTTACTGCACTTCTATATTAATACTTTGAATACTGTATAGAGAACATTTGTAAATGTTTAGAAGATGTGTAAATCATCTAAACATTTCTCAGGTTGCTAGCTGTCTCCGCTGCTGCGTCACCCAGACCCGCCTCAGCTCCACCTCTTTACACATTTTTGGATTATATTAAATGTACCATTTTTACAGATGATACTTCTTCCACAGCATATCTGCATGTGACACATTTTGGAAATGTTCCTCTGAATAAACTGACACTACATATTGTGCTTTATTGTAGACTAATATTTTTCCTGCTCATTACTTGATATCGTGACATATTAGAATTTGATCCAGAAGTTTCTACGTAGACTCAGCATTGATACACTGTGGCAGTGTGTTGTGCTGAGAGCGACATGCTGATTCCCGAGCTTCTGAATGAGTCAATCCCACTTTTCCATCTCCCAAGCAGGCCTCAGCCCTCATGCCTCATATCAGCCCGACTTTGATGGACACATGCTCCCTCTATGCTTGGCAGGACGGTCTTTTCAGGAAACTCAAACAAAAACGGCAAGAGTGATTGGGTCGACACACACACACACACACACACACACACACACACACACACACACACACACACACACACACACACACACACACACACACACACACACACACACACACACACACACACACACACACACACACACACACACGCCCCCAAACCTCAACTTCCAAAAATCACAGACATGCGCTTATATGGTCAAACGCGTAAACACAAGCAAGCACATACCTTTATTTCGCCAGTAGTCGAGATGAGCTCTGGAAAGATGTGTGCACTACAAAGCCTCTTCAACTTGCAACGAAGGTGGATCATTTGTAGGTAATGTCTGACAAAGAAAGCAGAGTGGGAGTAAGAGTTCTGAGTTTCTTGGACAGTTGTATGTTTAATCATCTTAGAAGAGGGAACAACGAGCCAACTGTTAAAAGAGAGTGAATGACCAAAAAACAAGTACTTCACTTTTTATATAATCCTACAGTTAACTGATCTTATATACACACATATCCCAAACAGTTATCATTATAATATCATAACTTGAATTTATGATAAATCTATGTAATTTATTCTACATAATTATAGGGTTATTCATGAAGTGTTACTATTAAGTGATCAGCAGACTATAAACACTTGACATAAGACTGAACATTTCTTGGATCAATCATGTGCTCGCAATGTAAAATGCCAGCACATCACCCAGAGTGCTAAAAGTCTTTATACTCGTTCTTCGGCATGGCGGCACACTTGACTGAAGCGAGGTCTACTCCTTTGCCCACAGACAAAGGGAGTCCTGCACAACGTCTGTGTCAGTCTGCTCATCCCATTATATCCACTCTGCTGCTCCCAGTCATCAGCTATGACGAGCCTTCACCTGAGTTGACAGGTGACTGTCCTGAGGCAGAGCAGCACCCAACAGGGGAGCCTTAACCTGCCAACTATCTGTCAGTCCCCCAAAACCAGCTCTGTCATGTCATCTCCTCCATGCCAATCACAGTGACACATCAAGTTTGTGTCAGGAAACAGTGTTGGAGATTACAATCTAATACAACATTGCCCTGAGCCAATGGGAAGAACCAGGCAATTATTATGAGACATAGATGGTAATGTCAATGTTGGCAGGCCACATGCAAATAATTACAAATACAATATTTTTTTTCCTAAAGCTTTAACTTTTGGTGTAATTGCTTGTGCAATAAGAAGGAGGGGTAAGGACTCAAGAGGGCACATCTGAGAAGATGACAGAGTATGGAACAAGATCAAAAAGGAGTTCATTAGGTATCATGTCAGGTTGTCCAATCATCCCCTCAGTGAGACAAGAGAACATCGTGATGGTTTTCAGTCTAATTTTAGGTCATTAAACTAAGGCGCGTTATGACCAACAACAAACTCTGAATACATGATAGTGTCTTTCAGCTCACTGTTTTGGTTCACTCTCCTGCTCTTGTGGAGTTATTTTCAGATGCAGCAGTTCAGCAAAACGGCTCTAAAAGCCCACTGTATACTACCTGCTCCGCACCAAAGGGAAAACAGATAAAGTCAGTGACGTGCCTCGATGAACACAGTGTAGCATTAAGCTACCAAAACTAACAAGTTGGCATATGAACTTAAACGATGCACTGATTTATTGCCTGTTCAAAGTACTTAAAGTGGAAATGAGAAAATCTTCAATTCAATGACAACTGAGTAAACTCCTACTGCTGATGAAGATCATGTGATCATGACTCAAAGCTCCTAAATGAACCTTGAGGTGAAATTATTTAGTCATCTACTGTTTCGAAGACCAAGAATGAACTTCAATCCCAATTCCATCCCAAAAACGGCTCAGAAAAAATGAAAATTACATCTGCTGAGGAAGATTTTGCGATATGATCGAAAGCTCTAGAAATGCTACTACATCATGATGTTTGGTGCTCAAATACAATCAAAGTTGATGGACAATGTTTCCCTGATGTCGGGTTTTGAATGTTAAGATGTCAGCCATATTATCTGCCCAGAAAATTGTTTTGTTGCTGCTGGTTACATTCCTCCAGATGCAAATTTTAAAAAATGCACTACAGGAATGCACTAGTGCTTTTGTTTAGTTTGTCATGTTGTTCTTGTGTTGAAAATGGGCTACAACTGCATTTCGTTGTGCATCCCTGTGTCCTAGAATTTGACCTTATCATGATATTTTTTTGTCACAAATTGTCCCATGTTTTGTGACGTCATGTTAAACGGAGGCCTCTTACAGAGAACAAGAAGCATCTTAATTTAGATTTGGTAAATATCAAACAAATACCATCATTCTGTCCTCTCCATCTTAAGACACACAAGGAGTCTAAGTTGCAGCTGTGTCCTCCGCTGTTTCATTGTGAATGCAGCTTTAAGAAATACAAGTTCATTTCTTTGTTGTCCTTCCCGTCTGATTAGACTGAGATTCATTTGTGCAACGGTAAAGGTTGCGCTGACCTAGCCCTGTAATCGCACATTTTTTGAATGTTAGGAGGGGGGAAGCAGCCTGTGCCATATGGCTAACGATCACAATAATAAATCAATTTCAGGCACACAGTCATAATTTATCCGAGAAATTATGAATTTTTCCATTCAGTTGTTTCCAGTTAGTTGTCGTGGCAGTACAGGACCTCATTTGAAAAGTGGCAACGAGGCAAGCAGGAAGAGTTTTAACCAACTGCTGGGATTTTACATGGGACTAATCACGAAGCACTGATTGATTGAAGCTCTGTTATCAGTGGACGCTGCCCCCCCCCCCTCCCCAATATGTAAATGAGTAACCTTTAGGAGGGCTCCGAGTGGCAGCAGTGGCAGATGGGCAGTAACTGTAATGGGGTGGAGGTTGGCTGGAATAAATATCCCATGGTCTGGAACTCACCTAGTTTCTACAGCAAGTCCACAACACAACAAAGACTCCAGCAATCAAAGTCACAGAGAGCTGAAATGAGTCATCAATTAATCGTTCAGTAAACTGAAAAAAAAATATTATCTGCAACTATTTTAATAACCGATTCCAGATTCTAAATGTAACTTATTGCCGTTTTGCTTACTCTTCTATCATGGACAGCTGAATATCATTGGTTTTCAGGCTGTTGGTTGGACAAAAAAAAAATTACTTTTTTATGAATCAGTTTAATTAAACTGATTCATAAAGAAAGAAAATCGGCAGATCATTTAAAAATGAAAAACGTGTTAGAAGTTATTGTACTTAGTTTTGTACTAAACTTGTATATTATATAATGTACTGTATGTTACCAGAAAAGACGACAATATCTTAACTTTTGCTCAACTAAACCAAAAATATCTCAAAGCCAACGGTGATCATTCCAGCCAATTTCCGATGTTTATGTGTAGAAATTTCTGGGATTATTATTATTGAGGGAACCATTCGCTTCAATTTAGGGCTGGGCGATAATTCTGTATGATAGTTTATTGTTTTTAAATGTAATCACATTACAATGAAATCACATATCGAGATACGATACACAAATGATGTAGTCTATATTTATATAATAACAAGCACATACTGACTCAAATTCCTTAGAACGTTTAATAATTCTCCCATAAATCAAACTGTTCCCATAATCGGATTATGTTTTTGTGTGCACACATGTAAATATAGTCAGTGTATAGCTGTAAATATTAAAAAAATGGTTCTCTATAATTTTATTTGAAACTGCACTTAAGTTCTTAATTAAATGAGAACATTTGCGTAATTTTAATTTGATAAGTATTTCATTCTCCCAGGAGTATACAAAAATATATTTTACCATGAGATCATTTAATATGGACGTTTTATTGAACTACTAGGAAAAAAATGCTAAATTGTGATATCGTTATCAAGATATGAAATTACCTATATCGTGATAGAATATTCCAGCCATATCGCCCAGCCGTCCTATAATTGCAGACACAAGTAAATTGCTGCAGCAGTGAGACCCTTTAATCTATAAAGCCAAACTACAGGGAATCCACACAGACAAAGGCATCATTGGCGTCTAATTGAAATCCTTCAGAGAGAGTGAAGAGGGAGAGGAGGTATGAGAGATGAAAATCAAAACAGACAGAGGTGGGGATGTTGGAATAGAAACTAATGTAAGGAAAAACTGTAGAAAACCGTTAGGTCACCCTTATTGATCTGGGAAAGTAGCAGCACACCGAACAAATGAAAACAGGGCCCTACTGTGAGACAGAGGTGGAAACGTCCATTTCCCCCCGCAGCCTTAAATTAACATGACAGCCAGTAGCTTCTTGCTACCGCAAAAGTGAGTGATTAGTATTATCGTTTAAATTGTAATTTGGCAGTTAATTAAAGTGACCTTGGTTTCTATTGCTGCATCTGTAAACGGGCAACTAGAGTGCCGTTCTGTCTCTCAACCGTCTGTGAGGCCGCTGTCGCTGGGGCCCGTTACAGGATTAAGTCACCCCGGTGACAAAACCAAATTAAGCAGCTGTCACCGCCTACCTGCAGCTCGGAGCTTAAGATGATCAACTTATGACCGGTCGGGGAGCAGAGCCTTTTTCTCCCTCTCCCTCCTCCCATTATCATTTGTAATTTACGATTAGTTTTAATGTTTTTTTTTTTCCAGAGCGTCATTAAAAGCGAGATGTTAAGAGCGAACTGCATGAAATCATTGGTACCACGCTTTAATGTTTGATGAAAAGTCTGTGACAACATCTTTAAAACCCAGTGGAGTGCGTTTAACAATTAGTTGTGTAGTTCAGAGTGTAGAGAATTGTTGGCTGCGTTCTCTGACTCAGATTAAAGCGTGCAAAATGAATAATTTAACAGAAATGTTTGAGATTCCTGGTGTATAACATTCTCTGAACATTCTAATCCTGAGGGAGAAATCAGATGTGACGGAGGTAAAGTGAAGTCAACATCACGATGTTATGGTACATATTGCGATGCGGCATGTAGAGTAAAATATATATACACAGGATACAAATTATACACATGCCCTTCATCCTAAAAAAAAACACGGCTCACAATGTTTGAATTGCTATAATCCTGCATTCTAAATTACTTGAAATTAGAAGCTAAAAACAATGTTAATGTTACAATGCTACGGCTAAGGTTTGGTTGGTTTAGTCACCATCACGTCTACTATTGGTTTATGAACCATCGTTTTGAAGCCTCGAGTTCTGCATATTGATTCATTCGTCGCAATCTTAGCTTTTTGCAAGTGACATGAGAGACTGTCGCTACAACTGAACGCTGAATAAGACATTTTCAACCCAGGTGTGTGTGTGTGTGTGTGTGTGTGTGTGTGTGTGTGTGTGTGTGCGTGTGCGTGTGCGTGTGCGTGTGCGTGTCTATACAGCACGCGCAGCAGAAAGGGGATACCATCTGAAATCCAGGGTCTAATTTTACAGAAACTTTACAGCCTATAGGCAACTCTTCTTCAATTAAACAGAATAAATCACCTTGAGATCTGTGATAGGCAATAAGCTGTTAAGACAGGCTGAACAGCTGTTGTACACTCTTTGTACACGGCATCTATTCGCAACGTCCTGGGTTCGACTCCAGCCTTGGGAACTTCGTTGCATGTAATAACCCTCTGCCTCTCCCCCCGGTATCCAGTCTGCCTCTACAATGTCATCTGTCTAGTCCGACCTATGGCGTCACATGAAGGAAGCCTCCGATTGTAGCCTCCAAATGAACAAACAGGTGGGGATAACATACCTATGATGTTAAATGATCAGGGTGCAGAATTACACATACAGTTTTTGGTGTAGCTCTCAAATATGATTCATGAATTGACATTGCTGAGGGTCCATACAGCGCTTTTCAGGGCGCTGGGGAGCACTTCATTCAAATCTTCATATAGATCATTTCATATCTTGATAACGATATACATTATGATATAAGTTATTGTAATTTAATAAATAAATAAATAGTCTATATAAAATACTCACGTGCTAAAGCCTATTTCTATATACTCCTTTGTGAATTACTGAGTATTTTCTCATTTAATTAAGAGCTTTAGTGCAAAATTAACAGTTTCAAGTGAAATTATAGAAGAAATTATTTCCAGCTATACACTGACTATGTTTACATGCATGCAGACGGAAATAGATTGATTTCACTACACTGGTGTATTCCTGGAAGAAAAATTTGTATCAATTCAGATTTTCTGAGAATTTTTTGTTTGTGTCCAGGATCTCTCGAAATATGATTCATCACAATTTGATTCCATTGAAAGACTATAAATTGTCACATGGAATTATCGGCCAGCTCTAGCGTATCATCAAAAAAAAAAAAATTCTCATGAGCTTCACCCATCTCCAACCTGAGCATAGACCCACCATTTACATTTACAGGGCCTTTTTCTCAAATGCACATAATTACCACAACATCTGCATTGTAGTGGCTCACTCTTGCTGTCCTAACGAAGCACAAATCAGCTGTCCTCTGAGTGTGACACTGTGTTGACGAGCGCTGTCTATAGCATGACAAGTCGCTAAAAGAACTGACCTCAGACTAACTTCCCTACAGACTCGTAACTCTATAAGAAAATGAAGTACCGCAGCTCACCAACTCATAACGCTTTTCAACATATCAGCTGAGGTTGAAACAGGTGGCAGAAGATGTGAAGAGAAGGGGGGGGGGGGAAGCACTCATGGTAGAACAGGCCTACACAGGCTGACAGCAGGTAAATTATATGTCAGAAAGGTCTGCATTTCAATCCTTGCATATTTTCAATAGGCACCATTAAAAAGCTTGCATCTCTGCCCGCAAACAGACTGATTCAGTGCTAACTGTTTTTGATTAAAACGTCAGTAAGGCTGTGAGTTCCTTTCATCTCTTGGGTCCCAAGCTGTCTGTCTCCTTGTCCCCACCTACCCCCCCACCCCTCCCATGAGTGGGGTCCGGCTTGTGTCACGGAGGACCATTTATCTACTCGGAGGATCGTGTCATGTAATAAGCCCCGTCTCCAGAGAGCATTTAGCCTGATAGGAAAAGCTGATTGGGACAAAAGGCTACCGAATCTCATTCTAGCTCCCGCAGTGGCAGGTGACTGCCGAGGTAAACACATTTCTCTGGGGACGAAGAGGGAGGCGCGAGGCGAGACGGAGTAAAAGATAGACCATGGAAGCAAGTGAGTGTGTGTTTCATCATCAGCGCGACAGCTTCTGCTAAAGTTGTGCTCCACTGTAAAAAAAATAAATACCCAGGAGTGGCGTCATTACCAGAGGATACACTAGTGGGAACGTCAATTGTTGCGGCATAGTAGTGCTGATTCACTGTCTCAGTGTTCCACAAATAAAAACAAACTCATAAAAAGGAGAGACTTTCTGCAGGTGGACATCATAATGTTGCCCTCGACTGCTTGCAAAAACAAAGGACATGAAGTGGTGTCATCAGAAACTGGGCCTGTAGATTATAACACTTACCCAAAACAGGCACATGAGGCTGCTGTCTTGTTTGGTTGTGTTTGTTTGAGCCTGAAAAAGAAGAAAAAAAGAGAGCGGAGAAGGCAGGATGGTCAGAGCGAGCGGCAGCTGTATCCACAGATGCTCATGTAAAAACATCCTTATTCACATGTTCCCCTCCACTTGTTTGTTTCCTGGTAATTTAGCCCTTCAGCACAAGGAAGAAAAAAAAAAGAAAAAAAAAAAGGCTGCTTTGTTTTCATACTAACAAGGCAATTAGCAATCATTACACATTTCTACTCCGGGTTGCCTACAGGTGGATATTGGTAATGATGTAACCAACTGATAGCTAATCTCAAATGTGTGCATGTGTTTGTCTGTGTGAGTGCATCTGTGTCCTCATTTAAAAGAGAGCACGACTCGCAGGGTTACCAGTGTATTTTTCTGCCAACATTCACTCTGACCCATCTTCCCCTCTGTATAATAAATGTGCACGTCCTGAGGAGGGACATGTGCGGGAGGTACAGTAGCGAGGTGGAAATTGGAGCAGACAGGAGCCATTGACAACAAAAGAGTTGTAAACGGTGCTCCTGGCTCCCCAAGGACGGTCTGTCACGCTGTGATCACCAGAAATGCCGCCAGGGGAGCGAGACCAGAGGCGGGGGAGAGGAGGGGAGGAGGGGAAAAAAAAGAAGGGATGATAACATGACTACACCTAAAAACACCTCAGGGAGTAAGATCCAAGGTGTGGGCATAGTGTGGACACAGCATTAAGCTGCAGTCAGATAAAAATAGCAGGAGCGGTCAGGAAATAGAGTGGGTTGCTTCATAAACTGAAGGTGAGAAAATGTGCTTTTAACCTATGAAGATAGGTATGTATGCATGCTTTTCGTGTTGATTCTTACTGTTATGTCATCTCTTCTTCATATATAATTGCTTTTATTGTTTCTGCTTTTACATGTAAAGGTGCCTTTGAGTACCTTAATTAATGCGCTATACAAATAAAATGTAGTATTATCATTATTATTAAGGTAGTATCGAAGGCAAACAACAGTAGAAGTATAGTTGTTCATTTTACAGTTTCAAAGACTTCACTGTCATTAACCTCCATCACTGCCATACAGCTAATGCATTATAAAATGCATTATACAAACATTCACTACACCTTCCAGACTTTTCTTATTCACCCGAGTGCAGTAGTTTATAAGAAGAAAAAAAAAGGTTTAAAATGCTGCATCTTACAAAGTTACGAAATGCCGTAGACTAACTCCTGGATTCTCATCTTTCCTTGGTCCTTTGCAAAACTTGACATCAAATTTACCAAACATTCAGCAAGATAATATTTTGCAATTTAATGCAAATTAACGAACAAACAGGAGCAAAACATAACCTGGCCGACAGGTAATAAAAGCTGTGATCTATCTCCTCCCATCTCAGCTCATCACCCAAAATCACTGAGCCTTAGAAATTCAAACAAAATCTAGTTTTATATACAAGAAGAATAATAGTTTTAACCGCAACCGTCCTCTGTACTGGCACAATCATAGCGTGAACAAGATAAGTAATGTTAACCAATACATTTAGCTTTTTACCATTGATCCTAAAGACCTCATCTTAAGCAAACAATGCTCTAACAACGATCTAAAAATCACCAATTCCAATTAGCCTTTTCTAACTAGCACACAGCGGATGTACATCCTCTACTTCCTCCATGGTCCCCAGCTCTCTGTGGCCTCATTTCATATGCAGGTTCATCTGGCTCCGGACAGTGTGGCCCTCACTGTCGAGTGGCCAAACAGAGTCCCCAGGGCCAGGCCCTCTGTTCAAGGTCCCCAGGGGCCAACCCCCTACCCTTGCTTACCTGCTTCGGTTCATATGAGCAGCTATGGCCGCCATATGTGAAGCTGTTTGAAAGCAGATGCTGTTTTTCCATTTGTGAAATCAAGTTTTTGGAAAGCACTCAGCATTTTGATGGCCAGAGTCGATTAAGTCAGTGAGTGTAAAGGGCAGAGGGCAGTAAGGAGGCAGCGGGCTCAGTTGTATGCTAACACTGCAACATCTGATCGTCACTGTGAGGATAATGCTGATCTCGCAAAGCGGCGGCACGGCACTATCTCGTGTGTTAACACTTGCGTAATCCACTCAAGTGCATGCAGCACAAAGACACGCACGTAGTCTTGATGTGGACCTGTCTGCAGCTGAGCAGTTCCTTTGTCAGTCATCTGCTGATGCTGATAGACAATACGGGGGTGAGGATGCGTGTCAGAAAGGGAGAAGCCTGAATGAAATGACAGACTCTCTCGCCGTCCCTCTCCTCCGTCTCTCCCTGTCCCTGCACATCTCACCCACAGCAGCCTGGGAAGCCGTGACGAGTCTGACACCTGTCAATCATAAACTCACAGACAGGACGGAGAGGACAGCAGCATACACAGCTCCACATGCTACTGCAGCACAGCACTGAACTCACTTTAACGTCGTCCACACAGGTAGAGGAGTGCGGCTGGCATGCTGACACTGCCCATGTGACCCATGTGAAACAAACTGTTTATCATCCATGCATGTGTAACATTAATAGCAATGGGAGACAACATTACAAATAATGAAATAAAACTAACAATTAATAGTTTATCAACAGTCTGAAAGCAGTAATCCATTAAGACACCCAATGCATTGTGATGGGGAGAATAATAATATTACAATTAAGGTGGTGCTGACTTGAAATTTGAAAGGTTAGATTTCACACAATTGTGTGAAGGTGCCGAACGACCGCAGCCATCGACTCCCTCCTGGCGACAAATTTCATTAACAAACCTGATGTATACAGCACACACCGACACAGTTCAAATGGAGGACATAAATTTCAGCCTGTGGGGTACTGCGGTCACATTACAACTAATCAACCGCTCTCCTTATACCCTTCTGGAAAAATCTTCTTCTGTTCAGATGGGTGGGGGGGGGGATAAAGGAAAATATGATGCTTTACTTCTAATCAGCATAAATTACCAGCATCCATCAGGTGAGGCTCAAATTAAAATCCTCATCTGACAAAGCAATGGGAACTGTGTGATCTCACTCATGAATCAGTGTGATTTAATCCAATCATACCAGACCCCAAAGCCAAAATTTCCACTCAGGATCAACCCAACTGCCCTTCTTCACATTTTCTTCATTAAGTTTTTAAGGGGAACATTTGGTTCCGAGGGTCAACCTGGTTCAAAGCTGCCAACACTCTCTTCTCAGCGCAGTGTGACCAACCAAAGAATTATAACAAGGCCCAAAAAAACTAACTAAACAATCGGTCCAATGCATCATGTCATTGGACCGAAACGTCTTCATTATTTTCACTTGTAAAATGAGGAACCAATCGTATCTGCTATAAAAGATATGCCTATGCGATGCCATTAAGTAAATACTAACAGTTACTGCTTACACTTGAAGGCAACCTTTATATTGCAATGTTTCAAGGACAGACTAAATAATAAAGTTGTATTCCCCAGAAACATTTACAGAACATACCTATTGCCTTATTTTTCTATTCTCTAAAAAGTGTGTCTGCAGTTACCATCGTCCCAAATGGACAATACAATCCCATCATCAGGCTATACAGCTGCAGGATGAAACTCCACTTAAACGCTCTAATAACATAGTGAAACCTACTTAAAACAAAAGAGACGAGTGGGTTATGTCTGTGTAAACCACCAAATTACATCCATTGATCCAGACATAAATCTGAAACAAAACAAGGGCTTGTGCTTCTTTTTTTCTAATTGTGGGAAATCACATTTATAGCAAATATTGGAGCTGAAAAGATTAGTACGAGTTAATACACAGACAATTAATCTGAAACTATGTTTGATTCATTCATTTGATTAATTGTTTGTCAAAGCAAAACTCTGGCTTCTTAAATGTGAGGATTTTCTGCTTTTTCTCTTATAATTGCAAATAAATGTCAATCTAAATACATCACCAAAAGCAATGGCCATTTTGCAATGTTTTGAGCTTTTAATGATCAAATCGTCAGTTTAATAAAACAAATTTGGCTGATACAACACCTTGGAGGAGTGTAAACAGCCTATTTATGACATAAGCATCAGTCTGAGATTAATAATTCTCCTTCTGTTTAATGAAGTCTGGAAGCAAACAACATAGCCAATTCACTTTATAGTCATCTTAGCAAACTGTTTCTAACTGTTAAAACTCCAAACTTTCTCTGAACAAATGTTTAAGGCTGCTGTAAAATATCAGGTCATCTTAGTGTTATGAAACATAGCCTGTGTGCGTGTGTTTGTTTTTAGCACATTAGCCACAACAAAGGAGGTTAGAAAGAGAAACATGGCAGAGGTTGTTGAAGCTTAACATTACCTCAAGTTGACGCTTGTAAACGCTCCATCGGTCGACGTCCTGCGTGAGAAGAGCTCTATCATGTTGAAACAGTTCGGTATAAATCAAACTGAATTAAGGTAGCGGCTCCCAAAATCAATCCAAACAGACGTTCAACATGTCCTGCACACTTTGCAACCAATCAGCTCACCTGTCAGTGAAGCAGGTAATTGACAAGCCCCGCCCACTACCAGCCACTCAAAGTGACACCGGAAGAAGATTGGCTCCTTTTCCCCCTGCTGTCAGTGAACGTTAATGTTTGTATTATTTACTAGAATACTATCTAGGAATTGGACATTTCATTTTAGAACATTTTTATGCACCATAAAAGCATGGTGTTGGATGAAAAACTACATTTTGACATAATAGTATTCAAGTTTTGAGTGATAAAGTGAACCACCATCGTATCAGTTTATATTTTGCTGAATAAGGTCAACTAATTTATCAAATTAACCAACACAAACCAAATGCAACACAACAAACCTGGGGGCTCAGGGATGCAGCATTAATGACTATAACATAGGATTTATTTTTTTTAAGTTTCTTTACGATTTAAGTTAATACTGAGCGCTGAAATACAACAGCTACAGTATGTGAGAGAGACTTCAGAGTCACAATGTTTCTTCTTGGTGGGTTATTTTTCCTTGATTTGCTTTTCAAAGATGGAGATCAAAGGAACCAGATCAATAATTGTTAATTGATCCCAAATATTAAACACTTAAAGCCAACTGTGATATAAATGTCGAGTTCAGGTTCTTTTTAGCCAAATTTATTTGGACCATCATGGCCCAACCAACTACACAACTTAAGTTGTATATTTCATGAGACCAATGCATATTAACAATTACATTACATTGAGTACAAATTACAATTATGAAATTAATTAATTTTCTATATTTAAAAGTCCATAGACCAGTTCAAAAATGAAAAATAAATTGCCTTTATCTTGTTAACGTAACTGGCCGTCTAAGACCCAATATAAGAACGATGTGGTTCAACTAGGCAGCTGTATACTGTGTGTATGAATATGAAGTAGTACATTAAAAGCATAACTAATGTTTAAAAAAGCCCTCATAAGATTCAGTTCAAGTGCAGTCGTCTTACAGCTCATATATTTCTTGGCAAAATAAAACCAATTCAATTTGGGTGAATTTTTAAGTACTATTATTTTAACCTTAAGTGGGATGACCAGAGCCCTAATGTCCTTGCAGTGCATCTGGTCACAGATTTAAGACTGGAGTCAAAAAGACACCACACTATGGATATGAAACCTAAAAGCCACTTTACTGTTTTTAATTCAACTTATGATAGTAATTAGTGTAATTGATCTAATTATTAGCTAAAGTGCACATATTTAACATTTGTAAAAATGTTTAAAAGTGGATGATGAAGAGTACTCCAGGACACCTCGATAAAACATGGGAGGTAAAGAGAGTACAATGAAACTTGTCCAATTAATCAAATAAGTGTAGCAATTAACTAAGTGAGTGTTTAAGGGCTGCAGCGGAAGAGAGGACAATTGATTTTCTCTGAAAGTACTTACGGCCTCTCATTTCATTAGAACTAAAGAGTGAAGGTGGTCGAGAGTCTGAATCCAGATATACAGTGTACAATAAAAGTGCCTGCAGAGGAATTAATGACAAAGAGGAACTGTGGACATAGAAGAATGTTAAATATAATCAAAGGCATAAGAAATATACATAACTAAATATTTACAACTTGTGGACTTGGACTTGTTTTTGCCCAACATCAATTTCTTTTGCAAATGACAATATCTTGAGTTGATGTGGCAGGGGGTTCAAACACAAGAATCACATCCAATCAGAGCAGCCTTGGAAGCGGCTCTCCCTGCCTAGATTAGTTTTATTGAACAGATGGCGTTTCAATTTTGAACTTTTGCACTGGTGCAAAAAAAAGCTTGGAGAGTCAGGCTGTTTTTCTCACATCACTGACAGAAGCTGCGCATCAGATGAAGGGGATGTGTGAAATAGCATTCCCAAGCATTTCTATCTCCATGCTCAGGACACAAACACTCAGATACAGACACGGTGCGGAGGCTGGACCATGCTGCTCCATCAGATGTTAAAACAAAAAAATATGAAAGGGGAAAAAATCGACATGAGCTTTCAGCTGAATGTACAGCTAATTTGTGGGGATGAGTTGTATTATATACTATATATAATTGTGTTGGTTTATGTGTGGTTGCATGTGTGTGTGTGTGTGTGTGTGTGTGTGTGTGTGTGTGTGTGTGTGTGTGTGTGTGTGTGTGTGTGATTAAATAAACAAAGAGAGGCAAATCATGGGGGTCCTGTCATATCAGAAATAGAGTACCAGTCGGTTATTTAATGTCTCTCTGCCACCGTCCGCTCCTATTGCCCCACATTAGCAGCATCATGTTCTCAATTTCCCCCCAGTAGCATTGCTAGTGCTGGCAGCCAGCTCGCCCACGCCGGCACGAGTCGAGAGGACAACTGGAGAAAGATCACAGTTCAGGCTCAGTCAGACGGAAAATATGGAAATCAGGCGGTGGACGGACGGACCGCTGTGTGTTCCCCCTGTTTCAGCAAGCTGCCACAGTTTGACTGACAAACTGACTTTTTGAGGGGCCTGTGCCCATTCCAGTCAGAGTTTATTGAAGGTGATTTTGATCTCCTCCATGAGGCCACAGCAGTGGTGCTGCCATCTGTCACCTTGATTGCATGGCGGCCTCTCTAGGGGGAGCGCCATGGCTCCTGATCGTTTACAGATTGTGCTGCTTTCGCCTCCATAAGGGCCACATGCACAGGGCCAGATGGTGAGCATACACGCTTATTATGAGTCTTTATCTCTGTGCAGGAAGGAGTGGAACCATTAGGCCTCCCTCAGGATCTCCACTCCTCTCTGCAGCCATGCTGTTCCTCCACAAATACAGTCCTCTTCTTCAGCTGTCACTGGCCTACGACAACACACACACACACACACACACACACACACACACACACACACACAGGACCACTTGTCAAAAAAACAAACACAGATCTACTCAGGGCATGTGATGGTTGTGTTAATACATCTGCATACACACATAGACACACACTAACACCTGTTTCTAATCCTGAATAATGGGAAAATATGGCATGTGGCAAAACGTTAGGTGAGGATGGGTGTTGGTGACATTCGTTGTCTCGGTGACGCACTGTCATGTTCTAGACATTGTGATTTGATGTATGACATCTAGGATCATTGACATATATCACATGTCACACCTTGACATCATATAATGGCAAAGGCTGTGTGACCACATGGGTCTATTGATCAACACTAATAACTGCTTTTAAACAGGCATCAGTGTGTGTGTGCCTGGAATTGTCATAATAAAATAATCAGAGCACTATGCTGTGCAACAGAGTCTGTTTGCACAAATATTCATTCATGCATGAGTCTGATTCTAACAGATTCAGCCTGGTATGAGACATTGGCGGGAGGCTTTTGTCCCTAACCCTGACATATGTACTGTATGACCAGGAGGGTGAAGAGTATGTTCAGGATTAAAAACTGACATGTGTAACGTCACCACACATTTGTCATGCTCCTTTAGAGGCCTAAAGTTCATTCACTTTAATGCAGCTCACTGTTTAGTAAACTGTGTGATTTTATAGGGAGGCGAAATGGAATTCATAATTATTCAGGCATTTACGGTGTAATGCCTTAATGAGCATTTACTAAGCTCTTCATGAGAGGTAATATCCCACTTGATCAGAGATTAACAAAGAGCATTTCTGTGCACGCTTTAATGCAAAGGCTTAACTGCTTGAAGCATGGCTTCATTTCTCTCAATTACATCTAATCTAATGTTTGGATTCCCTCAGCAAAGATGCACTATTGAAGCGCATAGCTGACCTAATGAGTGAAGAAAGACTCGCTTGCATAAATAATCTCTCACAATCTCCACTGTACCATATCCATTGAAAAATAAATTAACATGATTCGTTTTTGTGAGTACTATAAACGCTCTAAATCGCTGCCTGTTTGTTGAAAGAGTGATTTAATATCAGTAGAACGTACAGCATGCTCTATTGTCCTTTGCTGTCCCTGATTTGTTGTCCTGGGGCAATACGGCAATGTGCTGCACTTTTAGGACAACAGCCGGTTATCTGCGAGGGTGAACCCCCTCGTCAGTCTCCAGCACGGTGCACAAACTGACATACTCTACCCTAGCCTGTGGTCACATTTCAGCTCAGGGCGAAGCTTAAACGCTTCATGGCCACAGTCTGCTGCATCACTTTGGTCAAATTGAGGGAAGGCAACCTGAAAAAACTATTGTAAATACATTTTAACAGAAACAAAACGTCATGTTTAACCTAAAAAAATTGTTATTTGTCTATAGAACCACAGTAATACTCCTCAATCTACCTACATCTTGTAGCACAAATGGACGGCTGCCATTACTGCCACAAGTATCATAGTGTCTGGCTAGCTAGATGACCACATGGCACTGTAATGTCACCACACTAGCCATGAAAATAATCGCTCATGAAAGAAGGTCAACAGGGCCTCTGGGGGGGGGTGTACTATACTGAGCAGCACCTGAACTGGACCCAAGCACAGATCAGTGGGGTATCATGGAAAGTGCTACAAGCACCCAGCCCTCGCAGGCCTGTCACAGACTGAAGGTGTCATCCAGACAACAGCAGTTGAATTAACCTCGGTGGGATCCAACCAAACATAGCCTGCAGCATGCCAGCACAGTCCAACCGGGCCCTTTTCATTCTCTGCCCGGTCCACTAAAGCCTTGGTGAAGCAATGCTGGGATGATATTAGGGGAGACAGAAGTGAGTATGATACAATATCAATCAGGAAATATCTTAATTGATCACAATGCTTTGCTTTACCTGATTTAATAAAGGCTGTATAGCAATGATTAGCATTTGGTCTTCTGTTTTCATATTAAGCACAGTTAATGTCCCTATATAAAACAACATATTGGAGCATGAGTCTGTACTGTATTGTGTTGCTCAAGAGAATTTACACAGGCTGCTGCAGGTCACCTTCCAATAATGGTGCAGCATTTCTAACCTCCAGGCCCTGATGAGGTGTAAATTCTGACAAAAAAAGAAAATCCAATATCAGCCAATGTCAGATGAATAAGATGTGAAAATGATCAAATTTACATTCCTCACAATGCATCAACTATCTGTTTTAGATGGGATTTGGTGGCCAAACTTCCATATAATTGAAGAGGCTATGCCAGAGCCCACTGGAGACGTAGCATAGGAGCACACCAGAGCTGAGTTACTTAGAGGAAGCTTCCTCTTGTTTGCCTTGGAATTAGCTCTGAGAGCACATACACACATACACACCCATTACAGCACACACATACACTCACTCAGCCTTTTTCACCCTTCTGCATCAATCTGTTCCCAAGCTGTTCCCACATTTTGGTGAATTTCCCAGGCTTATTCCTTGGCACAAGTGCATACTGGGGCTGATTACTTTAGCGTGAACCCATCAAGTCTGTCCAGTGCCTGCAAAGCGTGCACATTCAAAAAACGACTACCTTCGCCTTCTTGCAGCAAGTGAATCTAAATGTTGTGAGTGCAAGGCTGCAAGATACAACATTAACATTAGTTGAGTGAACATTTACATAAACTGCACACGCACATAAGCAATAATGGTCTTTTCCCAGATGTCCCAAGACTCCACAGCATCCACATCGATCTTTGATAAGAAACAACCAGCAGCAACAAATCCAAACCTCATTAAAGAATATAAATTCTAAATCTAGTCTGGCACTCAATCCAGTGCAGATTTTCTCCTTCTTTCTGTCTCATAAATTACAGTTCTGGTGCACTGTGCAAATATTACCAAGCTGTAAGACAGCTGTGCCCCATTAAAATGTGTTATGGTTGCTGATTTCCTACAGCACATGGTCATCTTGCCAAATCTACAGCCAGTAATTAGCGGAGATGAAATGTTTAATTGTGCCTTAATTTTGATAAAATTTATCTGTCACCTATCCTATAATCAGGCATTATGCTCACAAATCAACGTCAGCAGATTTAGGCAGGGAGACATCCACTAACCCGACAGACATGTTGAGATGCCACCGCCCTGCTCTCCCTGCTTTGAGACCAGGAAACAGGACGGTATGTTAATACTGATGAGAGCACTGAGAGGGGAAGACGCAGGGTTTGATATTACTGCACAGACTAGACATAAAACAGTTTGATTATGTATGTGTATGTGTGTGCAAATGTGTGACAGGATGATGATTTTCAATTTTACGACTTGTGTAGCCAACAATGCCCGTGTATGCAGTGTGTCTCCCTGTGAACGGACAACAAGAAGGGAGCATGTGGGTGATCTTGTCAGAATCACAGGACAACAGGAAGACAGTGTTCTCCGACAGATGGATGACAGGAGTGGGAGAAGGTCAATACGGGAGAGCCACAAAGCCTTCCACCCTGACTGGGAAAGAGTGTGCGATTTCTCAGGGTGCTAAACCGCGTAGTCCTGCCAAAGCACGGCCCAGGCAGGCTGAGTGGGGCTGCTTGTGGCTCTCCTGGGGGATACTGAGACTCGAGATGAGGCAATGGAGAGGGCCACTTATTGATGAGAGTGATGGGTAATGATAATATTACTGACGGATTATTGGGTAAATGTTAAACTGCTCACCGAAGTAAACAGTCGTATTTGCTTGAGCGTGGTTAAATCATCCTTGTGTGCGACTCTCTGATTTCCAGTAATGCAAAATTTGTAACACTGAGTCTCATTTGGTATCAAATTCATCCACTTCTATGAACGACTATATCTTTTATAATGTATGTAAATAATGTATTTTTTAACTATACAGTCAGAGCAACCTTGAACTGAAACAAAGCATGTTTGTGAAATAGCATGCAGTTAGGACAGCAGCCGTTTTGCATATTTATGACTAATGTTGTCCCTGAGAGGGGCCGCCCCCTCCCTAGGGGCATTATGGGTGATTATTGTCATCTCAGTGCAGCCAGTTATTCACCAACATGCATCGCATAAAACACATGATTGCAAAGGGCCGCGACAGGAAATGAGACTTGGGGCAGGGCTCCAGGAGCAGCCCTTTCTAATCACAATGGCCAACTGTCACGCTCTGCATCCGCTCGTCTGCCACGGCTTTAAGCAGTGTGGAAGGATTTCACTGCAAACTTTCAAGTGGATCTGCAGTGGTAGGACATCCTGCATAACATGTGGCACCCATGATAATTACGGCAGAATTAACACAGGCGGGTTTATGGCCCTTCTGCCGCCAGGAGATGGCTGCCAGATAGACACAGGCCTCGTGTTTGAGCAGCATACTTGGGTCCAGACGCCCACCCGTCTCTAACACTTCTCACTACAACAACTGTTCTGGAGGAGAGGACCACTTTCAGCAGAGCTGCCTGTCACAAACCCTCTCATCCTCACAGCAGAGTCTGAATAAATTGAGGACAGTTCTAGGGAACTGGCAAATTACAAACACAAAGTGGCCAAATGAGTATTGTTAGTGCTAGACTTATAGTCTACATTTCAACTCGATATTGAACCATAAACGCAACGAGGAGGCAATTCTCTGTTGTGTTTTGTCACAGCGCCAAAGCATATCAAGAGGTATGATTAAAAAAGAAACACAAAATTATCAAACTTGACTTACGGATTCAATTTTGGACTAATTCTATATAGAAATTAGAGATGTAACAACCTGTTAGATAACTTGGAAAGAAAACTGATTCTCTGTACAATGAACAGAGGGGTTTCTGCAACAGATCACCATGTATATATGGTGACTGAACTTGATAACCCAGCCCATCAAAGCTTTTATGTCCCACCATACAGAAACTCCATCTATGAAGCGCCACTACAAGGGAGGGGACATCAATGCAGAAAAGCCAGCCACCCTCACGTCCTTGATTTCTTGGGTTTTTGTTCTCGGATTAAAGAACAACGTTTGTGATTTGCATTTTAAAACATCATGATCAAAAACAATTACCCTCCTCCTTCTGTATTTTTCTCACAACAAATGAATCAGATTACAGGCCTTGGTGAGCACCGGCTTCTTATGGCCTTGTTGCTCTGACAATATTTGAAGTTTCCTGCAGTAACTTCATTAGGCATATTTTGTCCAGAATTAGTGGAGCGTGCTGAAAATTGCTAATGACAGATGTTTCTCCACACTGTCACACTCCTTGTATCATTTGATTTGGAAAGCAACATACGGTGTTCTGCTCCATCAGTATGTCACAGACTGTCTGCAAACAGCTGGTCATAACTCAGTTCAGTGAAAACCATTACTTTCCAATGAAGTGCTGGACACGTTCCAAATTAGGTTTTGGCATGGCCTCAGCTGCACCCATGATGCAGTGCAGCTCAGTGCTGCAGGTACACATGGAGGAGAGGAGGAGGGGTGAAGGGAGCAGGTGAAGAGGTTGTCTATCAGCCCTCTGTCTCTCGCTCTCTAGCAGGGCAGAGCACTCTGATAGCATGATGATTAGTGGGAGAGCAGATACAAAGCATGAACAAAGAGGAGACTAAAGCCTATTAGCTTAATGCTGTGAGGTTATGATACCTTCTTCTTCTTCTTCTCAAACAGCAATTGGTAAAACTCTTGCTGAGCTTATTAAGGTGGCTAAATGAAGATATGTGTAATTTAAATTGAAACAAATCCAAATAACTTGTGTCAGTTAGCTTAGCATAAAGGCTGGACACGGGTTGAAACAGCTAGCCTGGCTCTGTCAAAAGAAAATAAATAAATCCAGCCCCTTTAAAGCTCACCAATTAACACAATCCGTACAAAAAACAAAGTGTAAAAACCAATGTTGGTGTTTTTTTGCTAAACAATTTCTCCCATTTCTTTCCAGGACAGTACTGCACCTTATGAGCTGTATTTCAAGTCTTTATGCATGCGCTAACTGTCTCCTTTAGCTTCATATTTAAAATAAAAATATGAGAGAGGTATCTAACTCTTCTCTCTGCAAGAAAGGAAAAAAAGCATGCGTCCCAAAATGTTGAACAATTCAACCATTATGAAATGTATCACATGTAGACTATGTAAGCAATGAATATTCCTGTAATTAAAAGGTAAAGATTTGCCTACAAAGCTCTGGCCAGGAAGACTGTGCTGTGTGCCAGGACATCTCACAGCTCAGCTGCTGCCTGCATGCAGCAGAAGTGTCATTGACACCTCGCTCCATTGCTAAAGATAAGGCAGTAATGATGTTCTGTATTCCAGGGCCTGTCGAGTCTGGGTGTTAGTCACTATTTGGCCCGAATGGTAAAGATCTCAACAGCAAAATAGCATGCTACCAACATATGCTAAATTAATCTAAAATCATTCCATTCAGATTCATCTTCCTGTCTTTAAAAAAAAAACACAATTTGAAGGTCAAAATAGCCATGTTATGTCAAAAAATACAAACATGTTGGTAACGCTTGGTGTTCTAAATCAATTCCTTCAGTGATCAATCAATTTGTGATTCATTACATTAAATGTCACTATCATCACACTCTTAGCGTTAAAAGGGTCGAAAGCACCAGCGCCCGAGGGACCTTCTTAGAGAACAAGACGGCCAACCACATGAAGCACTCTTTACTGTATCAATTCTGTGACCTCTGGCAATATCTGGTGCTTTTATCTCTCCACTGACTGTATAACTGTGTAAGTGTTTGGTAGCAAACCTGACAAAACAGAACAGAATTGGATTAACGAAGACAAATGTGTGAACTCGGTTGTATGAATGTGGCCTTTCTAGTCCCTTTGGATGGTGTTTTGCGCTGCAAAGGCCTGTTCTCTCAATCATTGCAATGAGGCTGATTCCAGTCAGAGCTTTGACAGCTCGGAGGCGAGGCTGCCCTCCTTCACAGCGCTCGCAGCAGACAAAATGGACCGGACTAACAAACACATATGAATGAACCACTAACTCTATACAAGCAGTTCTGTGTGTTTAATTTAATCTCAGGTACAATGAAAATTACAGCATCTGTATTTTATTTGTGTTTGTGTTACTTAGACGATGTCTTATGTTGGTGTATTGTGATGACTAGTGTGAATGGGAAGAATAGCTGCTGCGATGCAAACGCTAATTACATAAATCTGAATCTACTGACAATCAAAATTGTGGGATTTTGAATCTTGACATAAACTTCTGAATATTTCTTTGGGATAAAAAGTTGTACTAAATAAAGAAGAAAGATTATTTTACAAGTGGTGCGATGGAGGACGGTGTGTATTGTTTGCTACATCAGAAACACACATCTTTCATATGTACAGCAGTGTGATCTCATTACCTCTACTCACATTGTTATCAGACTCTAAGCAGTACAGTGGAAGTACACACAGAGCATATTTAAGGAATATTGTCCTATTAAGCTGCTCGGATGTCTCCCACGAGGATAAAACCTTTCATTTCTTGTATTAACGTCGGCTTCTGCGGAGTGCAGTAATGTGTTGTTGTTTAGCCGCGAAGAAGTGAAAAATGAAACATCATTTGTGTTTTCACGGTTGCATGAGCAGTGAGCACACTATCCACAGAGCACGTTAGATCCCTGCTTTTAATGGGATGTTGTTTATTTGAATTGTAAGGAGACATGTCTAATTGAGCTTTACCTAACATTACACTGTGTGTGGTGCACAGATACAGTAGTTTAATTGTTTCATAGGTTCGATGTTAATGCGAAAGTGGCAGCACTAACATAACTAATTACCTTTAATAAACGAGATATTTTACCGTTTTAGTGTGCCGATCCTCGTCGTCTACTCTCTGACCCAAAACTGACAATTGTGTTAATTGGATCTGATGAGGTTAGTTGACACAAATTTACGTTTAACTACATTAAAGTGAAAGGAAGAAGACATCGCCCTCAGAGTCATCAACTCAATCAACGCTAATGACTCTAATGCTTCTTTGAATTTAATACTCATCACATACTTAATTGAGGCTCAGAGAAGGAAAGGTGAAGAGAAAGGACTGTATAAGCATGGTATATTCTGCCTCTTTTGTGTGCTGTTTTACATTTTCATTTTTGAGACAGCTTTCAGAATAAAATAGAGACATTTTCAGAATAAGCAACGGAGAAAGAAAATAGTGAGTTCTTTATGATTTTAGCAGAAAAAGAGGTTATTTTTCTTCACCCTTCGTTTCTTTTCTCTGCCTCTTTATCTCTTGACCTTCACATTGTCTCTGCTGTTGTCGCTCTCTTTTAGTGATCAGATGTCCATGTATAGTATCTCTCCAGTCAATCCAACACGCTCTGAGGGCTTTCCTCTGATTTCACCACAAGGATCCTCTGCAAAACAAAAAGTCACATTTATCTCTGTAATTGGCCTCAGCATTTAAGTGGATAATGTGGTTATTACTGCATTCTTTGTTTCATTTCTTCCCCTCCACCGCTTCTTCCTTTCTTCCCCCCATTCTCTCTTTATTTTTTCTCTGTTTTTTTTCTTTTTTCTTTATGAAACTGTTGAGCTGGTAAGTTCAATGCAGAGGCACGTATGCACTCTGGAAAGGTAATCTAGAAGCCAGTTGAGCCATGACAAATAGGGACAGCTGGCCTAATTGAATCATTTGAGCTAAGACAGCTCAACTTGGTTATCCCCTCTGCAGCCCACACTGATATTAGTGCGGGAATCATTAGCCATGAAATCATGTCTGCTCTCTCTGACTGCATCCTTTATGACATGACAGCCAGCCCAGCCTGTCTCTTTCACTCTCACACCAAAAGGAGCCCTTCATCATAAACAGGCAGAGGTGGAGGCAACCAGGACTGAGCGGGATGTCTTTTACTGGATGCTTGTTCTTCATCAAATACCATGTACACAGTGTTGTGGTTACATGAAGGCGTTGCTGTAGTGCTAAATCGCAAAAATGTACAGTAGTTTCATCTTTTTCTGCTCCAGCAGACTTGTTATCCTGGTGCCCAAAATAGAGGTTTTTTTATGTCTTTGTTTTTATATCTTCCCATGGCTCAAAAATGTGTTGCTTTTGAATTTGTTTTTCTGTTCTCTTTTGCTAAAACTCAACACACACTTTCAGTCGCGTCCTGTCACACTTCATAGCCCTTAACGAGACACAATTACATTCATTCCTGAAGACCGTTTGCAAATGATGCAATCAGGTGGTCATGATGGGCTCCGTTGGAGGATTAAGGGGCGTCTTGGTGGAGGAAGAGTGGGGTGCCACATGTTGTGAGACCCCTTCTGCCTCGCAGCCTGTTTTCTGTGGTTCCTCTCGGCAGGACACCCCGCCATGCCAGGAGGTGCCATGGGCATCGACAGAGCCGAGAGACACTGAAACACTGAGAGAGATATTTGGTTTAGTATGGGAGGGAAAGGCATTTAGGAATTAGCGCATGATTTGTCCTAAACATTTTAATTGCACAATGGTTTGTGTTGTATTTGTGTAAATGTGCCAAAGAAAAGATACTCCATGTATGGACCTAGACTTCTTATTCTCCTCGCTCTCCCTAGTGTATTGATGTTAGACATGAAGCACAGTAACTACGAGCTAAATGGATGGTCTTTGTGCTCTGCGTAATAATGGACATCCATCCCAGAGTGAGGATGCCTAGCTTAATGGAGCTCAGACTGGGGGATACTGCGCAATGTTCAGGCCCATTTCCTTTTGACTCACATTCCACTGGGGTGGCATGACCCCAATGAGACGCCTGCTTTCCCCAGGTGGCAGTGAGCGATGCTCCTCCACAGTGTCGGGGCAGGGGAGCGAGGAGACCCTTCCTTGCCCAATGGGCTGAGCTGGAAAAACAGACGCCCACACAGACTCTTACACATCTCTTACGCACACATACACTCAGTTGCACCCTTCACACCCTCAGGGTCCCAAGCTCACTCTCAAGGAAATTTTGACATGAGCAATTATTGAGGGTTAGGGAGTGACAGGTCTATTCCAGGTTTCAACAGGCGCACATCAGAGAAGCGGACTGACAATTGTCTGGAATTACAGCTCGGGTTGAGGCGGTGTGCTGGACTAAGTGAGCTGCATGTCTGTCTCTCCTCTCCGTTCTCCCCTTGGGGCTTTTTAGACAAGCGCTCTGCCTCTCCCTGGATGTTTACACATCATTAAGGTTCCCCTGTCTCATTTCTGCTCTGTCCTTTCAAGGAAAGGGCTTTATTGGTCTGAGGTGGAAGAAAAGACAGTGTCTGGTCAAGCGTGAGAGGAAGAAAGCAGCGCTGCAGAGGAGGCAGCAGAATCCTGCAGACAGTGAGAAAACACTTCAGTACATGTCAAGAAGAGCTGTTTGTGGAGTTTTTCAGACAAACTTGATGCTCAAAACTTTCAAACAAACTTCTTTGTGCAATTTTTGTGCAAAACTATTATACAACCGAAACATTAGCTTGGGCATCATTGTATCATGCTGAGTATACTTCTGGAGCACACAATCAATCATATCCTTTGCAGATTGGTCAAATGTGCATATTAGAGAAAATTAGACAATTATTATCGAAAGGAAAATAATCAGTGATTGCTTGCATCATCATCAGGGCTTTAAAAGGAACTTTAGAAATCCGACTTGTGAAAGAAAAAAGCAGGAGCAGGAAAGTCTGGTGTGTGGCAGACACGTTAGACAACACTGGTAATGAAGCATTGGCAGAAAGTGATAATTATTTTAATTAATGATAATGGTTTTAATGATTCAACATTTTGGCTAATTGATTATGATTGATTGCACATTACTAAACAAGGAAAGTGAATCAGGGAGGTAATCAGGGAGATGACAGCACAGGTCAACACTACAGCGTGACGGAACATACACTACACATGCTAATCAGACCCATAGAGACGGAGAGAGGGAGAGGCAGAGGGAGAGAGAGACGGCAGATGGAGTAAAAACAAGTGAATGTGGTCTCTAGTAAAGAAATGCAGGAGGAGAGAATGAAGATAAGGAATAGATTGTGCAGATAAAAATGACACAGAAAAGAGGAAGGCATTGTCAAAGACAGAACTGGAAAAGCGCAAGAAGCGGGGAAGGCTCGTTTGTAAAAAGTATAAATATGCAAATTCAAGATGACTTTCAGCAAATAGCATGCATCTCGTTCAGACAACTGTTTTGTTTGATGTGAATACAGGATGATATTTTAACAAGGCAATCATACTGACTGACGTTACAGAGGATTTTGCATCCCATTAACAAATGGGTTCTGTTGTATCTTAAAATATTTTGCATTTTAATCCTGTTTTTGTTTGTATTAGTAATAGAAACAGGCAGGTGTTAATATATTTTTGTTATGTAATTTATGTGAGTCCATAAGTACATTTAATTTTTTTCCATTTTGTTTTGTTCATTATATGAAGATTTAAGGACTACATATTTTTTGTAAAATCTCTAACATTTGTGATGATTATAAAAAAACTTTTCTTTGCGGCAGATTTTACTTGTTGATTTTGGGACACAAGACTTTCGCTTTTACTACAGAAACGTTTAAATCCACGTGGGCTACATAAGCATTTTCATGTGTATGACACAATATATTATAAAACTAAGTCGTTTCTCGTTGCCTTTGTTCACCTAATTGCAGAGGCTGAGAAACGATATCAAACGTGGGCTATGGGGCTGCATTCTAGGCACAAACAAGCGCGCATTTCCTTATCCAAGAGGTATCAATAACACTAGTGTCTCCTCAAAGCCACTTGAGGTGTGTTTGTGTATTGCACCTTCTGCATCCTCATCACACCCTACAATATGTGACCCCGCCAGTGATCCACAGCTACGCCTTGCTTTCCTCCATCATGCAGACACTTGTCAGAAGGATTCCCCACTCCACCTCCGTCATCAGTTCCTATTGTCTGAGCCGCTAGCCGTACCCCCGCCCGGTGCCCATGACATGCAAATCCATCCCCTTGATTTCACTTTGGAGAGACGGTGAGTGGAGTGGTGAAGTGTCCTGCCCTCTACCCCCCCCCCCCCTTCCTTCATCCCTCCTCTCTCTCCTGCTCTTATGGGCCCTCCTCACAGTGGATGGACTGGGTTCGAGTTTAATTAATGAAATGTATGATAATGTGATTTCTTTAATAGAATGACATAGTCTAATGGTGTTGTGTGATTATGATTAATATAGTACTTTGGTGGGAGAGAACATCAGCCAAAGGCTAAATGAGGACCGTCTCTCCAGTTCCAGTACTGGACACATTTCAGCTCTGCCTTGGACCTCTGTGTCGGTCTCTTAGCTTCGATAGAGAGCGTTTAATTCATTGCACATGTGTTTAACTCTGCCTTTGTCATATTTAAAGGAATAGTTTGACATTTAGGGAAATACGCTGTATTCGCTATCTTGGCCGAGAGTTGGAAGAGAAGATCATACCACTCTTACAATATGTGTTACTGGTAACTGATTAGGTTAGCTTAGCATAAAGTGAAGGAACACGGGTAAGGCTACAGAATCTGCCTCGCGACAAACACAGTTTTCAGCCTCTTGGGGTCAGCAGAAATTGACATATTATCACCATAAACAGTTGCTTATTTACGCATTCAGCAGTTATGGAGCAGCATTAGTATTCATTTGGAGTCATGTTTCTGGCCACTTGGCAAATGTAAGTCCAATAGTAACTCCCGTAGCTAAATGCTCTGTTCACAATGCCATTTGGCGCTAAGCAAATGTCATTGTGAAACACTCTTTCCGGTCTTTATGCTAAGCTAAGCAAATCAGCTGCTGGCTGTCATATTCACTGTGCAGACTTGGGAATTGTCTTCATCTTCTCATCTAACACTCAGCAAGATGGCACACATGGATATTTCCCAGAATATCAAACTATTCCTTTAAGTTATGAAGATGTAGCTCCTCTACCTTGATGAATCCACCTCCAAAAGCTGCTCCTATTTCGTTATTGCTTTGTGAACTCTAATGTTGACCTCATATAAACATGCAGAAGATGAATGTCTCAAACTGATCACTCATAGTTCTATATATCTTATATTTGTAATGATCCCATGGGTCAAAGGTCGCTATTTCCTCTTTCAGATGTAGACTGAAGTGGCAGTCAAGCGTGAATCATATTATCCTTGAAGAGATTAATGTAGCCGACTGAATGAAGAGGGTAATGATGTGGATAAAGGCCACTTGTTTTCCCTTCATAATGGGAGTAACTACTTTAATTTCTGTGAGGTGTTTTCTTAATTTTCCAAATGTTCGGCCTAATTTTACCATACGGCAAGAAAACTTTTCATTTGGCCTTGTTCTGTGTGGAGGCAAGGAACGTCAAAACCCATCAAATTCTGGATTTGAGCTTCAGAAGTGAACATCTTTGGCAGCCAGTGGAAGGTGATGAATCAAGGTGGATGCTTCTCCTTCAAAAACAAGCCTTCCATCATCTCCACCTGTCTGAAGGTTGCTTGAAGGACAGAAGTGAAACCATCGTCTGGAGAAACAGGAGGTTTGAGGGAAGTGCTTCTCCACAACCGTTTGTCACTCTGATACCTGGTAAATGTGATAATTAATACTGTAATTTAACTAAACCCACTCTGCGAGGTCTGTAATTAAAACTGATGTACCTACTTAGCACACCAAGCATCACAGGTGGGCCCAAATTAATCTGCAAATAGAGCTAAATTGCCTGTGCTTAGCGTTTTCGTCAACGTCACTCACTTTGGGGGGAAATATCTGTAATTAATTCTGATATAACAAAGTCATAAATTTGAGGTTAAATGCAGCCTTGACAACAGACGCGATGACAGCAAGAGACCTCATCTAGTCCTCCCAGATGGGATTCAAGACTCTGCTTTCTCCCAAGAACTTGGCTGAGACTCTGACAACAGTTTGCTGCCATAAAGACAAGAGGAGATATTCAAAGATAGACTCATCTTTTCATGCATGTCCTGTTATTCTTTTTTTCCAGTTTGAGTGAATCGAAATGAACTGGAGTGAAAGCTGACTTCCATGCTACAGAACGGAAAATGAAGTGATTAGTTCTGGATGGAAGCCAAATGAATTAATGCATTTTTGATTTTGAAGCTGGAGCCGCACTACGATTTACAAGCTTGTATAGTCTGAGTTTTTGCTCTTCGCTATCATTTCTCTGCTGCTGTAGATCCCTAAAATCACAGTTTACTATATGTTTTTCATATTCAGTATGCTCTTTTAGCGAGTTCAATGAGCTGCTGCTGCTCATACAGTTTGGTAAATTTGAGCTTTTTCCTTTAAAAAAGATTATTCCCAGATGTGGAGCATTTAAATTACCAAAGTATATTTAATTCACACCAGAATTGATTGCAAACTTTTTTTATTTCACACAATCAATGCCCTAAAGATCGTTCCGTTTACAATATAACATCAGCAGCTTAGGACCGTTCTACATGTTGAAAGGGTTTCAAGTCATCAACAACTGCAAATCACAAAATTAGCATATGGATAATGTAAAATAGAGGTGTATTGTATTAAAGGATCTGAAAATTAAAGGCCCTACTATGAATGCACAATATTGTTCATTGTTCTCTCCTGGGTTTTTGTTTTGGTTGGTACACACAGCCCAAGCTGGCACGCCGCTATTGTTGAGCAAAAATAGAAAATTAAACTGAACGACAGTCAAATCAAAGAAATTATCACATGTTTATGAATATTTAATATGGTCATGGCAAATAAGGCAAGTAATTAGGAGTTTCCATAAATTAGCAAATTGTTATTTTATGTTAATGAGAGATCTTCAGCTTTCTCTCATGAATAATTTATGAATCAACAAAAAAAAAGTTTAGCAGGGAAGAAATGAGTGAAGTCTGACTGCCGTGTTGATCAGACACGTGCACTTGTGCCGAGACACACAAACACACAGCTTTCCTATTGTTTTGTTCAATTTGTCTCTTGATATTTATTAGGCTGGAGATGGCAGTTTTTTATCAGATGAATGTACAATGCAGCCGGGTGTGGAGTAGTTTTGGAAGGAGAGGTGATACTGGCATCGCAAGCAGACACCACAAACGCCTGTCCACTCTGTTCACAAAGGACTACAGTAGCTTCTGTCCCCAAGGTACAGAACAAAGAGATCTTGCAAGGGAGAAAATGCCAGAAGAGTGGGGAGTTGTAAGAGGGATATCAGCTGTCAAACGTTAGCAAAATGTAAGGATTTTAAAATTACAGAGCAGAGGAGTTGTAGGAAATATGCCAATGGGCGTACAGGGAAGACGCGGTCCACTGGTGAGCTGGGAGGGGTCTCACTAAAGGGGTTAACGTGGAGGCGGATGAGAGGAGTGGGTGGGGCAGGAAGGGCAGCGAGTCAGAAAACAAGAGCAAAACAAATCTGTGATCTGGAACTCGGAGAGCAGCCACTCAGGAGGGATTAATGAGAAGTAGGAGGCTGTGAAATTATGTGGCCTTTGAGTGGGGAGAATGGCCCTAGCAGAGCATGGCCCTGAAATGAGGTGAGACAAACTTCACCTGATCCACAATTAACGGCATCATGCGGATGGGTGACACAGGGTCACAGCAGGGGGAGGGTGGGAAGGGGGAGGAAAAAAAAAATCACAATTCACTTTGTGGCAAATTATCACCCCTCCAAAAGGGGCAGCCATCAGAAAACCAGGACTCAATGAGGGGAGGAGAGGATTTTACACACCTGTCTTTTTTTAAAAGGCAGCGACAGGGATGAGAGGAAAGCTTGTTAGAAAGATTTATGCTTAATAAGGACAGACAGTAGCAGGGGATGGAGACAATTAACTGTATGGGGAAAAACACCATAAATAAAGAGTGGAAGAGTGAGAGACAGAGGAGGAAAATGGGGTAGAGTTGATAGCACAGAGGGTGAGGAGCAATAACAGGAGCACAAATGATTAAGTGGTGTTAGGGACTAAGAACACTTGTTTGCAAGGACAATCTTTGTGTGCTTTTGTTGTCTGCCGGCCGCCTTTATCTTTGTGTAATTCTCCTTCTGATGAAATGTGTTTAAAGAGATGAATTGGGATCGGAGGAGCCGTCCTGACATGATTATGAGGGATTCATCTGCAGCCATCTGCCACCGTTATGAAAGGGGGGGAGGTGGGGGGGGGGGGGGGGGGGGGGAGGGCTAGCAGAGAGATAGAGAGAGAAAGGGAGAGAGGAGGGAGGGAGGGAAGTGCAGACCTTCTGTTCAGCAGCCCTGCCACACAAACCCACCATTACACAGGCCTCTGGCCTACAGTTTAACATAAATGCTTGCTTCACCCCCCCAGTATGTGAAGGTGAGCTTTGGGTCCTATTAAAGAAGCAGAATCAGGTCATGAAAATTGTGCACTTCTTATTGTATTACACGTGTCAAAAGCCTGTTAAAACAGCATCTTAACGACAGAAAAGATTGCTTCGATGCTATATGTAGAGACATGAGAGGTGTTCACCTCCAGACCATGTTCAGATACCACAACATGAAACTTAATCATCTTTTTTAGTATTTTCCAGGTACTGGTATTATATTCCGGCTTGGAAAATGGGCACCTACAGACTACATCATGTTCACACACCAGTTGGAGGAGAGGGCACAGCAGATGGGTCCATTGCTCATCACAACGTCCACTTGTTCTAAAGGGGAAAGCGGGGGCCTCAGACAGCATGTCTTAAGTTGTGTAATAGGCTTTTAGTGTCACAAATGAAAGTCACACGTTCATTTTTTTTTTCTCAGGTTGTTTGTTTTTCTGAAAGATTTGTTCACACAGCTCAACATCACTGTGGATAAAAACGGAGTACGTAGATTGTATAACATAAACCAACATGATCTGATATAGGAGAACAGAATGTAGACAAAAACATCAAAATGCATCACTTTTGTTGATATTGATGAGTATTATTTCACTCGCTAATCTGTCAGCTGTTGCCATGGCAGCTGGCATGCAGTTTCCCCCCCCAGTTATAAAATGATCATAGTCTGTGTTATTTGCCTCTATGGTTGAATTTTGAATCGACATCTGTCTTCATTTTATGATCACTTTTTTTTTTCAACGTGTGAAAAATCCCCCAGTTCTCCTGTGTTTTAACAAAGCACCTATTTCATTCTCAGCCACTATACGACTGAGCCATCACTTCATATTACAGGTCAACGTTACGGTGCTTAATTATGTGCCGGCTGCTTGGGGCTCCTAATAACCTGTCATTGAGGGGAATTTGAATGTCACACCATATTGTTGGGCCCTAATGGCAGCGGGCAGATCCACTGATGAGCCGTTTTGGGACAATTACAGTGGATATTCAAATCACAGGTCTAGGTGTGTTGTGAACTGCGCCGCACACAATCTGACAGGGATCTGACGTGCACGCACGCACGCACACACTTGTTGTATCTTGACCCCGCAGCCCAACTCTCCCGACACATAAAGAAGATTCCCCCCCCCCCCCCCCCCCCCCCCCGCCGCCGCTGCTGGAACAGTTTAACTGTAGCCTGATCGCTTTTATTATCCGCCTAATCCAGATATCAGCGATTTCATCAAGCCGGGAAGATATGCATATCATGAATTATTTTGACACCGGGACCTTTTAATTTTCGCCGGCAATATTTCATCCCACCAATCAGTGCCTGGAGTGGTTGTCGGACGTGGCGGTGTCAGAGGACGAGGCTCCCGCCCGGCGGATCCAAATCATCCGGTGGACAATAATGAGCTATGGTCACAATTATGAGCTGCCTGTGTGCGCATGCATCTCATCAAGGCCTCCATGCAAGATGCTGCAGGAGGAGGCGCGCGCACACAGATACACATACAGACCTATACAAATTCTACAATGCAGATCACCTTGCTTGAGAGACCAGTACTAGATTATTGTTTTTGAAGTACTTGTATATTAATGCTGCTATATAGTTCACTACTTTTTAGAGGCAAATATTACTGCACCTATGCAGTAACTTTACAGAATAACAGCAAGTAGCCTAACTATGCAGGCCACATTTAGAGAAGTACAAAACATAGAAAACCTATAATGTTCTTGCATGCTACATTGCTGTAAAATCACAGTACATTACTGGACGGCAGTAAGCTACTGTATAATTTATAGTATCGCTATCAAAGGAATACAACAACTTACTATAATCAAAGCATGCTGTAACTAGAAAGATACTGTACAATTTATAGTATCCCGATTGTGTCTGAGGTATACAGTAACTTATCATAATCAATATGTACAGTAATGGCAGCAGTAAGCAGTAAATTACTATGAAAATGTACTCCCAGAATGCATTGCTTTCACAGCAATATACAGTACAAGCATGATACAGTAGGTCACTGTTAGATCAGTGTTACAGTGTAAAGTTACCAAATGTGGAATTTGTAGAATTAACTTCTTGTTAACTTAGGTCTACAACATTTAACTGTCACATGCTAATAAATTATTCATAATAACTAAATATAACAATATATAATACACTGACATGGGCTCATCTTCTATGATCAATAGTTTTACTTATACTTCAAGTACATTTTCCTGACGCTTCTGTACACTTTTTAAAATTGAATGCCTTTTACATGTAATGTGTTTTTACATTGTCCTTTGTGCATTACAATGCATCTGAATATTTCTTCCATCACTGCAGATTAATATTGTACGTATAGCTATAAGACAAATGATCATCTTACAAAATGAGATCCATTCTTATAGAGTGTACTACCAACACTAGTTAACAGTTACTGCTCACATGAATCAGTAATAAATATTATAATATATAACAGCCTACTGACAGGAGTCATTATGGGTACAATCACATTTGAGTACTTTAGGCTAAGTACATTATTAACGCTGAACTTTTATTTAAAAAATATTTACCTTCATAGAGGAATTATAGCTTGTAACTATGGCCATATTAATAGTTGATAGATATTTTAGTTATTTCTTTGATATTTGTTATAACAACTTTTGCCAGATTGTGAAAAATGCCTTCCTGATCAGTTGGACCATTTGTCTGCTTACCACTTATTCACAAATGCAGACTTGATGATTGATACTTAAGACTTACTGGCCTGTTAGAACGAGAGAAACCAATGAGCATTTATCACTGACTTACAACTGATGTACAAAAAGTAGTAAACACTTATTAACCATTGATGAAGACATTAGTTTCACCTCATTTATAAAAAGTGCCTTAAAAGTGGTACCAATACATCCATCACCATGGAGACAAATAGAAATGTTACAGGGTAAAAATACGGTCACACTCAGCAACTACATTACTTAACATGTATGTTCCCTCACACACAGGCTACATATAAACTCATAAAGATGCATTATATCCCACAGCACAGGGCGTCACGTCTGCCTGTGATATGTGGACTGTGTAACTTAATCCACTGTGTTTTTACTCCCTGTAGAGCGGGTATTACGTGAGCAAATTGGATGCTCAAACAGTCAGTCCGTGACCTTCCCTCATCCCGGATGTTGACCCCCGTATAAAGAGAGACATTACATCTCGTTACACAACAACACGGCTCCGGCGCTTCGCTGCAGATAAAGAAAAATGTCTCAATTAAATCTTCACCGGGGCCCCCCCGCCGAAGAGTTATCGCTGCCCCGGCAGCGCTGATCGCTACACTCACACATCCTCAAAAGTTATTTGACATAAATTGCCGGAGTCACATCATTTCCTGCCACACTCTGAGCGGGATTTACGGCTGATCCCATTGACTGGGAGCTGAACCTCCAATAAAATTCCTCAAGAGCCCACGGGGCCGTGAGACGCACCTATCTACCCTCCATCAGGCCCTCTCCCCCCTGCGCACAGATTAACCATGCAAATACGCACAGGTGGGAGGATGATACCGACAACACATTTATGCACACATTATATGCAACCGGGCTGATATGACCATGAGGGGGATGAGGACTGTGTACAAGGCAGACTGATTGTGTTTTATCTGATGGGGGTATGAAACAGGGGAGAATGGCAAGGTGGTTTCTCCAAAGAACTCAAGGAGTGAAAGTGAAATTATCTGTGGCTTTAATTTGAAAAGGAGAGGCGAGTGCCACTTTGATGTTCTCTGGAGGATATCCCCTTAAAAACTTCTGAGAGGAGTCATATTATAAGGCATATGAACCCTTGAGGAAAATCATTTCAAACTGAAAATTGCTTTCTATATTAGTGTTCAGACATTGTGGAGAAAGGTGCACACTATATTAACTACTAAAAACAACCTTATGGCTGCATTAGTCCACTGATATTACAGTCGGAGGTGAGCCAGGCATGTTAATGGTCGCAGTGTGTTAATGGTTATGATCAAGCTCAAACCGACCAGATGGAAACGCTGTTTCAGCATAGTTCCCGATTGCATTAGAAGCCTTAGGTCATCTAATTACAAACAAGTGATTTTATGAGATGTTTTCAGATTATACGCTGGACGACACACTTCATCATTTGTTTTCCTTGTCAGGCTTACTGTCTCTCTCTAGTGGTGATAAGTGAGAAGTTTGAGCTCGGAGGCCTCACAGGCATTTTCTACTGCAAATCACACACCTGGGTACATATTGGGTCACTGTGAATGGTTGGTATTTGTGCACAGTCTCTCTGGTACTGCAAGAGGTGCACATTAGCGTGATTCTGAAATGTAGAAGATATATGTAACACTATCTACAGCTCCATCTTTAACTACATGAGGATGAAACTCTACTTTTAAGCCACCATGGATAAGATGTTGCTCAAGTCAGAAAATTACCTCTATGCTGATGAAAATCATGTCATATGATCGGAAAAGCTCCAGTTATATTGTCAAGAAAATATGAGACCCCACTAGTGGTTGCAGCTCTGAACAAATTACCTTTGTCTGTTTCACTTTGATCTGTGCATTGAATGTACACCTGATTTACAAAAGTACGCTTTCAAGTAATTAAATGATTTACAAGCTGTGCCAAGGCCGGACTTCTTAACCCATCAGGTTTAAGTCCGTACTTAAAACACTAGTTTTGCTTGTGCTGCAACTCACATCTGATGTCTGATGTTTCCAGTGTGAATTTTAAGTTGTCTTTTGTGTTTTTGTTTGCAGAAATTTGATGTAGAAGAGTTCTCTCTGCTAATTTATGAGTATAAATTAAAGTTCAACTTAAAATGGCTTGAGCATGTTGAAAATTGTTAACATCGTCATTCAACAAGCTCTCTAGTCACCTTCCATTCAGATAATACAGCAGTGAAGGCCTCCCCTCCAGCTTGGCACAGTGTTTCATTGGAGGCTCAGCAGCAGCAGCAGCAGCAGCAGCAGCAGCAGCAGCAGCATCATCAGCAGCATCATCATCAGCAGTGGCTCCAGGGCCTCCAGCTGGGGCTGGCTGCTGCCTACCAGCACCGGGCTACAGGAGGTGGTGAGCAGGCCACAGGATCACCCTGGGGCACCTCGCTTACACCCCAGTAAAGAAAACTGAATTTCCCCTCTCTCGGCTAAGAATGGATGCTGCCTTCAGCAAGTAAAGTGTGGATCGCTGGTGTGGCCACTGCACATGCCATGAGGAGTATCAAGAGGGTATAACACTGGAGAATGATAGGTCAAGATCTTATTATCAAAATCAGTAGAACCAGACTGTAAACAATTCATTTAAAAAAAGCACCAGAAACATTTTGATTTGAAGTTTATCATCATTTGCATTAACAATCTATGGGAATCTACATTGTTAGGATCTGCATTGCATTATTTTACATTTGATGACAGACACATGAAGTCTGTACACATGAAGTTACATTTTTCAGGAGATAAGTTTGTTTGTTTTTCTCGTCTAATCTAGCAGTTGTGGGAAATTTACACTTTGATTGACACATAAGAACAGTTCTAAGAAACAATGTTCAAGTATTTCTTTGCAGTATGAGCTCACATCAAAAATAAAAACTGAAATTACATGATGTAACTTAGAGATTCCTTCTGTGCAAAATGGACAAATGAAGAGATTTTAATACTGAAGATAATCCTAACTTTTCACTAATACCTTTTATTCCAAAACATCATTTTGAAGGCTGATGCTGATCTATAACAACTACATTTAATGCAAAAAAATATTATTGCTTTTGCAGAGAATAACCACCGTCAATCCAGATTACTCAGGTCATTCTGTGCAATTCCACTATCCGCTTTGACCTCAACCAACTGTGACATCTCCGCACCATCAGAACAATAAAAGTCGCTTGGTCAGCATTGTATATAATAATTATTAATGACACCCACACAAGTCAGAGGAGATAATAATTAAACCTGGAGTGAGTCATGGGGTCGTAAAGGCTAAACGAAAGGAATAAACTCACTAAGAGTGTTAGCGTTAGCTGTATAATCCTATTGTGTGACATAAAATGCAAATCAGTATTACAAAAAAAGAGAACAAAATTTTTCCTTCACATGTAAGGTTTGAGATTTTAGGGAACCAGGCACCATTTACAAAATGTACATAACCACACCCTTGTTCCAGTATACCACTACTGCTCATTTTAGCGAGTCCTCTGTATGTGTGTGTGTGTGTGTGTGTGTGTGTGTGTGTGTGTGTGCGCACCAACATGATCTTTGCCTTAAGGACACTGCTGGCTAAACTGAAAATTGAACAGGTGTGGGCAACAATACTGTAAAAATGTCAGTGGGAGTCCAGGTAACATAGGAAAGCGTTTGACAAGCAGGAAGCTAACAGGTTCGTCTTCTACATGCTGAGCAAGGGATTTACTAAAACTACAGATGACTATAATGCTGATGTGACAGAGGGCTGGAAGCAGAGGTAGCCTAAAGTCTGTGTAATTAACACAAGGAGCTGTCATACAACTCACCACCACTGCGTCCTGCATGATGGTACCAGTCCAGAGATGGACTCCAGAGGGATAAACAGTGAGGGGTGGTATTTTAATTAGTTAAGGACTTCTTTTTCCAGTGTGCAACAAACAAATGCATGTGAGCTGTGGTTGAATGGGCTGTGGCCTCTTGCTGGTGTCTAGTTTACCATTACTACTGAAGAGACGCCCCTCAGTAAGCTAAAAGCTCAGGAGGCTAGCTGCTGTTGCTGCTGAGGGCCATCCTCGGATGCACAAATGCTGGGAAGTTATTTGAATGACTAATGAAAAGATAACATAATTAATTTGCCTAAAGTAAAATGTCAAAAAAGGCACACAAACAATAATCACAGATCTAGGCAATCAGGCAAAATTGGCACAAAAGCATGCAAATAAAACTGAAGGGGCAAGAAGAAAAACAAAATCTGCCCAATTAGGAAATTGGAAAAAAATATGAAAAAAATGTATAGGAGAGAAGACAACGATTGAGAATAAACACTGGAGGAAAGCAAACAAAAATCCTGTTCAAAAGAAAGGGAACTCCCAATTTTCAACGTATTCAAAATCAGCCTCGGAACATTTAAATACGCCTGCCACATGTCCCCTCTGTGGTACACATTCCCAGAATGCTATTTGGTTTCGGCTGATTTGAAGTCCTCTGGCTATGTCTTGTGAGATACATTATGCAGCTAGTGTATAGTTGAGCACAAACAGCCAGTAGTGGGATTGGTAGCTTAATATGTACACAAGTTAATGTTATTGCAGGTTCCACTTGGCAGTCCAGCACTCGTTGCAAACACGTGGCCGGGTTCTGTGTGCTTAGCAGAGGGGGGTCTAAACTAGAGTGTGGCCGTGAGGCAGGGCTTAGTCCGGGACACGGCTGAGAGATGCTAAGGCTTCAGCTGGATGAGAAAAACGGGGAGCAGAGAGAGAGAAACACAGGAAGTGGTCACCAGTAAAAGGAGCGCGTGAGGAAGTTGGCGGCCGTGTTGAGCCAGCCCATGCCGTCTGTGATGGAGCCAACGCGTGTGACAGCTTTGTCCTGCTCCTGGGACGGACTCTCCTCCTCGGGCAGATAGTCTGGGATGTCTATGTTCTCCTCCACATGCTCCGCCGAGACCTCTTGGAATGGCAAGATCAGCTGCACAAAGACAGAAGACTTTTATTGTCCTTTTTTTAATAACAGCAAAGAAAATAAGTTGTGTTTACATCATGTAAAGACACCAGGATTAATGTAAAACACAAACTACGGAGCCAAACAATCATCACCTGAAGTCAGATTACATGACTGAGTCAGGTCTGACCCCTGCTGGCCACATTTATTCATGACTATTAATGCGCCCATTGACAATTATTTCTTATCATTTGAGCAAAAATGATCAGAACTCTTTACAGATTATTGAAAAACAAACGTATATGTTGTTAGCGGTTTTAAATACAGCTTTACTCCATCTGAGCTCCAAATCTGTAACAGTGCTGTAAAAAAAAGGTGCAACTGGGACTGGTCATGTGTTTGGCAAAAAGAAACTAGCCTACAGGCCGAGGCAGAGATGTGACTAGCTAATCATGTCAGTGTGAATGAGTCTCAGCCGCAGGCAAGGGCGGCTACACCCTGTACAGAGATACACACAACATACAGCGGGCGTGCTGATCTATCAAGTGAAACCAGTCTTATGTGCAGCAATGTAAGGTAAACGATACGGATCCTAGAGGTTGTTTCTTCTTCTTTCTCACAGATTTGTGTCTCAGCTGTTCTTACCTCTTCTCCGCCCTCTGTCTTCACCACCTGCTGAGCTATCATTACTTTGGTGGAGTTGATTGCTGTGCCCAACGCCTGTGGAGGAAAAAAAAAAGAACTCTTATTTTCATTTGTGATACTTTGTATTGTTGTATTTCTGTCTTCAGCTCAAACATGAATACTTCTGGTAAATCAAATGCATGTGTGATTTGATAAGAGTACATTTTTAGAAACAGTGTTTTCTTTAGTAATTAATCAGGAATAAGGGAGTCACGATATACCGGTATCGACTATAATCGTAATATTTTAAAATGTAATATTGATATCGTGTTAATAACACTCATAGGATAATATTGTGTCAATAATCCAGCGCCTCTTAAATCAAGCTTTTGAACAGTTATGTGAACACTCTAAATAAACAATGAATTTGACTGAATCCCACTGAGTTTATTCAATAAAATAAAACTGGACAGATGGTGAAATAAGCACCTGTTATTGACCAAAATTACAAGTGAAAATCAATTGTTATATGGTGCAGCCCAAAGTTCCTGCATGATTTCCTGCATCCGGACACACCCTTACCTCAGCTTTAAGGTCAGAGCGGATCCTGACAACACATCTCTTGACAGCCATCTGGAAGGTGAAGCTGATGACCCCTCGAATCTTCAGCAACGCCTCCTCACAAAGGCTCCTTCGAGCCTGACAACCGACAGGAAACGGACGAAAGGTATGAGCAGATGTGCGAAACAACAAGGCCAACATGTCATGGGTTAAGGGCACGAGTACATTATAGAGCATACTTTTGGAAAGTTTAATTAGGTCAAATGGGGCCATAAAAACAAAATCATAAAACATTATATTGCTACATACAACTTGCTGTTGAGAAACATAGTTTCTAAGGCTATGGCTTCTAGCTGCCACATTGTTGTGCGTCTCTGATGTAGTGATAGTGAGGCAGCCCACCAGAGGCCGTCTGTCTGCTGTAATGTAATCTGGCTAGGTGCAAGGTTCCTGCGGAGCAGCGTTCAGGTTCAATCTCAACGTCCTGCTGTTCAATGGCTGACATTTACAACCTGACCCCCCCCCCAACCTAACCTGCACCAGATAGACACGGCTAAGCTGCTCTGACGATCTCAAACACCGATAATCGCCGATGCAAACACGACCGCCCAGAAATAGATTTTTGTGCATCAACAGAAGTCGCGTCTGAGCCGAGCGCGACAGATGAGCGTCGATGAGTCCCAAATGCATTCCTGCGAACACTCACAGAGTCGTCCAGTCCGTCAATGTGCAGCACCACAGTTTTGGCCCTCTTGTTGTTGGAGCCCAGGAAGAACTGGGCTTTACGCTGGCAGGAGGCAGCAGCTGCCTCGGCCTGTTCGGCCTCTTCTTTACCGGCCAACTGCAAGATCTCATAGATCTCAGAGGCCAGCAGTTTGGTCTCCCCAGGTGACGCACTCCTTTGAGAGAGAGAGAGAGAGAGAGAGAGAGAGAGAGAGAGAGAGAGAGAGAGAGAGAGAGAGAGAGAGAGAGAGAGAGAGAGAGAGAGAGTCGTTTCATTTGTTGAATGTGGTTTATGTACACACAAGTGGTCAGTGGTGTATTTGTAACAACACTACAGGTGCATTGCAGTTGAATGTAGACATAATCAATGTCAAGAATAGGTCAGTTGGAAATTGTGCACTTTTAAACGGCCGTATTACTGTGCCAAAGGAAAGATAGAAACAAGACAAGTCACAGTGCCTGCATGTCTTTGTGGAAGAGAAGAAGTGTGAATCGTGGCTAAGCTTGAAATTAATTGATTAAGCTCCTATTGTGTAAACCGAAATCTAACGCTGGAGATGTAGAACTCAACAGTGACAACCAATTTACCCCCTAACCTTTGAATAAATGTAGAAATACAGACAATCTTTAAATTAGTAAAGACAGTGTTGCTACCTACCACACAACATCCAAACTCTAATTGGGCCTATTCTGCACTTTAGTCAGGTTTTTACTGCCCGTTTAGCAAAAAACATTGCAGAGCGTAATATTCAAGTGGGCAGTATCTTTCCTTGAAGAAGCAACATAAGGTCAGTTGCCGTTGCTGATATTTTGTGAGGGATCCTGAGATAAACCCGCGGGCTACACTGCTTTGTATGTTATCAAGTCATCACTCCTTCTGTAGTAACCACACATGACATCAGCTGTCTGGCATGGCTGCCCTCTGGGAGCCCCGGTGCTCCCGGGCGCTGCACAACACACCCCTTACACCGGCTCCACGGACGCCAAACCTCCCTCCTCGATTGATGTACTCATCTATTCTTCACATCAATGCGTCGAGGAAGAGGTTTCAGATCTTAATGTGTTGAAGGACTTAAAAAAAAAATGGTATTCACACCTGTTTGGTGCAACAATGGTGGACGCTCCCCCCTTTAGCCATGTGTTCCCACTCTGTCCAGCTATGATCGACCTCTACCCACAGTCAGATTGACTGGACTGCGAGCAGGGGACGCTGCTGCCGTTACTGCGGGGCGCCGCTTGATGCCGTGCCCGACTAGCTGAAGTGACTGGCTAACTCCGGGGCAAGCGAGAGCTTTGCCGCAGGAAGAGAAGGGGGGGTGGGGGAAAAAGCATAATCACACGAGCTACAGCCGGCCACTTGAGCATTGGTCTATTCCTATCAGGGTGCTGATGAGGACCAGCAGTCACTTAGCAAAACTGCCACAGACCCCTCGGGTGTGAGAGCAGCTATCTGGAGCACAACACCTCCTCAAACCAGACTTGCCTACGACACGACATTAGTCACCAGAGTGTGCTCACGTCGTTTTAGAAAGTTGTAGAATAAATTGTGTACAAGGCTGTAAATGATACGACACTAGATACACGCAACAAAGAAATATGATTAATATACCGTGTGAGCAAAATGAGCCACCTCTGCAAAAATAAACCGCTAACTCTGTGACAACACAAGAGCAAATATGAGCTCACATCAGTAAAAAATATGCAAGTGGACTCATCAAGAAATTGAGAGGTGGCGAGATGCATTAAAATCTATAAGATGCAGAAACAGCAGTCCAACTGTTTAGCGCCCTGCTCTAATTCAACTTTAATCACATTCATCCTGACGTGGCACACGGAAGGACATCTTCCTGTCTGGAAAATCTGCAGACTGGCACACATTGACCGTGCAAAACAAAAGAAATCCTAGGTTATGGTTTTACGTAAAGAAAGTGCACAGTGAGCATGTGTGTGTGTGTGTGTGTGTGTGTGTGTGTGTGTGTGTGTGTGTGTGTGTGTGTGTGTGTGTGTGTGTGTGTGATGTGGTGGTGACAGGGACTTGCTTCTGCATGACATTCTGCAAGCTCAGCATCATGCCCAGCTCGCCCTTCATCTTCTCCCTGTTGGCTCGACATTCTGCCAGGTAGCGCACAGCCTGCAAGGACAAGGGCGACCGTTATCTATCCGGCGCTAAAAGCCGACACTCTTTGTGATATCATATATATCTCTTATTTATTTATATATAAATAAGAAATATATATATATATATATATATATATATATATATATATATATATATATATATATATATATCTTATTTATTTATCTATAAATAAGAAATACATATATATATATATATATCTTATTTATTTATCTATAAATAAGAGAGAGAGAGAGAGAGAGAGAGAGAGAGAGAGAGAGAGAGAGAGAGAGAGAGAGAGAGAGAGAGAGAGAGAGAAAACTTTTAAAATGGGTGACACGTGGAACGGTAAAATATTACATAACCAAAATAAACACACACGCACTGACACCGTGTTTACACTTCACAGGTTACCGCCAAGGAGCGACGGTTACATAAAGCCACTGAAATGTGTTCTCGCATTACAAGTCATGTGCTGTACAACACGGTGGTGGAAGTGGGGAGAAGTTGCTAAATCAAGACTTTGTATTGTGTTGTCACCACAAAACAGACAGCAGATGTCCCCATTGGTGACTGGGGCCCAATCCCAATGTCCCCCCTCAAGCCTTAAACCCTGAACCCTCAGGGACTTACCTGACGTCACCTGATAAATTGTTGTTGCACTTTGCTGCGAGATATCACATTACCATTAAAACGTCATATGTTATGTACAATTGTGGGGATTTATTTTATATTTTTTTACTCCCCGATTTGAACGTCTTCCAGGCTTTGCCTCACAAAATGAAAGTTATTTGTCAAATAATCTATTTATTTGTTTTTGGCAAAACAGCTTTAATAACGAAATGAAAAGAAATGGTTAATGAGTAACCCAGCTGTGTAATAGACAGTAGTAATCTCTGCTTGCATTCCTTTCACTTTCTTTCTGTGTCATTGTAATATACCAGAATGAACACCCATGTGCCGTCCACTTTCTTTAGCTTTTTTCTTACATCTCTGGCTTCCACTGGTAACCCCGTGATTAACGTCACATTGCTGTAAATTGCGGGTAATTCCCTTGGGCAAAGTCTGCAGAAATGTGGACTTACAGAAAGTGTTCATAAAGGGCTCAAAATGTCTGCGAGAGAGCCCTGAAAAACTCAACAGTTTGACAGTGGGACAGCCCTAAACCCTCACAGACATTGCAGGGACGCGCATCAAAGTCTGTGAGTGTGGAGAGAGTGTGGGCCTTTGACACAGTGGTGGGAGAAAAGGCCTTCAGAGTCACAGAAACCTGCTCTGACACTGCTGGACAGCAGGGGGGGACAAAATATACCATGAGCAGAAACACATAAATTACAGAAGCAGTAGGTGAACACAACCAAGACTAAGTTAATGAAAACAGCTGCTTAGAATATTTCAACTGGCATGTTTAGATAATTAATTTCCATCTTTGTATGGTGGTACTGAATACTCAGCTCTGTGTAGTCAAACCTTATAGTTATGCAACAGTAACTATTTGTGATATAAAGAGTCTCATGTGTGAACACATAAAGTAAATGTAAACATATGGGTGGTGCTTACCAATAGTGCAGAGTAGACAACCTGTGGATTGGGGTGGTCCAAAAACAGGATGAGACCTGGCAGACAGCCTTGGTCTTCTACTATGGCTCTTCGGTTCAGGGGGTCCGCGGCAAGATCTCGCAGCTGGTTCACCACAGTCAGTGCATCCAGCTCCGCACTCATGGTGCCTCTTGTCTTGATGCCACGCACATCAAACCAACCTCTTCTCTCTACTGAAAAGACGACAAGGTAAATCAGGGAGCGTACATGATACAAACCATGCCTGCAGATAATTATTATTAAACCTGTAGATTCCTAATCAATTATTAGGACTACGAAATGTCAGAAAATGGGTAAAAATTTCCACAGTCCAAATTTCTAATTTCCATATATTTCTAAAAATATTAAATGTGCAATAACAGAAAAAAACAAGCAGCTAATATTCACATTTGAGAGGTTGGAACCTGAATCTGAACCTTGAGTGTTTGTCCTTTTATCTTCATAAAAGCCAACATTAATTGATTGTCAAAATTGTTGGAAAAAAAATGTTGGCAATCAACTAATCAACCAATTGTTGCAACACTGACACAATTGCGTGGTATGTGTATAAAAAACTAAAATCTTTTGTGCAGAATAATAATAATACACCTTGCAAGTGAAGTGTCGGTGGCACCAACTATTAAACTTAACAACAATCCCATTGCCTTAGACCACGTTTTACTGATTTGTTGGAGATTCTGGGGCTTTATATCAGAAACAACCTCTGAAATGTGGTGCTACACAATCTGACTGATTAGGGACGTTTGTTAATGAACTGATTTGTGTGATATGCATTGATAAGGCTGTCGTTGTCACGGAAAAGTACATTATAGCTTAGCATGCTTTGAAAGTCTCATTTTAAAGTCGTGTGGTTTAATAACTTGCTTTACAGCCAACACAACCATGCAATTCTGTAAGACAAAATGCAAATACTCGTTTTTTGCCAAAGACACTTTCTACGACCCCCAACCTCACCTCAAAACACGCCCTGTCGTACAGAGGCGATACGGCAGCTAGGCTAGGCTAGCTAACGTTACTTGACAAACATAGCATACCTTTTTGACAGTTTTCAATAAAATCATGAGACAACCCCTGCTGACTTCAGTTACAAAACATTCAAAAAGGACGTAACAAAAACTTCCGATGCCACCTTTAAAAACTACTGTAACAAAAATAATGTCACTAACGCTAGGCCTGAGCCTCTTCCTTTAGTATTCTTCTTTAGCTAGCAGCTGGGACCAGTGTTTGGGTTTTGTGGCACATCAGCAGGTACAGCTGTTTTGTGAATGAGGACATCCCAGTTTTCCCAATTAATCCTAGCAGATCACACCGAACACATCCCCGCCGGGACCTTTAGAGAAGTATAACGAGCGTACACATGCTATCTGGGAGATGATTGGACACAATGATTTGACCGATTGACATACGAGCCAATCATCAGATAGTATTCTTTTAAAGCTCAGAGGTGGTTGGTGACTTGGTCTGTCAATCAACGTGAATAACCAATGGTGGCATTCCATGGCCACAACCTACCCGCTGTAATCCGTATAATCCAATTGGCTCTAAATGTATTCCCCGACTTTTCCTCCTCCTACATACCGACCACTTTATATGTCCGTCGGTTGACAAGGTGGAAAAACTAAAGAAAAACTAGTCTTCTAACGTCAGTCTCGGTAAGTTCATTTCAAAGTCACACACCCGCACCGATCGTAGAATGTGACGTAAAGTTAACGTTAACGTTCACATTTGGCTATCTCACGTGTTAAGGCTAACTAAGTGTGCTTCGATTTTTCCTAATAAATGTGTCAGCGGTTGTGAAGTTGGCTAGAGTTGCGAGCTCCCGCTATCCTTGTTAGCATTGTGTAGCGTTAGCCACTCTGCCCGCAAAAGTTCATATTTACCCGTTTAATGTCCCTTTGCTACGACATTAGCCTGTATTACCCATCATGCATGATATCTGTTAACATCTACCATAGAAATGCGACTGATTCACTTTTACATGTTTCTTGTTATCATAATTTACGTTCGGAACTTTCAAAATGTACAAACAGCGGTAAATATTTTTGTATTTATGTATTTTTAGTTAACCTTACGTAAAGCTACCTAGCCTCGACTCTGCATCCTACCATATGCTATTCTACTCTTTGAATGTAGTGCCTTTGATAATATACAAGCATTTGACAAGCTTTAATTTTTGTAAAGATAATAACTTGTGTTTAGTACGTTTGTACCTTGACAGTTGTATTCCACGCCCCACTTTTTCTAATTCTAATTCCTTAATCGGTTATTGGCAGCAATGATAATATTGGAAATATATTTATTTTGTCTTCACCACTAAAGACTTATACAGAATATATTAATGTTTGTATTGTACTGGAGCATCTTAGCATTGAATTCATTGTTGGTTTTAAAGTTTTGTGTTTTAAGTTTAATTCAACCTTAATTTCTCACTCTTTCCTTGTTTCCTTCAGAGAACTGTTTGGCGATGGCGCCCTTGTTTTTGGGGCATGTGTTCCTCTGCCCTTGTGAAGCACAACAGAAATGAGTAAAGACTACCCACAGATAGAAATGGACCTGGTATGTGACTCAATAAGTGTCTGCTAAAAGCAATATTTACATGCATACGATTGATTTCGTAGCCTAACATAGATGCTGAAACACCAGCAGATCTGAGAGAAACCTTGGACTAGTGAATGTTTCCACTAGAATGCAGCTTGTGTTGACTCCATGCACTTCATTAATAAAGTAATTGTGATTGACAGAATGTGACATATCGTTACATTTGAGATGTAAGTGATGTGTTTCATCTTTTTGTTTTGCAGGCTTTTGGTTCAGCCAAGTCCTATGGGTCCTCGAGAAGTATTGTGAGGAGAATAGCGTCGAGTCTTCCTATTAATCCCTCCCCTAGGGTTCATTTTCAGGTGAGGGAAGGTTACCATGATCATCATTTATACTGTTGTTGTGTCATTTACCACACAGCCCAGTCAGTCTGTTCTATGTACAGCTAGTATTTAAAATAATAGCATGTTTTTGTCACTTTTATTAGAACCCTGTCTCCTCTTCTGTCTTTCTGCCTGTCTCTCCTGACTTTTGGGAGTCTACAAATCACACAGTCTCCTCCAACCTTTGTTTACACCAGGTTGTCTTGACTGTTTTCATTTTGTGAACCATAAACAGAGTGGATGAAGTCATTAGTACAGAGATGTGTGTCCACAAGTCAACTTTTGAGATATTTCCATTCAGTGGCATGTAATTTAAAACAAACTGAATTGCTTCTCTTTACTTTTCAACACTGTGCTTTCTCTTTTCTTCCTATCTTTGTCCCCAGCTACCTTCCCTAGCTTTGAGGATTGCAGTATGTCTGCTTTAGGTCAGTGTGTTCAGCAACCTTCAGTAACATTGAGTGGATTTAAGACCTACTGAGCTACCTTCTCACCTACCTGAACCTTTTCATTAACACCGTATAGATTCCCTTCATACCTCCTCCCTCTGATCTGCCCTTATTTCCTATTTATACTTAATGACTGCGTTTTATTAGTTGTTGAAACGCGGTGTTGTAGCGCTCCCTGGAGTGTGCTCTTCTCTGGCATGTTTTTTTTGTCCGAATGGTGACAATGGCTGCTCTCTCCCTGACAGCTTTATCCGTACAATGAAGACGCTGGTGTCCTGATTGGCGCCAGGAGGCAGAGCGGTTTGGTGGCCTCTCTGGCTGATGTCGCCTGGCTCGACGGGGATGAGGACGATGAGGACGAAGACCCCTTTGGCGGACCCAGGTGAGAGTGGGATAGTGATCGGCTAACATCTTCTAAGGGATATCTGCAGTTTTATGAGTAAGAATGTACCATTCTCCTGTGAGTAGCATCTAGTAAAAGGTGTTTTTTACCCCTTTTTGAAGCGGGTCAGCGATCCCACAGGGACTCGTGTTTCGAAGCCGCCATCCTCGTCCTCAGAGACAACCCTTAACGCGCCAGAGGTCACTGCCGAGCCTGCAACAGGGGACTCCGGACCCCCAGGGGCCTACGACCGCCAACGATGAGGCCATTCAGAAGATCGGCGCGCTGGAGACAGAACTCGCCAAACTCAGAGCTCAGATAGCACAAATCGTATTGGCTCAGGAAAAGAACAGCCAGCCAGGTATCTCTTACACAGCCCTCTAAAACATAGACCATCTCCTTCTGTATGGCTTACATGCACCGAGTAATTTGTTTTCCTCGCTTTACTCCACTGCAGTAATATAAATTAGAATTTCCTCTAGATGGCAGCAGAGTTTCACATGTCGCACAGCTTTAAGCTTTTTTTCTTTCCTTTGTTTCACCTCAGCTGCTACCACGGGGACACCTCCACCTCCCCCTCCACCCTGTGGCACCCTGCCTCCCCCTCCCCCACCACCACCACCTCCTCCTCCTCCACCACCACCTCCACTCTTAAGTCTTCAGCGGACATTTTCTGCCATTGACTTGATAAAGGAGCGCAGAGGGAAGAAGACAGACAGCCAGACAGTTTTGGATTCGAGGCCAGCAGAAATCCCCAGCATGCTCGATGTCCTGAAAGACATGCGCAAAGTCAAATTGCGATCAGTCAAAAGGTACTTAAATAGAGAGTCAGCGAGAATACATTTGGAAATGATCAAAAGAACACATTTTTAAATACCAATCATTTGTAATTGTTTAACTGTCTCATAGTCGGCCAGCGGACGGAGAAGCCAAAGTGAAGTCCAGCGAGCCTGTAGATGCTGCGGCTCTCATCGCTGAGGCCCTGAAACGCAAGTTCGCCCATCGCTATCGACACAACAGTGAACAAGGAGACAACGAGGATTTCAAACTTCCCGTTCCAGAGGTGAAACCTCAAACGGAGAAACCTTTGGTGAGAGATTGTTTCTGTATTCCTCGCTGTTATGCCTCCACAAAGTCAGCCATTAACGAATCCTTGGTGGGCCAACGGAAAATATTGTTTCTTAAAAAAAAAAATTAAAAAAAATTTAATTAGTCCTGTTTGTTTTCACAGTTTGGGCAGCACATGTTGAAGTCAACTGGAAAAAAGAAGTTGCTCTGATCAGCTGATTGTGATCTCCAGATGTGCTGCGGACACTTTGAAGTGCCTTATCCACCTCTTAAGATGAGCTCTGTCTGTGGAAGAACAAGGGATTCTGCCTGAAGCGTCAGTCATCTCATACTGATGTATCCAAGTCATCTTCAACATCTGTTTTTTTTGCACTTTTATAACTTATATTAGCTTTCTATTTTACAAACATGATTATTATTGTTCAACTGAATGTCCTTTTTGTTTGTGTTGAATAGTTTCAACTTCTGTCCTGAGTGAAAGTGTCGGAGGCAACACTACAGAATTGACGAACGTTATTAGTTTTATTGCTCAATCATAACTTAGGTTTTTGTTGAACTTGTTGCACATCGCATATTTGGTCGTGTTTGCGTTCCTAGTCTGTGAAAGCTGAAGCGTTCTTCTACCACAGGAGAAAGGGAGCACTTTCTTACTTGAGGAATATTGTGCTGTATTGTTTATACATGTATGATAGACTAATTTATGATTGGGATCCTTCTATTTATGTTGTAGTTTAAGTAGATAATTAAGATTTTAACAAAGGTAATTATGTCGTTATTAATTCCAGGTGGCTTTTAGACGGTTTTGTACTTTATCTGTTGAGCCCGTGTGAGTTGTGTCTCTGTTGCCAGTCTTGCCGGGGCCTTGTGTGTCTTTACCCACTTTTAGTTGACACTACTTATCTCGTTAGTACGATCTGTTAAGAGCCAAAGACATTCCAGTGATGATCTGCGAGATTCTGCCTTTCACTGCCAAATATCTTTTCTTTTCTCACTCCCATTTAAGATGACGCTTAAATAAGAAGGAAACCCGATACTGTAACTGAAGCAAAGTTCGGTATATTGGCGGTATAAGCACATATGCAGTGTTTTGTTGCTTTCTTTTATTTTGGGATAAGATTCTTTTAGGATCACAGTTCAACATAATCAGTAGAGAACTACTGTATTATGGTATTTTCACATCTAGTTTCTGTATAAAAACATGTTTTAGTCATGGGTCCTAAGGTACTCATTATCAGTGTTCCAAAGATATCAAATTATGCGTTCATGCCAGTAATCACATCTTCATGCCTCAGTTTAAAAGACAGACACCTCTTAGCCTTTTGAGGGTTTTAATCTGTTTGTTCAAAGTGACTGATTGCACATTGTTTCCAGTTCGGTTCACTATGCCTGTGTAGTTGCTGCTTCAAGTCAACTCTACTAGTATTAACTTTTTATTACTTGGGAACGTGTACTGGGTGTGTCAACTTGAATTGTCAAATTTCTAAATAAAAGTTAATGTTCTGTCCTGACTTGCTCTGGTGTAAATCATTGAGTCTTACCCTCTTATTAAATTGCTCCTAAATACTTTATCAATCAAGAGATCGTAGTGTAACTAAACTTCCACGCCGTTATTGATTCAGCATTTACATATTTCTGCTAATGTTGACTATAGTATTAAACTACATACTGGGTGAAAGTCAATGAAACAATTTTCAACAACAGGTTTTTATTATTCAAATCGAAACTGCAACAGGCATGTATCAAAAAGGTCAATACAGCAAAGCCTTTACAAAATCTGGCTCGACACTGAAGTCTTCCCAAAAATGGCTGTCGCAACAAATTGTAAACAGTTTTATCAACAGTCTTACAGCACTTACAGCAAAAATACAAATCAGCCAAAGTAAGAAAAGCACCTGTTATCTTTCAAAAATGTTCAAAACACAAAACACACTTTGTGCCACTATATCGAATCAAGGTAGACGAACCAAACACAAAGAAATGGAATGTTCAGAGTCACTCGACCATTTTGTTTCCGTACAAAAAAAGGACAGCTGGAGTTGTTCCTCACAACAAAAAAGGCAAAGGGATCATCGGACAGTGCATTCAAAGACAAGCACACCATGCACTTGATGGGAACAGGAGCTGGTTTGGTCACTTAGCATAGCTTGTGCATAGTTATAAGGCATCAATCGAGCAGTCCTTTAGGTTGCATGTGGCTGTGAGAGACATTCTGCGGAGAGGAGGAGTCTCCTTCAGTAGATCCTTGCCAGGAAAAACAACAACAACAACAACCCTGCATCGTCCGCAGTCACCTCCTCCCCCCTCTCCCTCTTGATAAGAGACTGGAAAAACCCTGAGCGAGTCGAGTTGCGTTGAGTTCCAGGTGAGATGCATGTGCAGTGAGTAACTGATCTCCAGTCTGGGAGGGAAGCTACCCCCCCCCCCCTGAGTTCAACCAGCACTGGAAGATTCGGAAACATCAGAAAAAAGACTAACGTCTACAATACCTTCACGGGATCTCGCCGAGACTCAGCTGCACATCCAACGTCATCGTTATTCGAGAGTGCAAGAACACATTGTAGCACAGGTGGAGTAACTTATGGCATCTGGTGTGGTTGAATAAGGTACTGCTCATGGCTTCAACAGTGGGATGACAATTCAAAAAACGAGTGGTTCTTCACATCTGTGCTTCAAAGGCAAACCGTGGAGCCGACGTGATTCACTTCAGTTCAAGGGAGAGAAACAACAAACATGAAAATGCGTAAACAGTCTTCGTAGAGGCAGCAAAAGGACCGGGCTTGTCACATTTTTTTTGTTTTTTTTGTTTTACATGAGGAAGAATCTTCAATACAAATGCAACACGGCATTAAGTCTTAGGAGGGTCTCGTGTCTGAATACTCCAGTTGTCTCAGTCTTCAAACTTTGTTTTCAAATGGCACTTCAATATACCAGAAAGAAAAATGTCTTCTTCAGCTCTTATACTGCTTTCCCCTTAAGGTTCACCAACACAAAAAAGTGGTGCGTTCAGTCAGTAATGCCAAAACTATAGTGGACAAATAAATAAAACAAAAGCAAACAAAAGAAAATACAGCAGTAGCCAAATGAGGTATCTATGTATTGCTCTATGCCAAAAAAACAGGAATTAAAAATTAAATAAATTAAATAAAATCAGTGGTTTATCAAGATGAGAGGCATAAGCAACAAAACATAAAGAAGGTGTCAGGATCAGGTGGGGCAGCAGCAGGGCTGCAGGCCACTGCATGTCCCACCAGGCCCCCAGTGTGGTGAGGCCCCAAAAGCCGGGGCCAGCAGGTTGAGATGAGAGGGCACACAAGGAGTGTCAGGATTCTTTGCTTCCCTGAGGTATTTCTTTGGAGCTGGTTCCTCCCGCGGCCGTAGCTGTGGTGCTGTCTCTCCGAGTGGTGGCGGCGGCGCCTTCCGAGTCGGCGTCGGCAGAGCTGGGCTCCGCCTCCTTGGAGACGGAGGTTTGTTCCTGCTGTAGGCCGACCCAGCTGGCCTTGTTTAGCCCCATGTGGCCCAGCATGGTCTGGGACAGACGTGTGTCGGAGAAACGGGTCCACTCTGCGAACAGCGGCTCCGCCACGTACGTCATGAAGCCTGGAGGAAGAGAAGAGGCGGCAGGCACATGAGAGGGTTACATGTTAAGAGAGGTGAGGTTGTTGGTGAAAGCGGGATACAACACATATACAACGCAGCTACGTACCTATTTGAATGTTGCCAACTGTGTTGATCGCTCTGTCAAAAAGTGGGCTGACTTCAAGTCTGTGCTTCTTCTCAATGTCTCCTAAAAGAGCAGAACAAAACAGAATCAATACACGAGCTATTATATGACCTCATGTGATCTGCTATGATAGACACACTTTGTTGCAGAGAATAAACAGAAAAAAACAAAAAGGAAGGAGCTGTACTTGGATTAACTAAAAGAGCATAATAAATAGTTAAAGGGGAATGACAAACAATCTAACAGCATGCAGTAGAAAAGATGATAACCTTGTTGGAAGAACTCCTCGGTCACTTTCTCACTCCACCGTTTGCTCAGCTCCCAGGGTCTGCAGGGGTTACAGATGTCTGCACACTTCAGAGCCATCTGTACATGGTGAGAATTAAAAACAAATTCAAAGAAGCTCACAGTTTTGCTGAGATGAAGAGGTACTGACGGCGGTTAATATTCCAGAATTCCAACAACTACCCGACATATGTATGTTATAAATAGCCATATAATGGCCATTTAAAACAGCAATACAACACAAACAGCATCTTCTGAGTTCAAACATGTATTTTATTAAAGGAAGTCAGCTGAAGTTGAGTCAAGTGAAGAAGTGGTCTAAAAAATACAATAATAATAATAATAATAATAATAATAATAATAATAATAATAATAATAATAATAATAGGCTGGTCGGTCCAAATTTGCATTTGTCAAATTCAAAATAGTGTTCGTTGGGCTGTACCGATTATTTTGAAGCTTCCTTCATTATGTTGACATTCAAATTATTATTATTAATAACTTACAGAGACATTGTATACAATATTTTTCACAGTTTCATCTGCCGGAAAACCGCACAGGATAACGGCACAAAGCAGGAATCTGCCAGCTACAGTAAACCCTGTTGTGTGTGTGTGTGTGTGTGTGTGTGTGTGTGTGTGTGTGTGTGTGTGTGTGTGTGTGTGTACACATGACAGAGGAGGTAACTGACCTGCAGAATGAAGTGACGGTGGCTGGCATTGCTCAAGCACATGTTCTCTTGGTCCAGGTGTCTGCGAAACCTGGACAGGTAATCGTTCTGTCTGCTGATGTCCGTGGCCAGGATTAAGGAGCCCAACTCCCTCTCCATGTTCAGGCTGAGGGGTCGGAAACACAAGATGACCAGATTGTTTTAGCGCTGCGCGTGGCATCTGATGGCATTAGCTCTACAAACTCAGCAGAGAAGTCTTTTGACATAGCTTCAAATGAGTTTTCTGAGCACACTGAGCATCTTTTCAGTGTCAGACTGACCTGTCTTCAGCAGGCAGATGGGAGAACAGCCCAGTCTCTCTGAGCAGGCCCACTGCTGACTTCCAGTGGTGGTTTTCCAGAACTGAGGTATTCTGCACATTAAAAAAAAGAAATGCGCACAGACACATTCATTCAATAAGTCACATGACTTATTCCACTTCAATTCGTCCTTAAGAAAGTGCTGCCAGGCTTAAGAGCGACTGTTATGTGCTTTTACCCTATAGAGTGTAGCCAGATAGTGGTCAGTCTTGATGAGGAAAGGCTGGTTGACTCCAGGATGGTCCAGGTCATGTGTGGCGGCTGCCAGGATTCCAAGTATGATGTCACAAGAAGTCAGAGATTTGGCAAGCTGCATTGACAACAACACAACGGTTATGATTGGTCCTTAACATACGAATACTCCTTCACTGAAAAACCTTCAGATCTGGATGTTGTACACCATCACTGGTGCAACATTTTCATGTCTCACCATGGGTTCCCGCATGTAGCAGTACATGGCCTGTGTGACATCGGCAGCGTGGACAGCGTTGTGGTAGGGGTTGTCGCTGTGATAGTCCTCCTGGACCATGACCAGGAACCTCCACAGTTTGACCATGTCCAGCTGGAAGAGCTCCACCAGGCCATACTGGTTCAGCAGGTGGAAGGTCAGGGTGATCAGGCTGTTTCCTGAACAAGAGGAATATCAGAGTGAGCATTCTGCTTTCATCTGGTTTGTGCATCTCTTTTCACTTGCAACAAAAATGATAAAATTGTTCCAACAGACATTGTTGCGATGTAAAATATTAATATCCGTTAGGCTCAGTGGAATGCAGGAGTTATTTTCCCTTCTGTAATTAATTGTATTTGTGCATCCACTTTCTCCAAGCCTGCCTGGACTACCCAGTCTTCACTTCCCATAGTTACATATTTTTGTGATTTTTCATCCTTTTTCTTCTCAGAGCACTATGCACTTCAGCTCTTACGCATCTCTTGCTTTTGAGTTACACGGTATACATCAAAACGGATGTGGCGAGAACAAAAGAATAACCAAAAACATACTTGTGTCTGCCTGGTCATGTCTGAGTCATAACCCTTTTTTCATAATACAACATATCTTCAACATGAACCCCACAAGACAAAATGAAGAGTCTATAGAACTGCTGTTGCTCTTTAAAGCCAGGAACCAAACCCCATCACAAATGTTGCATCATTCTCCTCGAAATTCAGCAACTCAATTATAGAAATAATCTTTCATAAATTCTTTCATCTAACTACAAAGCAAACAATCTCTGATCGTCTGTATGACCTCTCATCCGATCTACTTCACACTTAGCGGCTGTATCGTCGGGGACCTCATGGAGTGCTCTGTCAAATTTTGGGGGGTTTTTTTGTTGAAAAGCAAGCAACTAATACGCTTTCTTTGATAACTATTAACTATTCATAGTAAAACTATTAAAACCATACAGTAAAAGTCATGCATCCAAATGTTTACTTCACGTGCAGAGTGAAAGAGAGGCCTTATCATCTCAACCCTTTTCACAGTGGAGCTTTCCATTACGACATGATGCTGGATAGTTTAAGTAACAATAAGTCATGATATTTTAAGAGTTATATTTTGTGCATCAAATCGGAATCTGCAACATTTCTCTGTCAAGTAAATGTAGTACTACAAGGTTTTCCTCTGAAGTATAAGTACACGGTAAGTAGTATACAGCTGAGTGCCTTTTGTACGTTATTTTGGGGAAGAATAACAGATAAATAGTAATGATTCAATGTCTTTCATATACAAACATCATCATAATTCCATAACTGTTTGAGGCCCTTGTAGTTGGGGGCCCCAGGCCTGGGTTGCTTACCAGTGAAGTCTGCCCCTGGGGTTTTATCACGTGAACCAGGCTGCGGGTCTATTTCTACGGTGTTTCTGACCGTGAGTTATGTGAGAACTATGTCAAAGCAGGCGTATTACACAGGACCTAAGGAGTGCGAGTCTAAAGTTATTTGTATGACACCACAGGCAAAGGGATTTAGCCCAACAGGCATGTTTTGAACGGGCAATGCTCTGGTAAATCCTCTGTGTCGTCAGACATCCAATAGATGGCACCATTGGTAATACATTGAATATAAAGGCTGGTTTAATGCTGGATCATCAGTGCTCCGTTACATCCGTGTCATGACTTTTAAAACAACTTGTGAACAGTATTTCAGATCATACTTTACATACCGTTTGTCAACCTATCGAAGAGGAAAATGTCAAAATTCCAGTTCCCGACTTTTTCCAGCATGCACTGCAAGAGAGGGAAAAGACAAGCGCAGAATTAGTGATGCAAAGTCCGAACAAAAAGTGACTTATCGCGGTGTCGTTATACAGAGGTGGGTGTCTTACTCTGGCCTGTCCAGTGTAGTCTTCATCCAGGATGTGGAGGGGGATCTGCTGGGGGACTCCCCGCAGCAGACGGGATGAGTGCAGGTACCTCTGGAAGCTGAGCAGTCTGTGGACCCTCCTTTCAGGAGTGGTGCTCGCTGACGTGGACCCATAGCCCAGCCGTGCTACACACACACACACACACACACACACACACACACACACACACACACACACACACACACACACACACATGTAACAATCTTTTTGGTAAATGTTTATTTTAGAAGCTCATTAAAATCATTTGGGTTGCACAAACTCGGTGGGGATCTGACACCAACACAGAGATATACAAGCAGTCGCTGCTGACACAGCCGCCCACTCATAAGCCTTTCGTCTGGGATCACACAGCAGACATGCTTTGTCAGTGGTCTCAAACACACACACACACACTCTCTCTCTCTCTCTCTGTCTGAATAAACCCTGGCTGTAATCCGGAAACACGTCAGCAAGAAGTAGGATTACTTTTGGGTCAAAATGTACACACACACACACACACACACACACACACACACACACACACACACACACACACACACACACACACACACACACACACACACACACACACACACACACACCTCCCCAACTGTTTGATGTTTTCTAAAAAGGTTTCAATGAGTTTGAAAGTGGTTATTTTAATCACACACCCATTCACAAAGCTTTGATAAAAAGCCTCTCACATGGTTTACACTGAGACACACCGTGGTCTTTATCATCATGTGAAACGCTGTATGAAAGCAGTGCACAAACATCTGTCAATCTTTCTGGAGAGGAACAAACTGTGGGCGCAGTTCGACATCGCCTCCTGTTAGTCAAGAGGCCGGCGGGTCGAGGTTATCGGCTCGCTGCGATTCATACTCACTGTGAAGAGTTCGGAAGTCGATGCACAGGTACGGGTGGGAGATTCTTCGTTCCGGTTCAAATCCAACCTGACTTCTCACTCTCACATCTCCTAGAAGAAATCAACACTTATTTCCTCAAGATTCATGCCACTTGACAAGAAATGTGTCTGAATGTGCTCGGCTAAGTAGTATTTACAAATATTTTTTATTATATACTGGAATTGATCTTGCTTAAATGCCACAAGGATGGGCTTTACCACAGATACACAGATGAACAGAGCACTACGATAAGACAGTTATGTATAATAAATGTATGTGAAGCTAGCAACACAGCTGAAATCCTGCCTCTGTTCAGACAGCCACAGCCAGACAGAATATCTTCATATTCATCATCACTCCTAAAAAGATCAAACTGATTCTGGTTTTCTGGCAATATCATAAGATACATTAAAAATCACACCTCACTAATATTCCCCTCACTCACTCACTCAACTATTTTTGCTTGTGTTATTTCTGTTTATAAATTGTATTTGGTTGCTTTTTGTATTTGTGTGAGTGTTTGATATTTTGTGCTAAATGATTTAATGGGAAAATGTTTTGTAACATTTAATGTGTTATATGAACAAATAAAGTAACTTGTCGTTTCGAAGAGAAAAGAATAGATTATTTTGTTAGAATTAATGTTGTTAATGAACGTTAACAAAATAACCATCCATTTATTTATTTATTTATTTCAACTTTTTCTAGTCAATATGATAGTGGATGTGCATTTACTCACAACTTCTCAGCTCTTCATGTCAATGAGGACACATTCTGTCTTACAGTAAGCATTGACAGTGAAACAGGACCTCTCTATCGTCAACAAGTGGTAAAAACCCATCGTTCTGGTACTCAAGCAAAAGATGTGATTTTGTAAATACTATTCCACCCAAGCCTGGAGTATACTATCCGTGTGCGGGCACAGTTACGCACAAACACACTCCCACGTCGGAAATTCAACGGACAGACAAGTCAATCAATCAACAGCTGAGCATGCAATGCCATGTCAGGACAATCTGCTCTACTATTAGTACTCAGAACCACTGAGAGGGATCCGTAGTACATCTATGACTGTTGTCAGTAGTCAGGCAGAGCAGCGGGAACAGGCTCCAGACCAAAAAGACGGCGGCCGGCCTGCTTGTAGACTGCAGTCGGGAGCAGCGAGAGTGTAGTGAGGTGACAGGATGGTGAGGTGACTGATGCAGTAAAGTGCTAGTGTGTAGTTCCAGGCAAGCAAGACTCTATATATGGCAGTAAAATCACCAAGGTGCTAAACAGTGCAATGGTATGTTTCCAGCATGGCACTTCTGATCGTTTCGTATGTGCATTAAGAATTCAAATCAAAAGCAGTCACACAGGTGTGTTCCCCAACCAGCATGTTACTTACTTGCAAACGGCTGTTTGAATACTACACAAGCTCCTATCAAAATATCAAAAACTAAGAATTACAATTCAAGGCGTAACGGTGCTCGACATTGTGTTGAAACGCTGTTTGTTAAGTTGTTGGTATGAATGTGGAGACTGAAACCATATCAGTTGCATTTCACATGCAAAACATAAATTAGGACCAAAAAAAGATAATAAAAATACACTACAGTTCATGCATTGCTAGGTAGTGAGTGTGTCCACATTTATATACATCTGTCACATCAATCTCTGTGTGCACGGCACGTGTGTGTGTGTGTGTGTGTGTGTGTGTGTGTGTGTGTGTGTGTGTGTGTGTGTGTGTGTGTGTGTGTTTTTTCAGAGTCGCAGGGTCCATGTTTCTCCTGCGGTGCATTAGCGCTGGAGCTCTGGGGTGGATGTAGGTCATGTCATTATAACTGATGCGGCGAAAGCTCCGAGTCCTGCTATTTGAAAGCACATCAACTTTAAGTTGGCAGACTGAACCCTGGCCCGGGCAAACACCAGTCTGCATTAGTGGGCCTCTCCTCACACTCAATTTAATAGAACATCTACAGACACACAGATGCTGTACGCCGGTGACGTTACGAGATTGCCGTCATACTTGGCCAAGTAAAAGGATTTAAAAAAAAAAAAAAAAAAGCTAAAGCTCCTTGAGTGAGCTCGATAAATTGCTAGAACTGTGAGCAGACGCACGTGGCAGCAGTTGAGACGTGGGCATTATTAAGCTGGAGAGAAACAAAAGTTAAGCAATATTATGTGAAAGCTACAAAGACCGTCAGTAAGCCCTAAACTTCCCCTGCTGTTTGATGCTCCCTGCCTACTCACTACACTTCACAGCAGCAATCGGACATCTATGAGCGACACTGACGGGATAACACCGTGAGCTGCTCACTACCAGCCCAACGGCATCGGATTTATGAATAAAAAAAAAAGGTGGGGAAAGTTGCATGCGATGGCACATCTGTGTGGGGCGGACTGATGTCAGGGGTGCACCCAGCCTCTAATCGCACCATTATCCTCAACGGCCTTATTGATTAGGACGCCAACATTGCTCTTCTGGCTGCTTCCTAGATGCATTTGACTCCCATCTGCCTGGCAGAGCTATGAGCCTTCCGTCCTCTCATCCATTTTTTTTCGAAACTGCTTATCCTGTTTAGGGTCGCTGAGGGCAGCAATGGGCAAACAGACACACAAACACACTGCCAATGAACCCTTAGTCGGTTTAGTGTTCAAATGAAATTCTGGACCCTCAACAAACCTGGTCAAACAAAGACACTCAACACTACAGATACACAAAATATATAATAAAAGAATATATATATATATATATATATATATATATATATATATATATACACACACATGTCTATTCTGATTGAGAGATTACCAAAAGGCCAAGGATTGAGTGCACTCTAGTGCATCCACATCTCTTCATAATCTCTACATCCATCTATTTTCAATCTCACTGCTTTGTAAGCCATTGTGTATTAAGAAATGAACATGGAGGAGATAAACCTACTGATGTCTAGTGTGTGTGTGTGTGTGTGTGTGTGTGTGTGTGTGTGTGTGTGTGTGTATGTGTGTGTGTGTGTGTACGTAGAATGGGGAAACACTTACCTAGCATACGAATGTACAGCGCTGTCTGGTCGGAGCTGTCATAGGATATGGCCCCTCGTCTCTGAACGGACAAAAAGAAACATCATAAACAACCGTCCAAGGTTTATTACCAATAAAATGTTGCAGTTATTTTACTACAATAATGTAATAGGTCCCAGAATTGGTGTGTGTGGCATCATGACCCTGGCTTCAACCAAACACACACCTTAAAAACACAAAAAAACATATAAACAGAGTTAGATAAGTGGAGGGTGGTGTAATGTTGCTATTTGTTCTAATCTGCTGTGTGTGTGTGTGTGTGTACCTGCATAACGTGCGTTTCTCACATGACTGATAGCAGTGGTGTAAGTGCCGTATCAGGCTGATGATATGAAGCTGGAACATGTTTATCAGTTTACGGTTTGTGCACACACACACACACACGCACACACACACACACACACACACACACACACACACACGTCCCCACCCACCCGATAAGTTTTCTTTGACATGTTTGCTTCCTTTACAAGTCTTTCTCAAAATACAGTTAAAAATACACAAACTTTAAAATAAGTATGTAGGAAATAATGACTTCCCTGATCTGACGTCAGCAGGTAAATGAAATTTGAATTAATTTGAATTTGAACGGACTTTACTGGAACTAATAAACAGGACCGATGTAGTAAAACATGGGCTCTATCACCTCAAGTAACATTATAAACCCCTTTAACTACTTAATAAATAGCGTCCTTGTGTTGGGATTCAGGCACTGCCTTCCAAAATTCACCTTTTTATTTATCAGGGAATGAGAGGCCCAGACAGCTGTGACACCAACTGCTCGCCATCTTTATCCCACACCGTTGTTGTGTTAGCACACGAAAACAGATCTATTGTGAAATAATATAATGTTATATGTGTTCTGAATAAGGGGGCTTTCTGTTGACCTTAGAAGCCGAACAAGTTGCCAAATATAGATGAAGATCCCAACAAATAAAGCGATAGGTCGTCCGTTTTTATCTTTACTTGTGTCTACAAAACACAATCCAGTGCAAACAGTATCCCACCCCAGCAGGCAGCAGCAGCAGAGCACCACAGCGGTAGTTGTAGTGGGTACGGCCATGGTGACTACATATTTGCTCTGTCGACAGACAGCTGCTCCAGGCTACGCTGAGGTGTTGGCTCACCTCTCTGTGCACTCCAAAAATCCTAGCTCTCCTCCAGGCCGACTCGCCACTCTCCCTTCTGGGGCGACCCCCGTCTAGGGTTACCCGTTCCGCAGGGAGCCTGCATGACTGGCCGTTTCATTAACGACCGGCAACTGGTCACAACACAAAACTCATGCAAACACAGACGTACGCGCTTGTATACCGACTACTTCATATCCTTAGGATTACTGTGAATCTCCTTCACACACACACACACACACACACACACACACACACACACACACACACACACACACGACACTGTCTGTCCTCTAAGCTCATGACAGCCGCCAATCCAAAGCTAATATTTTACCGGCTAGCAAACAGCTCGACTCGGGGTGGGTGATCTGCAAAGCTGTATTTTAGTGTCAACAGGCCTCTGTGTTTACACACAGCACTAGTGGTTAGTGTGAATATTATAGATTGTGTGTATAGATGCATGGGCGGATAGAGTGTGAGTGTGTGTGTGTGTGTGTGTGTGTGTGTGTGTGTGTGTGTGTGTGTGTGTGAGAGAGAGAGAGGGGGTTGGTATCGGCTTTAACATGCTTGGGAACTGTGTAATACTGGCTCCAGGGCTGGGAATGGAAGAGTGACCAGCCCTGCCAACACTTGCCCAAACAAACCTTTTGGCCAGAGCTTGCCACACACACACACACACACACACACACACACACACACACACACACACACACACACACACACACACACACACACACACACACACACACACACACACACACCAGTTGGCACTTAAGTGGACATTGCTGGCATGTGATCGCTTGTGAACTGGTAAGAAGGAGGCGGCAGTGTGAACACTTTGTCAATGTCACATTCCCACTGTGAACGGAGGGGGAAGTCACGGTTTTACCCTTGAAATGGCCATCTCACAACACACACCCCCACTGCCACTCTTTGTAGTGCCAACACACACACACACACACACACACACACACACACACACACACACACACACACACACACACACACACACACACACACACACACACACACACACACACACACACACACACACACACACCATCCGGTCGTGGTATACGGAATGAACTTGAGCACCTCTGTAAGCTCTGTGTTTTGGGCACGGCTGAGGGTGATGGGAAATAAGGGAGAGAGAGAGAGATGCAGATGCAGGCAGTTCAAGTTAAAAAGGTATAGGGTTGGTAATCTTCTTAAAAGACACTTTTGAAATTTTCTTTGAACTTCTCTTCGACAGCAATCAATGAATCAAATGCTCTGACAAAATAACAAAAATCCAGTATCTGTGGCTGATGATTGGACGGGCTAACTGATTCTCTACCTACCTGCGCACACAACCTCTGTTCTACTTTGTTGTCTTTAATGTTTTTTATATATTTTTCTTGTTTATTTGTATATTCTATGTATGCATGTTGAGAGCAATGTGTAAAAGAAGGTACTGGACTTTTTGAGCTAGTGCTGCAAGCTACTTCCATATGAAAAGAGTTGGCAACACTTGGCTTTTTTTTCGGTTGGATCATTTTAAAATCCAGCGGACTCTTGCTAGTTTCTCAAGATTACCTTCCCTAGCTTTAACTTTGTTTGATAGAAACCATCATGGGCTTTGATCATGGTTGTTTACATGTGTGTCCAGCTTAATGGAAATCTGCCAGTTGCTCATAGGCTGAGTGAAGAACAAAAACAGATAAAACATTTGAGACGTCATTAATATGTTAATGCTTGGATTTGGGTTTACCTCCAGGGCTTCAGAGTGAGACCATAAAATCTGTCAGGTGAACATTTCCGTTGGTGCGCCTGAAATTTAGCAGGGTTGTCTCTATGTGTCCGTGTGACACCGTGTCCTTTACCCCTACTAAAGGCGACACCACAACCATAAAACACACTGTAATTCTAAATGATTAGGAATTGCATTGGGAAAAATGCATTTATAGATAGAAACAGTTGGATTTCTCTAACAACTTTAATACAGAGTTCTTGGCTTCTAGTGGCCATTAGAGAAATTACAGCTTTAGGGAGTATTTTTTGCTTTGGCTTCACTGCTGAATGCCAGTTTGCATTTGACCCACAGCCTCTGGCATCAAACAAGGCAGGGCCAGGGTTAATGGCATTTCTTTTTCATTTCAGGCTTATGCAAAACTGGGGCGTGAAGGGAGAAATGTGACTCACTGGGCTATAAAGGAATGCAGTCATCCTCCATCCATCTCTGGTGAATCCTGTACAGTAAGAACTTTTTGAGACATCCAGAAATACAAGAAAACCTTTTGAAAAATCCTCTCCTCATCAGGCCCATTCCAAAAAAAGCATATACATGTAGGCCTATAACGCTAACGCAACAGAGCTTTCAATTCTAACATATTGTTGGATAGTTCGTCGTATAATGATACATCATATTTGAATATCTCTATTTTGTGAGTCAAATCTCAATCGGCAACGTAATCGCCAGCATTTCTCGGTCAAGTTAACGTAGAACTACAAATCCTCTGATGTAGAGGTGCCCAGTAAGTAGTACACAGTCAAGTTGTGTGTTTTTTGTGCTTTGGGGGCCTTTTGGTAGTTATTTTGGGGAATAATGAGTTAGAATATTAGCATGAATTCAATATTTTTAACATGGTAATAAATCTATAGCTGTTAGGGGGTCGTTTAGTTGGGACCCTACTTTGCCTCATGTTAAAGTCTGGTCCTGGTGTTCTTCCTGTGAGCCAGAGTAAAGGCCGATTTCACCGGCGTCTCTGAGTTGCAGCGACCTGGGTGTGTGACACAACTATGTCATTGTGTCATCGTTTGTATGAGCGGTTCATGAGAAACACCACAGGCCGAGCGTTGGGCCCGTTCTGAACCAGCTTGTTTTGAAAAGGGCACTGCACTAGCGTAGTCAAATCAAGGCGCAGATGTAACTCACTAGCACACAGATAAACGCTAATCCTAGCATAGTCTGCCTGCTGGATTTTTGTAAATGTGCTTGTGAGGGTGAGCAATTCACTGTTTAACAATGTCCCAAATTGGTTACAGGCCACATTACTTCTGCTTACATCCGTAAAGCCTTGCAAAAGCTAATCTTATTTTTTTTGAGCGCCTTTAATTGAACACCTGGAGTTGCAGCCAGTTGGAGCTCGCTCACAGCAGTCCGAGAGCCAAATTCTGTTTTGTTTGTCGTTGGGTTTACTGCTAGCCCAACAGTCTGCTCATTGTGCTCCCTGCAGTCCCACGTGAGCTCGTTTACATACGGCTCTGTTTCTTATCTCGGCTTAGTCTCGCTGCCTGGGGGTCACAGCATTCAGGTTTCTGAGGTCAGGAGGTCACGTGGTGTCAAAATGTCTGGCCAGGTCGTCAATGTTTGTCATTTTCTGACTCCTGCGGTTAAACAGATGCTGACAACATGTTATAGTGATGTTTGCTCCAAGCAGACCGATTCATGTACCATGTGAGTGTGTGTTGGAATTTAAAAAGGCACTGGCTGAGCTGCAATAACTAAGCTTTTTCAAACATGCTTCCTTGTCAATATTGCACTGCGATGTCAGTAAGTCAAATGAGGAAGCCAGCAGTATTCCTATAAACTGACATATCAGTTTATAGGAATACTATAAACCCCCACACACACACACGCACACACAAAAGATAAAAGCAGCTGGACTCAGCACAGTTTCATAAATTGAAAGCTTCCCTCTGAGTTACGTCCTCTCGCAGCGCTCTGCAGTGTGGAACGGCACATTCCACAAACTGAGTGCTGGGCCATGAATGTGGACAAGTCTGGAGTGAGTATGTGAGTGTGTTTGTGTATCAGCCATTGCATACACAAAGCCCTAGTTGGAGTCTACCTGTTGTAAGTGCTTTATGAGATCACCGTCCACTCAGACACACTCCAGCTGCTGGGAGGTTTTTTTTTTGGAGAGAGGGCCGCTGGATTGAGGGCGGGGCCCCAGGAGGTGAATTGGCCCAACGCCTCGAGTAGTGTTGACGTCAAAGAACAAAGAGGCGCGCTTGTCTCGCCATAACATATCTGCAACCGATGCTGGTGTTTTTTCTACTGGCGGGTAAAGTGTATTAAAATGTTTTAAGCCTTCTTCAAAACAGAGAGCTTTAAGGGTCCTTGTATAAAAGTGCTCGATGACACAAGTAGAGGTAAAGGGGGGGAGAAGAGAGAAACTGGCTTTCTACCCCGCACAGGAATTTCATTCATCTAAAACATCATCCCCAGGCTCTAATTGCTTCTCTGGGCCAGCTTAATGCCCCCCCCCCCCCCCCCCCCCTCCCTCCCCCTTTGCAAGTCTTAGCCTTCTGAGGAGAGCAAACAAAACCCAAGCTGACAACCAGCGTGCTTGTGGACAACTATCGTATGTCTATAGGACCACAGTACATATGATTAATATTCAGCCAGAGCAGCTGGCCCCTGACATCGCGTCCGTTAGCGTGTTGATGTATGGAGCCACAATCTCACGGCCGATTGCACCCGACACTGCAGCACAAAAACAGAACGGTCATGTGATAAGAGGGGCCCCTTACAGAGAAAGACAGACAGGCGGAGAAAAGACACAGAGCGAGTATGTAGAAATGAAGACGGGCTGTAAGATTCTTGTTTTATTTGCTGAAATAGGCTAAAACACATCCTGGCTTAGTGATGCATTACAGGTCATTCACGCAAAAAAAATGATGCAGAAAAAACTAACTTTGGCAGGGAGAGAGTTAAAGATTTTGAGAACTGTTGTGAAACACCAGCCTCGGTGTCTGAACAGCTCCTTCAGCATTCTTACCACATCCTGAAACTACGTCAATCCGAAGGCAATGTTCAGAAAAAAGAAATGCTTATCGGTTCAGTTAAAAATCAACAAAGTAACTCCCTCAGAAAGAAGCGCTGTAGAGCGTTATCTTATCGTCAGCAGAGACATCCATAGTGCAGATAAAATGAGCTGAGATATCTCCCACCCGTATGCACATGCTTATCCTCGGCTCCTGTCCCGAAACATCTGCAATCAGGAGGAGTCGATCTAGGGTCAGTGGCCAACATGCTCCAGATGATATCTCTGACTGTGATATGATGGACTGAGCTGAAAGCAGAACAGAGGTCCCACGCTAAGCTGCTTTCCTCCCAATATCACCACGAGCCATGTGACTGCTCCGACCTCATCAACACCGTGTGTCTTTCTTTATTGATTCTTGTATCTCTGCTGGATTCTTTTGTTTCTTTTTGAGCCAAATGGCATCCAGACTTTAGTTGCAGCCATGTAGGGCATCTCTGAGATCAGTGCACCAAAGCCAAACTAACTCAACGTACCAATGCGTGTGTGTTGTGTAGTTTAGATGGGAACCACATGACTCTTTGATGTGTCTTACTCCTCATCCTTTCGTTGTGGACCAAACTAATCCGTCTCAGTCCTGTGTTTACCCTTCACTCAGAGAAGCCAGAGGGGACCAGCATGCATCGCTATATACACAAAGAAAATTCAAATCATCTTCCACCTCACTTTTAGGAATTAACCGAAAAAACACACATTGTAATAAAAAAAAAAAAAAAAAACAATACAGGCATTGTACTAGAGAAATGAGCCCATTTATCTAATGCCGTGGCTGTTTTTCGACGCCCCTTCAGCAGCATATTTACACCCAACCGTAAGCATTCCACGACCACAGCGACATATTCTTCTGAGACTCCGTCGTGTCTTCTACCCTACTCTTTTGTCCTCTGTTTACAAGAGGAAATGTCTTCATCTGTGAGGGAGGAGGAGGAGGAGGAGGAGGAGGAGGAGGGGTAGAGGAGAAAGAGAGGGAGCTTGTGAGTGAGCGGAACAAGATAGCCGGAGAATGAAAAGAGACTGAGACTCCGGCCATCTGTGAGTCTGGCAGCCAGCCAAACCACTGCCCACAGAGCCCAGGCACATGCCTAACTGCCTCTTGGCAGTGGCAACGGTAGTCCAGAACTGCTTCCACAAACAACAGGCCTGTGGAAGCGGGCGGGCGGGCGGACACACACACACACACACACACACACACACACACACACACACACACACACACACACACACACACACACACACACACACACACACACACAAAGTTAGGGCCCAAAACACAATATTTGTAGAAGCGTAATTGCTCTGTGACAAAGGCTGAGTGACACAGCCGTATGACTGTATGCATGTTCACCCAATCCACTGTTCACCATGAAAACAAAAGACAAATAACTACGTCAGCGCGTCTTTATGTTGCAGGCTTGTTTGTAAACCTTGTGCAATTTAACAATGCTTCAGCAAAAAAAAAAATGACGTGCAGATCATTATTGTTTCTCGCTTAACACTACAAAGTGCACTGCTTGTTGCAAATGACCCCTTTTTTTTCCACAACAAAAGGAGCACGATAACAGCCCACCTCACCACCTGCCGATTGAAGATGAACTCTGGCCCACTTTAAAAGATCTACCGGCGAACCCGACCGAGAGACACAACAGCTTTACACTCGTGTTTGTATACAGACGATGAGCAATCTCGCATTATGCTGAGCTGGGTTTTCAATAAACACCAGAGCGCAGGATAGCTTCGGAGTGGTAGGATAATGACTTCCAAGTAGGAAGTGAATTCATAGAATGATCAATGGATGGACAGAAAAGTCTCATCCCGCCAGCTTATACCCAATATCTCATAACATCTGTCAAAAAACCCTGCTAATAACCCAGTGAGATAAAGGACCAGTGGAGCCACATCGAGGGTCTTTTGATAGCCCTGGCTATGCATTAGTCTTTGAGGGAGCTGCCGGTGTGGTAAGGTTCAAAGCGGACACACACGGGTGGTTATGTGGAGCAGCGTCTTGCACAAAGCCTTAATGGAAGGCCCATTGAAGAGGATGCTCACACAGTCAAAAGACAGTGACTTAATGCTCGGCTAATGTGTCGGGAGATGCCCCGGCTACGCTGTGGGAGTTTCTGCTCATGACCAACTAGAGCAGGAAGTGATCCAAAGAGATGAGAATACACCCTGCGGCATACTGAAGCAACATGTAAGGATGTTTTACCGTTTTAAAAAGCTGTAACACATTGGGGGGAACTTGATGTGCAACTTTTCTCCGAGCTAAAAAGGTTGCAGCCACATGTGTGTTACAGTTAGTTAAGCAAGTGTAGCAGTTTCTCTTTGTACAGGAGAGTAAAGCATGAAGACTGTTGTTGTGGCCTTTTCTTTCACTGAAGGGCAGAAATATAAGAGACAGGCCAGAGGCACAATTTCAAGAGTTTGAAACTCTGGGAAAGCAGGAAGTTCAAGTATGACTCGATGATTTATGTTTATTCTGTCAGTGTGACAAGGGCTGTTAATATAAATAACACTGTTAGCAAGTCATAGGAGTAGACCGCTATACTTTAGGCATCACTGCCAATGTTGGCCAAAGTGGAAGCCAAAGAGGGCCTTTATCAGTGGGCAACATGCACACATGCAAAGTGGTTTCAGTTTGGGTTGTATTTTAGGTCTAAGAGATAAGAAAATGTTGTGAGCGTCTTTGCAAGTGAGTGTTCACTGTGTGTGTGTGTGTGTGTGTGTGTGTGTGTGTGTGTGTGTGTGTGTGTGTGTGTGTGTGTGTGTGTGTGTGTGTCTGTGTGTGTGTTAGGTCCTAGATATCCAACAACCACCTGCAAGATTCCTGTGGATTATTCATATGTTTGTTGGGGGGAAAAATGTGCTGGTTTAAAGGCCTGTGTGGATCCCAGAGCCATCCCCACTGTGACTAAATGATTAAAAGAGAGAGAGAATAATGATTTTTAATATATTTACCTGTGACAGCTGTCTCGGATCAGGAGCCCCGAAGAGAGAAGAGCTGGAGCTGAAACTAATGGCTCCCCTGCGGCTGAGGACATGCTTGGGAACCGGCCTGTCTAGAGGCAAAACCGGCAGCTGATAACATACTTCCATTGAATAGTCAGGGCTGGATCCGGAGAGAAAGTATTAAAAAAAAAAAAAAAAAAAAAAAAAAAAAAAATTGTGAAAAAGATAACAAATGCAATGCGAAAATAAAGAGTGAATTAGAAAATTCCTCAAAGCCAAAAAATATATATATATTTTAATATTGTGGAAACGATCAGCTATCGAGCTGCAAAGTACTTCTGTTCATCAAGAGAGACTCAAAACTTGTCCAGATCGCCTTCATTGATGCTGCGTCTTCTCTACCTCCACCGTTTCACCTCCTTTGGTGTCATTCTGTTGAGAGGGGGGGGGAGAAAAAAAAAATCTCATGCTGCTGTTGCATTTGCTCCTTTCCTTCTCATTTTACTCAAATCCGGGCCCACGGACGACGAGACCTTCTTGCCATTTTCTGGGTCTTTATGAAAACGCTTCCTCATTTTCAAAGCAGAAAAAAAACACAACGTCCGCTCGTTTGCGTTGCGTGGCGTCCGCGGATCCGCACATCACATCTCCCGAAATGAAAACAAAAGGCACGACCACTTCCAAAAAAAAAAAAAAAAAAAATATCATCAACATATCATGTTGAATGCAACACCCGGCGGATGAGGTGAGGCGGCTCCAGGATGTGTGAGACCTGGAGGTGTTTTCTCTCATGCGGACTCACGCCGGTGGCGACACACAATCAACATGTAGGGCTTTTCCGTCTTGTGTCAGGAGCTGCATGATGAAGGAGCAGTTGTCTTAATTCACCGCCGCTGACCGTAAAGCACAAAGTGTCTGGCTCAAAAAGGGAAACCCCGACGTGCATCCCGTCCACGGAGACTCCGGCGAGTTTAAAGCAAACGTAACGGCACGTGACGCACCATTTGTAACCAAAAGACGACAAATGAACGACCTAAATGGTGTTTGCGTCCTTATAAGTGCCTACCTATCGACCTAAACATTAGCCTACTGTACGGTTTTAAAGCACACACCACCTGCCAGAGATGGTGCTGTTGGAGCGAGCAAAAAAAAACGCCCTTGTCTCAAATCAACCAATGGCGTCAAGGCTGGTTCTATAACCTCGTTGCTGATTGGACAAACGTGCTCGAGCCGTATAAATCGATGCATATGATTGGCTGTGCGGCCAGGGCGATCCCAAGACCTATATGAGCAGTCGTTTTGCAGACGGCGTGGACTTTCTCAAGGGTATTCCTCTACAACGGGGCTTGCCCTGCAGCGGTCCACATCATTGCCTGTGATTGCCTTCCTCTCATGACTCATACTCTTGGGAGCTTGAGACACACCGGGAGTTTGAAATACTAGCCAAGGAAACACAGCAAAATGTTGCTGCTCTGTAAAGGCTGAAAGCAATTTTGCTCCATATGACTGCTTGTGGTGGTGACTCAACTCAAGACGTGCTGATTGAACTCTTTGTACTCATTCTATTGACTTGCATGCATTATTTAGGTGTATCTGTCTGCACCAAATGCCTGTTAGATAATGGACCATTGTTTTCTTTTTTGTTTATTATCTTTGCATGGTAAGCTTTTGCTGACCCAATGTATCAAATAATTCCACAAGAAGAAAAAAAAACACACAGCACTAACAGACCATAACATGAACATTTTCACTGGAGGTTTCTGTGCCATGCCCATGTGCTGGGGGGGGGGGGGACAATGGACGTGCCATGGCAACAGTCAGGCCCAGTGCCAATGGAGGCGTAATCCCCCCCTCCCCATTTCCACGGGTCTGAAAGCAGTTCCCCCACAATCGCACCCCCCACAAAGAGGTCCTGCATCTTTTACAGGCAACTAAGGCAACACTGCAAAACACAACATCAAATGTGTCGTAGACAGCAGCAGAAGTGGAGAGAGGAATAGAAGCAACTCGAGTAGAGGTGCACTGTGACCTGACCTCAATTGTATTTAAAGTGAGATGCTGGTTTTTAAAACTACTAAAGGGAAACTACAAAACGAGCTGTTTGAGTATGAGTAACAGAATGTACACAAACTCTGCCAAAGTAGTGGAAATCTTTTTCACATAATGTGTTTATATAGATAACTACTTCTAATTAATTACTCACACTAAAATCATTTAATTTGATCTTAACTGCTACTTTTCCTGAAGTGTTAGTGTAAACGACTAACAAGTCACATCTTGATTTTTATAAGGTATTTGCAGCAAACAGAAGGGAAGGTCAACCACACATGGGCGGTTCTGTTTTTGTTGCATTCAGTTTACAAACCTGTTGTTGCCAGACAACTCTGAAGCTGTTTGATGTGGCATTGGACTGTGCCAATGACACGTCACGTGTGTGTGTGTGTGTGTGTGTGTGTGTGTGTGTGTGTGTGTGTGTGTGTGTGTGTGTGTGTGCGCACAGGACAGCGCATATCTTACACTCACTCCTCTAAGTGTATGTGGGAAAAAGGACTTTCTGTTCATTCATTTCTTCCACAGATCTTTTTTTTATTGCCACATTCACACATACACGCAAACTAAAGCTGTGTTTAACTACTGTACAGCCTCGGCCTCGGGAGCTTTAGTAAGACGGGTGAGCTGCATACCGGCTGATTCCCCTTGAGGTCACAGATATCTGCTTGTGAAGCTCCACTCCCCCTGACTATTTTCTTGCTGAGAGCTCTCTGGAGACAAATTGCAATCCGCCATGCTGTCCCTAATTGATTTACCTGTTACCCTCTGACAACACTATGTGTGTCACAGGAGTCATTATCTATTGCTTAATTGCCCACACAGCAGTTTGAAGCCTGTAGTACTCTTTGACATATGTTCATTTGTAAACAAGCACGGCAACACACAAATATTGCCGATGTTTTAAAATGCCATATTTGATTGAACTGCACATCTCCGTCTAATATTTCCTGTAACCAATTAATTATATTTTCATCACAGTATGCTATATATATATATATATATACGTATATATATACGTATATATATTATATACGTATATATATATATATATATATATATACGTATATATATATACGTATATATATATACGTATATATATATATGTATATATATATACACATATATATATGCACCTGTTATCTTACTTATATTAAAATGAATTGATATAACCATCATATTGAATACTAAGAAACAAACAGCAGTTTTAGACTATATATTAGTTGCCATTACAAACACCTAAAAATATTTTGTGTGTATTTAGAGCCACCTTGTGGTGAAAAAGAGCACCTACAAGGACAGCATGCTTGTAGGATCAAACATTAATTAAAGACACATTGAGGTTAATTAGGGTATATCTCAACTCTAAAGAATTAGGTTTCTTGGTTTGTAATCAGAGGGTATTAATTGTGTAGTCAAACTGATATCAGGTTTATATTCTCCAATATAGTGACAACTACACTCTATAGTACCTGACAAATAAAAACAACATGTTCCGAACCCGTCACCTGATGCTCTAACACTTACAGTTTGCATTTCCGGACTTGAATAATGTGCAATGGGGGAAAAGGATGTAGTGTAAAATGTCCAGAAGTGCTAAACCTAATGGCATGGGTCCCAGATAACATCAACGTGTGAAAGCTTAATGTGTTATTCATGTTTCACTGAAGTGACAAATCTCTTGTTCTATCCACAAACAAAGTGAAAGGAGTATGAATCATAACAACTGAATGCAACAGCCTAACCACAAGCACAATGTAAGCCCCAATGGGATGTGAGCCAAATAAACAAGTGAAATGTTTGCATGTTGTCCTCCTAGACTTTGAATTCCAGGATGTGCTACCTTTTCTGGGGGGGGTTTAGTACTCCACCGTGGATCACATCATTGAAGCGCAACTTCCTTTTCCAGGTGACGACTGCAGCAATGTCAATATGCAGTAGTGCGTCTACTGGACATAGCCTGTCCTCTTCCTACCACTAGATAGCACTCTTTTACTGTATTAAGGGCCTGTGGGCTTTACTATCACAGCTCCTCAGTACAAACTACAGTGTAATGCTCCTTTTTATCAGCATTAACGTTCAGATGGTTTATTCATTGGCATTGTTTTTTTATTTTTTTTAAATATGGCTAGACAAATAAAATAAAATAGAGATAGCAACAACAACATAATCTAAACTCTCAAAGATTGATGTACTGTAATTTAAAAAGTTGACGGTTTAGGTGTCTTTGGTGAATATTTATCATTTCATTTTGTTTCTAAGATATGAATGCCTACCACTTGTTGTTGAGACATCCACATTTAAATGCTGAGTAATCCCAGAGGGTGGATGTTCTGTCAGATTATTTATCGTATACCCAATTTACAGACCTACACCAACTGTAAGAATGTTTTGCTTCTATCGTCTCTTCTTATGGTCTCAGCCACAAGCTAAATAAAGGAAACTAAGTACCTTCAGAGATCCATGAGAGTAACTGTTGAAGGACTCATAACAGTGCCAGCGTTCTGCATGTTTACTGTACCTTCAGTGTAACCTGCGTAATGCAGGCAGGCTCGTGGTGCGTAAACACCCAGCTGCTGGATGTCGTGAAATCGCCCTGGTTCACTACACTTTGAATTCTAAGAGGAGACAATGTGGACTGCACTTGTTATGGTGCAGAGGGTGTGAGGTTAAAGCCAGGCGAAGCGAAGCACTTGAATGCTGAGCGCACGTTAGATCATGAGCTGCAGCGGCGACTGTTAAAACAGACTGACGTCTCTTTTACGTCATTGTATGGGAGAGGATGTTACATAAAAACTCCATGTGGAAATCTGGCTGTTTGATTTCATCTTTCTTATTGTGAAGTAACATGACGAAAAATATAAAGGGCATTTACAAAACTGAAGGTTCACATTTCATTTATCATGCATATCCACTATCTGTAACTATACTTACATTTGCACTGGCTTATCCATACTAAACTGCCTCATTGTGATTATAACTACAAGTAAAACATGTCTGAATTGTCATTTAAATGTGTATTATTATTTAGTAATGCCTGGGTCGATTTTCAGTACATTGTACTGAAACGGAGGAAATATTCATTGCCTACCTCAAGAAAAAGGAAAATAGATATGAAAGCATCTCTATTAACCACATTAAATTACATTTACCTTTGTTGGATGTAAAAGAAAATCTTTGTTGTGTATTTGTAAACTGAGTCATTTCATTTGTATTTAAGATTGTTTTTGTATGTTTTGCCACATTTTAAATCACAATTATTACAGATATATATGTAAACTGTCCATAATCATTACAAACTATTTCACCTATGAATTAGCCAACTTTCATTTTTTTTTAAATATAATGAATCATAAAATAATATGATAATAACTGTTGCCTGCTTACATTTATTTGAGATACTTTTTACCATTTATTTTCATAATTACCTTCACTTATCTATTTGTGATAAGAAACATTAGTACTGATTATTTACAATGACTAGGTACTAGTCATTTTCAACAGGATTACATTTACAGCAAGGTGACATTTTTTGTAGATACTTAGAATATGTTGATACTTTTAATTACCCCAATGGATGTTTTGAGGTTCCAAATGTCATTTCACTCTGTCTTTTAAGGACAAATATGAAAAGCAGAAATAGACCACATTATCTGAGAATGCTTACAAAGACCTTTTCAATCACAACACTTACCATCTGTATGAATACAATATGACTCCCACCTGAAATATTCAACAGAACAGATGGCACCCTTTGCTCTGCACCCTATTCTGGTCCCACATACACTTTTATCTTGCTTGTGAGCTTGTAGACCTTTATGTGTGTGTTCGTGTGTGAGCACAGGTGTGTATGTTGTGACTTTGGGACTACCTGCAGACCCTTTAACTATATAATCAAAACACCACTGAGCAAAGCAAAGGAACAGGAGGGTCACACGGAGCGCTTTAAACTGGCAGCTTCTGTCTGGCTTTCACAGTTCACTGAAGCAATCTTCATACTGCTCTTAATTTGTCAATCTTCAATCTTTATTGCACTTTTACCAACAGACACGGCAATAATATCAGTCAGACAGTAATGGCTTCAAAATTATGAATTCACTTCAATCACAAAGACATAACCCAGAAGAATATCTTCTTATATATATCTGCACCCTATTCTGGTTCCCCATATATATATATATATATATATATAGCCTCATATTGTACGTAGATAAATTAAAACACTCAAATACAAGCCTACAATTAAGCACTCCATTACTGGAGTACAGACGTTTCAATTTCCAATCTAAATTACTATACTGATGAGAACCATTGGACAGCCGATAGCATTTGTGCAAGCATGCAAAATATATAATATCATTTAAAAACAAGGATGCTTGCTGCAGTCCAAAACACAACTACTAATTATTATTTCTTGAGTCAACTATTTAAATGTGTTTCCAGCTAATTCCTAAGTCATTTCACAGTCAAAGCAAATGATAATGTTTTGTTTTCATCACTAGTTGCAATGGAAGCAGACACTAAACAATCACCTTTTAACTACCTTTTGAACAGAGTACTTGCAGGTGTGATTGTTTTTTAGTTAACATGCAGATCATGCAGTATGCCTACTGACTGCAATAAAAAAAACTAGGATTGTTAATCCAAAGTATCGACTCATCCTTTTCAATCAATGTCTAATTGTTGCTAGGTTAACAGAGGACAGTTGTGGCAATTAGGGGTGAGGATGTGTCCGACTCCTTCTGCTATATAATCAGTAATATGTTAGACACTACATTTCAACTTAGTGTGTAAATGTAGCAATTTGGGGAAAACAACCAACACACTAGTTGGATGAAAATACCGAGCCGTGATTCGGTGTTAGCAAACAGTCCCTCTATCTCCAGGACTCCCAAGGACCAAGGATCTATGACTGTATGGCATTTAGGGGGAAAAAAGAATCTCCTTCGAGCCGGATTCGAACCAGCGACCTAAGGATTACTATGTAGCCACTACAGTCCTCCGCTCTACCAACTGAGCTATCGAAGGGATATGCCGTGATGTCGATATTCGGATTTAAGAATATGACGTGTGAAAGTTGCTCAGAATTTAGCAGTGTATAGTATTTTTTTTAATACGTGAGCTTCAATTGCGTGTGCATGCATTATGTACAATGAAGTTCAACTGTAGCCATTTTGATCAATATACATATATATTATATTTATATTTGTCACCATATATTGTGAATAAACAAAAGTTGATTCCTAAACAGGACATAAATAAATAAATCTATTTCTACATTTCTGTTCACCTTTATTTATGTATTTCTGTGTCCATATGTTAATAAGGTAGGCGGTCCGAACCTCATTCTTAAGCAGGGTTGGTCAAGTAGGGGAGTAAGACAGAAGCAACAGATTCCTAGCAAATCATTCATGTATACGACGTCAGAAAACTAGCTAGCAGCACTAATGGCTTCCACAGTTTGCAGCTGGTACTGCTGCGCGAGGCTACTGTGAGACTGACTGCCTGTGCGTGCTTTGGGACGGCGGAGGGTCTCACTGCAGCACCCGCTCTCCAAAACACTAGAAAAGTCTCCAATTTGTATAAATGTCAATATATGTCCAGTCGGAATTACTTCGACTAGTCTGAAAGAGTTGCTGAAACTGTGAGTTCCAATATCATAAATGTTATCAGAGGTGAGTTCCAATATCATAAATGTTATCAGAGGTGAGTTCCAATATCATAAATGTTATCAGAGGTGAGTTCCAATATCTGGGGTATTGCTATCTCATAGTCTTCAAGGGGAATTAGCTCAAATGGTAGAGCGCTCGCTTAGCATGCGAGAAGTAGCGGGATCGATGCCCGCATTCTCCAAAGGTGATTTTTTTCTATTGATATTTTCATTTAAAACTGTTTTCACGAAGACAAATTAAAATGGACACTCAAATATTTTTGGCAGTGTTGGTTTACATTGATTTAAAACTACTCATTTGACAGAAGACACAATTATTTAATGCTGTGAAAAATAAAGTTCCCTTCCTGCTGTGTGTAACTAACGTTAGGTAACCGAAGTTTTAAGTTAGGCAACCTACCTTTTGATGGATATGGACATTGTCCCTTTGGTGCAAAAAGTTGACCCATTGTTGTAAACTTGATGTAGTAATATAAAAACTATTTTAGTTCAAAAATTAAGAAAGGAGAAATTAAAATAAGGATTTGTGGTAATCAAAAACAAGATATTTTAATGAATACTTTGTAATATTAAATGATTAAATTAATAGATTTTAAAAGATATAGTAAAGAAACACAGCCATGCATGAAATAACATATAAAATGAATACGGGTCATTTTGGACCCATGTTGTGTTTTAGAAGGGTAGTGATACAAAAATGTTTTTTATTCAAAAAGTACGAAAGGACAAATGAAAATAAGAATTTGTGATGATCAAAAAGTAGTTAATTGAGGAATTCCTGGAATTCTGAATGATGAAATAAATTTATTGCAAAGATATTTACAATTAAAACTCCGTCGGGTCACTTTTGACCCATGTTAAACCTCTAACATACACTGCACAGACAGTCACCTCTGATAACAGTGTGGAGGATGCGTGTTAGTGATTTGGTAGGCAGCTGTTCAGTACTGCCCCTGCTCAGTTTCAAATATGGGCAAGGTAAAAATGGCAACCTTTGACGTGACAGCAATAGCTGCTAAAAACAGAACTGACACCATCTAGATAGGAGCCCACACCCGCCAGGACAAGAGCAGCAGGCCTTCTCTCTAGCCTCACTCTGGCCGACAGAAGACAGCTTAAAGAAGCAGATTTTTGTTCCTTGCGTTACCAACTTGTGTGATCTTATCTAACAAGGCGTTGTTGTTTAATCTCCTGCTAAAAGCGCACGTCAAAAATGGATACCATGGATAACCTGGAGAAACAGCTGATTTGTCCTATATGCCTGGAGATGTTTACAAAGCCTGTGGTTATCCTGCCCTGCCAGCACAACCTCTGCAGAAAATGTGCCAACGATGTTTTTCAAGTAAGCAACTGAAGAAAATGCCACCGATCAGTTTAGTAGATAGTTTTAACATTATGGGGAAAGTATTTCTAAACTTGAGGAGCACTGCTTTAGCTTTATAAACCTATCAAATTAACTTTGGATTAACTTCCCCTTCATTCAAGGCCAAACCATTAACAAAGTGTTTGGGCAACAAAGAGTACATGCTTATTATATGCTCATATAAATGAAGAGTATTTCAGGCAGAAAAGATTTATGTCACAACTGATCACAATTGAACAAGTAAGGCTGTGTTTACAAACAGTATGGATATAATTAATCATTACCAGCATCAGAAAACATTGAATGTTGGGAAATTTGAGATTTAGTTGTTGTCAGGCGTTAGTCCCTTCATTAAAACACCTGTGAACCGGTTTGGGAGTGATAGCAGGGCAGTTCAATGTTTTTAGTCTTGATTTTTGGGGTTTCACTTTTGTATTATGCATTGCTATTTCACTAGATTCAAATTTCATAACTATTGAGTGAAATAATTGAATACGTTGTTGCAAATAAGTTGATTTTTTTAGTTTAAACTGTGTCCCATTATACTAAATATGAGGCTTGAATTTTGCTTGTTTACAGGCCTCAAACCCATACCTTCCAACAAGAGGTGGCTCACTGACGTCCGGTGGCCGCTTCCGGTGCCCGTCCTGCAGACACGAGGTGGTTCTGGACAGGCACGGTGTTTACGGGCTGCAGAGGAACCTGCTGGTTGAGAACATCATTGACATGTTCAAACAGGAGTCCAGCAGGTGAAACAGACCAGACACACAGACGTGATCCGTTCGGTTTCTCTTGACGGAAGACAAAATCTAAGTCAATAGTGGTCACCATGCTACAGTTTCACCTTCAGAGTTCGGAGAAGAGCTTTGTTTATCAGGCAAAGGGCCGTGAAAAGATGATAGTAAAAGAGAACTAGGATAAACTGGTGGTGCGATAGCATGAAGCTTCTGAGTCAGAGAGCTGGAGTGGATGACAGGTTTCTGGTTTTAGTCATCCATCCACACAGATGATTTCCCTGATCTGAGTAGTTGGCTGTAGGCCTCTCTGACATAAGATCCACTACATACTGAATTGTAAGTCGCTTTGGATAAAAGCGTCTGCTAAATGACTGTAATGTAATGTAATGTAATCCACAACACTCAACAACCTCATACTGGATCAAGATTTTGTGGCGTTATTGTAAGTTTTACGGATAATTTTACTGATATTTTGAATCGTTTTTATGGGATAAATTGACCTGACAATGTGAGAATGAGTTATACAGGAAAGATAGACATCCATAGAAACATAACGCTATGCCAGTGCACCCACACCTGTTTTCTACACAGTGTAATAGTGATGTATTGATCACAATGCTGACAGGCAATGTGCACGGCAAGGCCGGACTGATGGATCGTCAATAAGATACCAAGATGTGTACCTGTGACATTATCAAGCCGACATTACATGTCACATCAATATGCGTTGATATGTGCGGCCTGACAGGAAGATGATACTGTTTTCTTTAAACCTCAACAGCAGCAAGCCAGCGCCGGAGAGAAAGGAGGAAATGCCCATGTGTGATGTTCACGAAGAAGAAAAGATCAACATTTACTGTGTGACCCACGGTGTGCCCACGTGCTCCATGTGTAAGGTATTCGGAGCTCACAAAGACTGTGAGGTGGCACCCATCACCAGCATCTACCAGTCAAAGAAGGTGAGGCCTGAGATACTCATGGAGATCCTCAATACTGTCTATCATGGGAGTATCAGAAATATCGATAGACGTGTGTTTGAGGTAAAAGAAATATAAAAAGAGGAAAGGTAACCATGAAAATCTTGACCACACGTGGTATAAGTTTGTCCCAGATTTGGATCACACTTGATCTCAGGTATTTACCCTGCCATGTCCTTGCCCCCCCCCCCCGCCCCCAGACGGAGCTGAGTGACGGGATTGCCATGATGGTTGGTAATAACGACAGGATGCAAGGCATCGTCAGTCAGCTGGAGGAGGCCTGTCGTGCCATAGAGGTCAGTGTCCAACTGGCCGCTCACTCACGCAGCAAGCCTCGCTCTGTGCACACGCTAATGCACCTGCACTCACCTGCACAGACACACATACAGATGCGACGTGTCCTTGTTGCCGCCACTCTGTCTGCTTTTATCTGTCTGTGAGATGTGGGCGGAGAGGGGGAAAATTAATGTTTTGGTGCCTCGGTCTGTCTTACACTCTCTTTCCCACATTTTCTTCGACATGCACTTAGCGAGTGCACTTTACTCTGCCTCTGGCCCATTGACATTAAAAATGATCAGTGTAAATTGACAAGGGGGGGACAGACAGACAGACAGCTTTCATATGGTTCACGTGCCGCAGTTGGACGTATTTGGGAGGAAGTCCTGTGCCACCCTCAGTGGTGTCACTCAGGACGAATAAGCAGAATGAAGACAGTACACAAAAAGCAACAACTATGACTAACTTTTCTGAATATTCTTAACTCTGTTGTACCCGAGAGTAGCATTTACATACATGTTCTCCTCCATAAGACTGCGATGAATGATTAATATGAATGTGTCTTCTTCTGTCTCGTACTTATGGATGTATAGGAGAACGGTCGGAGGCAGAAGACGCTGGTGTGTGAGAGGTTTGACCAGCTCTACTCCATCCTGGAGGGGAAGAAGAGAGAGATGAGTCAGAAGGTGACCGCCGAACAGGACGAGAAGGTGAACTACATCCGGGGCCTGACCAGGAAGTATGGAGACCATCTGGAGGAGAGCTGTAAGATGGTGGAGTTGGGTATCCAGACTATGGAGGAGCCGGAAATGGCTTTGTTTCTACAGGTCAGACTCAATACCAAACTGGATTCAAAATGAATGTATAAACTCCATAGAAAATGTTAACATTTATCAATATTGATCATATTTAGTTGTTCTCTCTCCTGTTTCTTTCAGAACACAAAGCCTCTCCTCAAAAAGTGAGTCTTTATGCGTCACAGAATACACCGACAATAGGGGAAATATAGTATAGTATGTAACAACATATTGACAATTTAAGATTATAATCCTGTTCTTGTGAATGATTCACCAAATATACATCTGCACCCAAACCCCCAAACCTAGATGCCTGCTGTCGAGGAGCTGTCGACAGTATTTCTGTGAAATGTTGCAAATTGTTATCTTTAGCTAGGGTCGTCCCGAAATAACTCTCGGAACGTGCTAAACATTACAGATTGATTATTTATAACAAGTGTTACATTGACTGTCTCGGGGTGACTTTTTTTTTTTTCACCATAAATAATGCACATTGCACCTTTTGCTCTCAGGCTTGCAGAAGCATCCAGTACTGCACACTTGGACAAAGTTGAGCGCGGCTATGAGAATATGGATCACTACACCGCCGACTTCAAGAAGGAGAGCCTGGCCCTGCGCGGCCTCGACTTCCTCCAAGGTGAAGGGGCAGAGTTGGTGGAGGCAGCAGTCGACTGCTTACAGCTCCAGCTTGTAGTAATCAGACTTTTTTTTTGTTTTGTTGCTATTGTCTTCTACAGATGATGAAGACGATGACGAAGAGGATGAGGACGGAGAAGCAGGCACAGAGGAAGGCGAGGGGGCCCAGACGGTTTCGGGAGGCAGCGCTGTTACAGCCGCCTCCGTCCAACCTTCTGCCCCGCAGCAGAGCAACTCCTCCCCAAGCGCAGCCAAGAGTGCTGCCTCCTCCTAGCTGTCAGCCGCCGGCCCCGAAAAACACCTAATCCAAGAGCAACGATACGTTTTTTGCTCCTAGATGTTGATTTCAGGTCAGTTGTGATACTTTTCCCCCAGATTGGGGAACACGAGACAGATTTAGATCTGTGCCGAAGGGAAACTCTGAGTTGCCGAGGTAGATCTAAAGGAAGAGACAGAAGTTTCAATTCCCTTCTCTCTGTCTAATATTGGGATTATGTTGTCGTGCATCACTGCATGCTGACTGATTTTATACGGTTTTTGTCTGGTTAAACACACATTTTGGCACCTTAATGCCTTTTTTGACATACTGAATGACAAGCAGGCTATGAGGTGGTTGTTTCCAGAATTCATACTTTTTTTTTTATGTGGCTGACCTTTTGGGATTCACTGCTTAAACTAATTAGCGAGCATGACAAGAGGGCCTCGGGTTTCCCTCCCGGTCGTACTCTTTCTTTTTTATGACTGGTATAACTTTATGAGTAGGTAGCAGAGTAAATAACTCTCACAGTGACATTTCAGTCTTTCATACACTTGACAGCCTGTATTATGTGTCGTATGCTTTATTGTATAACCCAGGTATACTTTCCTACATGGACTAAACATCACATTTTGACATAAATGTAACAGTGTATCATGTATTACAATTATCATTAAAACTGAACTGTACAAATGCCTAAAGTGTTTCTCAAATGTTGGATTAACAAAAATACAACCGTACCATGTATCCCTGTACTTCATGCCTCCCTCTGGACTGAATTACAAATTACATTTTTTTTATGTAACACCCCTATGTGTCTGTGTGTGCGCATGTGCAAAGAAAAAGACACAATTTTCTCTTTCTCCCGTCCTTGATCTCTTCTTCACTTTCCTTTTCAATTATTTTTGGTAAAGGAAATCCATCCAGGAAATAATCATTTTTATAGCTTGTTGTTCTCTATACAGTATGGATGAGATGCCATTCCTGCCGAGGACCTACTGTACATATCAGACTGCAGCGAGCCTCAAACCTCCAGTTATCAATGGTCTCATCTTGCTGTGACTCCACTATTGAGGTAGTCCACCACTGAGTCCCATCTAATTATTGTACACCGTCTCTCAGTGAGTTGGATCCTTTACAAATGGACTCAATGCAACACTAAGCCCCAAGTAGCTAAGTGGGCCAACCAGAATGGGATGACTCACACCCACAGCTCTTGTTTAGTTACACTATGGGTCAAGGATCAGCACAGCGTGCACACACACACACACACACACACACACACACACACACACATACAGTGTCTTTCACACTCATTAGCTATCAGTGGTGCATCTTTCAGCTGTCCGTTGTTGCTTTTTGCTGGTATAATGAGAATTGCTTCTTGAGGATTAAGGGTTTAGGAGAAAGAATGCTGTATGGGTGTTCTTCACCTGCATGACTGCAGGCGCTCTTACAGCACCCTGAGAAACATCTTTTGGTAAATTTGTTGTTGTTGTTGCAGCTCTTTTCATGTGTGTCAGAGAGGAGGCACGGCGCTAACCCACGACTTGGCTCCAGAGCAATGCCATGGTTACACCATATGGGGTTTTTATATTCAGTTAGAATCAATATTTGTGTAGGCAAGACTCGAGAGGCAGTGGCCATTTTTGCTCTCTCAACCTACGGTCAACTTATATTCAATTTCTCCTATGTAAGATTACAAATCTATATGTCAAGAAACATTAGAAAAGTGTATGTTAATTCAATTAGTGATTAAAGTAACTGGTAGTAGTTAATTTTTAGGGGAGTTATTATTAATTTATATGTAAGGATATCCACAGAGAAGTGTAAGCATTGCTTTTAAATTTTTATTAAAAAATATAGATATAAGATGTTCTCTTGCACAACAGAAAATGACTGGTTGCACATAAGTTTATTAACAAACATAAATATCATAAATACAAGGATTCATAATTTAAAACAAAACGCCATTTTTTTCAATGCAGTATTTCATGTCTCAACTAAAAGCATTTCATCTCAAATATGAAGAACGTGAGATTCTACATATTTGACACCAACATTAAAATGGCACGGTACAATCGGATCATTATAAGTCAAGCCCGTTTACGCTCCATAGTTTGAGGTTAAAGCTATAAATAATAGAGTGATAAAGCAGCACTATATTGTACAGAGCATGTTTTGTGCTGATGGTCAAAATGCAACAAAAAGAAAAGAAAAGAAAGAGAAAGGAGATCTTTGGCGGATGGAAAGAGGTCTTCATTTCCCGAAGAGCTCCATCATTCTTCTGTTATTTTGCGCTTGCTGAGCCATCTGTTCCGCCTTGGACATCTCCATCATCTCCCGCAGCAGGTGGAAGGTCAGATCCAGGGATATCGGCGGGTCCTCGGACCTCCTTCCCCTCTCCATCGACTCGTCCTCGCGGTCTCCGTAGCCGCTTAAGAGCGCCCTGATGTTTCCAACTTTCCCTTGTAAAAGACGCCGTGTCAGCTGGAGTTGCAATGCTCTGTTGTAGATGGCAGGTGATCCGTCGGGATACATGGACGATGATGGGAAAGAGTTAGTGTCCCCATTGCCCAGTCGGATGAAATACTCCTCTCCGAGTCGCTCCAGGATGGGGCCAGGCTGCTGCTGCTGCTGCTGGGAGTTTTGGGTTTGGGGAGCTGGGACGCGCAGGGCACCGCCAGGGCTCTCAATAGCCCGACATTCGTAGAGCGGTAAGAAGGCAACTAGCAGAATCACGGTGGTGCCAAGTAAATTGAGCTTCATGTCAGGATATCAACAGGAATCTGAGAGGAAAATCAAAAAGCTTGGATTATTTTTTTAATCCCAACTCTAGTGTAAAATGTGCAGCGTAATGAGGAATTTACGCACATAAAACAGGCATCGCATTTGTGTAACTGTGTTGTAACTATAAATACAAGTGTTGCTGCTCATTTATGTTTTGAGAGATGTTGTTATACACTTCAATCTGCAGTAGTTGTACGTAATAATCTTGCTTAATTGGTCCGAAAAGAGGGATTGGTTTTCTGGCTCAGTAATGGATAAACAGTGGAAGTTGAATTATTATTGCCTGCTATCTATACTTGTTCCCAGCTCTATAAAACAAAATCAAGTTTGAACATGCAGTGCAATCACTAAGGACAAAACCCACTTGGTAAATTAAGTCCTGCCGAGAAAAAATGAGAAAAATCCATATAATACATTCAGACAAAACAATATCTTCATACCTTCAATCTTTAGAGGAGGTCCAGTACAGCCTTGTAGGTTGCCAGGTAGTTGGCGAGATGCCTCCCTCCTTCACTTCTTTGAAGAAACAAGTATACAGTTACTTAAAGAGTAGATGCTGAATGGACTTATATAGCCACCCTCACTACAAGTGTCGCGCTCCAAGCTGAGATTGAGTCTGCGCGTTCCTGCTTGGGTGTAACGTGAATGGACGCCTCTGACAAAGTGCTTTAGTTTAGACGAGATGAGTCATAAGTAAGTGTGCGCGCGCGTGCACCAGCGTCTACTTCCGTGCTTTCAGAATAGGCCTATAGGTGCCACACCTGCTGGCATTTTCACTTGAGAGGCAAATGCTCAAAAGTGAAAAGACTTAAGTATTAAGTCAAGATAAGTTTTACATAATGATTTTTTTTCTGTATCTCAGTCACATATGTTTTACATGACAGAAATATTCCTTATCAAACAAAAAACTACAGCGAGTGTTCTTTTAATCAACTCTGTAACAGTGACAGTGCCACAGAGACTTAACGTATATTTTGAAATGCATCAAATAGTTGCCGTTTGGTGGAATCTGCAGGACTGACTTTTTATTTTTTATTTTTGTTATCACACTAATGATTCCACAGCAGGTTCCCAGCTGACCTGTTGTATTCATTGAATGTGCATTTGCAAACAGCTCAGACTGAGAGGGGAGGGGGGCATTGACTCTCAGTGATTCATTGCTGCTGCTGCACGTACGTCACTACCTCTGCCACCAGGGGCCTCGGCCACCTCGCTTCGGAGGGGCCCACCGCCAAGCCACGCTTTCAAGATGGAGAGCTTAATCCCATATCAGCCATTAGAATCTTAAACAGTTTAACACTTAAAAGTAGAACTCTGACTTGTCTGTTTCACACTTAGTTCAGCTATTGTGCAATACAATAGCATTACTAACATCAATGTCTGTGGAAACTCTTAAAAGTTGACATTTTTCCACTTAAGCATAACGTCCATATATTTGTTAAGTCACCTTTCACAATGTGGGAAAAAAAACCTTCACATTAATTCTTAACAGTAAATCCATTTCACCCAGACATTCAGCCAGGGGGGAAAACTGAGTTCCAGACGTTCAGTATATACAGAGTTCAAAGTAACTCAGCACATACTGTGTACTTACATACAAAAAAAGAGAGAGTAGAGGAGAAAATTTAGTAAATGTAGTCATGAAGAACAAGGTGGATTTTTCTTCAGCATATGTGCCATCTTTAAAAAGATCACATATTATGTTTTTGACATTTTAGGTGATCAGAGTGTAATTTGCAGGCGGCGTGAACTTGTTTCTCCTATAGCCTCTCCACTTTGCCACTCTTCATGCTCCGTGCTGCTTCAGGGGAGGAGGTGTCAGGTCCCATCATGAGAAACACATGTTGGCTGACACAAATAGAAAACACCGCCAGATGAGAGAGTGACTGCTCGTGGTCAACTCATGTCACCTCATTTTCAAATCACTGTCACTACACAGATCACTGGGAATGAAATCCTCTCCTGTGACGCCGTGCCGGAAAAGACTGAGGCTTTCATCATTATCCTTTTGTTTCCTCAATTAGTGCGAGTCTCTCAGACGATTAGATTAGAAAAAAACTTTAATGATTCTGTGTCTGCAGGTAGAAAATACCCCCCCCAAAAAAAAATGATTGGATGAAAATCTGGACATGATGGAGTAAAAGTGAATCTAAATACCTGACTCTTCAAAGTGCTTCTGAGAAAGGATTTCACACAACCACTGTCAGACAAACAAACTCTCCATGGCAACGGGTTCTTTTAATTGATCATTTGCCTTTCTAATTGCGATCTGCTACGAGGACAAGCGCTTCTCCACAAACTGTCCCTTCCTAAATAATTGGACAGCTTTCCCCGGCGGATTGAGCTGTGTTTTTCCTAATACTTCCGGTGTTCTGCTCGACTTTGACAAACTCATTTAGCTAAACAAGGTCACTCTGGCTGTTGAGTATGAACAGGTATTCTGGTGCTGATCGCTGGAGAGCCCGCAGGGCTCCACACTTACACCACCGCCTGACCTCAGTACTGTAGCTCAGGTGTCCTTCTGGTTTATTGTCCCGTTATATAACCTGTTGTAAAAACACCTCTCTTACAGAAGTGGGAGCTTGGCCTTTCATCTTAAGAAAGAGGAGATGGAACATTTTACAGAAATGTCATTTATGGTTTTACAGTTGACAACAAAACCACACAAAGCTTTCTTACAACCAGCCCACTAATAATCTAAATGTATGATAATGTTCAGTCATGGCAGTTTAAGGCTAAACGGACTCATTAATAATGCAGAATGGAAGCTGCTGACCAGTTTCCCCTCCAGTTTACTTGATGTGCAAGTATTCTTCAGTGCAACTCAGCTGCTTTTTTAAAAAAAGTAGCTGAGTTGAATTTGTCTTGATGGATGTTTCTGCATTTCTCAAGCAAGACATTTGAAATGATAAAATAAAACCATCTTCTGGAGCGCTTGAGATGATCACCTTTTGAAGAAATTCAATGTGAGACAGCTGGCTTTCCTGAGCTTCTCCTAAGGTTTGCATGCTCGACAGTGTGTATGCAGCCGACATGAGAACGTGAGAAGCAAAGCTGTCCATAATGCAGAAAACCCCCCCAGGGGCCGTTCTGTCTATATGAATCTAGCATGTGTAGCTCTGGAGGTGTTAACTCAGAAGCTCCCCTAATGCTTGTTCACATAGTGGATGCCAATCTCCTCACACATGGGTCAAAGAAGGAAAATAATGTCTGTGAAGACAAAATTTAGTCTTTGTCTAAGTTGCGTTTTCTATTTGTTTACAACCATGGGTGGATTTTCCAGTTCAAATGAACAATTAGGAGACTAAACAACCCAATCACTTTAATTTACAAAAGCTTATCTTTAAATTGGATAGTGGGTACTTACTTATCGAACCAACTGTCTATGCATAATGTAACAAACCCATTATATTAAAGGTCTTAGTTTCAACAAATCTTGTAAAAACAACAAACCAACATCTTTCATTATTTTCTGACGTCTCTACTTCGTCTATGGCATTCAGCCCCGAGCCTATTTGTTCCTATAAGGCGTAAATCTTTTAAAACAGGTCACAACATATAGTTCCATCCTTATAAAAAGCCTTTTAAAAAAATCCAAGAACAGCTGCGTTTTTTTAGCAAAGGTTACTCCAAATGTTAATAATAAACAATAAATGTTGGTGTAAATGTTCCATCTGTTCAGGACTATATAACGCACATTTGGTGTGCTAGTTACCGTTTACAGCAACAGGATGGTGTTTGTTGTCTGTGTACTTTATTTGAAGGTTTTTTGTGTACATATTTTTATACAAATATATTGGTGTGGGAAAGGACAAAAGGGACAGGACTATGAAATCCTGTGGTAGGCCACGTCACTGGTCAGTTTAAACGACTTCACTGGACAAAAACATGGAGCCTCAGGTGTTCAAAATGTACAAACTTTAACTATAAAATGAATAATCTGCTATCTTATTCAGCACTGGCGCAGGAAGCGTATCTCACTATTTAGTCCAAATGAAATGTTCTGGGTTGTCGAACAAGTTACACCCACTTTGCTCGTTCATAGATTGCATATTGCTATTATAATGCGTATTGAAGATCTTTGGCATGCTGTGGAAGAAATCCCTTTTCATTATTTTATCCTCATGTTTCATGTTCATGAAATGAGATATATATATTGAAGCGTTACAGGAAATCCACATTCTGTGTCTGTGGATGATTTCATGTCATTAAAGTAAGTGATGTTTTATTTCAGTAATATGTGACAAATTATGTCTTACTCAAATGCATGAGGCAGATGTCCACTCTTGGACTGTGTAGGTTTGGCTGCTTCATAATGTGACAGAAATTGCCATCTCAAGAGGAATCGAGGGCAAAGTCATTCAGCCAAAATTGAAACCCTGTTTTCTTTGCTCTTCGATAACACACTTTGAACATAATTGGTTCTTAGGGGCCCCTTAATCTCAACATATAATGTTGATTCTTCCCCGCTAGTCTCAAGACTAAGGTTTGAATCACTTATAACTCTTTATTTCAGCAGAATGATTGACAAACATCATATGCATCAGCTTTGGCAGTTATCATACAGGTCAACATGACAGAAGACAGCCGGAGAAAAGAAACATTTCTTTATTTTAGACTTAGTTTGCCTCTGAGCGTCAAGGACCTGAAAAATCTCTTTTTCTTTCAACACAGCTGCCTCTCATTGAACGTAACAATCAGAAGCATAAAGGCTGAAATGGGTGAACGAGTTTCTTCCTATGTGGATGTCTGTCTCTTTGGTCTGTCACACGGTGATCTGTTAACTCAGATATGATTGTGCAAGGACATTTTAATCTGGGTTAAGATCCAAAATAAGCTCATCAGACCAATCAAAGTTGCCATTATACAGATTGAAATGCTCCTATTATATAACCATTTTCTCCTCTTATTTAGTATTCTAAAGTGTATTGCAAAATTGTTCCCAGTCGTTTGCTTTGTTTGAAGAGCAGATAGAGTTTTAGATGTGGGATGTATTTATGGCCACGTCAAGCTCTAATGAGAGAAAACAGGCCGTGTAGCTGAGGCAGCGTGGTCGTTTCTTCCTTTCTTCAACCAAGCATGTCAGCTGCAACATTTTTTTTTTTTTGACGAATGCAGTCACAATAAGTTACAGTTCAGAATAGAAATGCACATTTGTCGTTTCACAGCGGTGACCAGTTTATTCAACACATTTGACATCAATCACGTCAGAGCCACCTTTTAGTCTTTTGTCTATAAGAAACTTGTTCCAGAGAAAGCCTTGCCCTGGCTCCAAATGTGTACGAGCTCTTAAAGCCATGTTAACAAAACCCTCAGAGTCCTCTCAGATGATCGCACTGGGTATTCGCCCCATGGCACACATAATGGATGTCGACCACGTTAGACAGGATGCAAGCCAGTGAAGATGCTGTGAAATCAGCTGTGTTTGCGCAAGAAAAGATGCATTGTTGTTTTTCAGAGAGTGCGTTTAAAATAGTCTAATGAGGAAAACAATAGCTGGGCTGGGCTGTGTTATATATTGTGACGGAGTGGGGTCAAAGAATATCTTGATAGCCCTTGTTCAGAAAGGCGACGAACCTGACCACAAAAACAAAGTCTTCATCAGATCAGAAGATAATTAGAGTTTCTGTCCAATAAAAACACACAAAGCTGACCTCATTATCTGTCTATCTTTCAATTTGAGTAACTCAAATGACTCATCCTCTGTTTTCTTTTCTCATGTTTTACTGGTTAAGATCAGAGGATGACCGTGGGTTTTCTACTGTGAGTTCCCAAATATTCTTCTTTTGTTTGTGTCTGTGTCTATGTTCCCTAATTGGTTTCTCTCTCAAGGAAATTAAGAAACTATGTGGGTTTGACGATCATTGCTGGACTGAACTTTGTTCTCTGTGATTAATTCAATGGAGTATCTGTAATTTAAAAGCTTCCTGAGTTTGGCATCAATCAGCTGAATTAGTCAAATAAAACTAATGTTATGAATCAATCAGCAGAGGTACACACATTAATCTGGAGTGCTCCTCTGTCGAAAGCCTTTCAACATCAGGCTTAACCCTCCAGAGAGAGGGAGAGCGTGAATATTCAGTATGGACGCTCGTAATTGGAGATACAGAAAACACACAGAGACGAGAGGAGGAAGAAGAAAGGATGGACGGCAGATAGTCAGACTCGTCTAGTAGATTCATCAAGTTGATTGACAGGAGGACTCAAGAGTGGCATTGTTTCTTGAGATGAGCAAAATAGAGAGACAGCTGTCAGCAAGTATTGGGACTTGCGACCCATTTTCTCATTTATTTCAGCATATCGAACGTTTCTAACCTGTGACTTCTTGTCTTTCCTACTCATCTTCACGTTAAAAGCCCAAGATACTATCAGCTTCACCAAGTCAATGTATCAGTCGGACTTCATGCTAACTGCACTAACACCACACACTCTGCCCTTATGGGACCAATAATAGGAGACAACTGGAACCTCTGACTTGTCTGCCTGAAACAGTTCAGAAACTCAACTGAGCCAGCAAACAGAATGCTTACCAGTTTATATGCTATTCAAGGTAATTGCAGGAGCTGTAGAAGACTTGAATTTCTAGAAATGAAAAGACACAGGACAGTGATGATATATACCTTTTTATATGATAAATGATGGTTCTTATCTCAGTTTTTCACAAGGATTTCACTTGGATGTTCTAATGTAAATAAGTAAAAACTCTTTCTCTAAAGTAAGTTTGATATACTGGCTTCTGGGTAAAAAAAAGAAAGTTGTTTCTGTTTGTATGCTCTCAATTGCAGCTGCCAGGCACTTGTTATTCTGCCAAGCATATTGACCTTGTGAAAGACTTTGCATCCTGATATGTTTAAGCACCGCTGTGTCTGAGCCCAGAGGAGACGCCTGGTCTTTACACAGTCACGTCTTAGGTTGCCCACAATATAATTTCATGCAACTCCGTCTTCTTTCTTTATGCTGCCTCAGTTTATCCACTGTCTCTACTTCAGCTGCTTTGGCAGACCTCAGGATATCCTGCATGGCGACGTACTGATGCTACTACCAGTTGACTGTTTTGTTTTGTTTCACACGGTGTTATCTGTATCCAGAGCTCAAGACCTTTGCTGCCCTGTTTGTCTTCCCTGTTGTTCAAGCTCTGCATCTAACTCGATCTATTTTCACTCCAACACGTATTACTTTTGGCCTCTCTTGGCATCAATCTTTGCACTTTTGAAATGGCAGGCAATCTGTAGATTTATAAGTTTCAGTGTGCTGGCTAACACTGACCTCTGTATGTGATCTAAGCCGCTTACCACATCCTGCCTCCGCTCCTAAATCTCTTCTTTGTTGTAAGGTTCACATTGTACCATCTTCCTAATCTTTAGAAAAGCCTCTCCAGTATCCAAAAATGTTTTCTTTGCCATGCAGGGTGCATTTTTTTCCACCTTACAGTTCACCTTAACAATCATCCACTTCAGTAAATCCTTGCGATTAAATTACAAACCCACTAAGTGCTGTGTGATGGCTGCGGGTTGTGATTGCTTTAGAGTTAATACTGCTGCAGAATACTGTAAATAGAAGAAATTAATTTCAGTACCTGCATTTACATATCTAATTGTTTGTTTCCACTTTTACCTATTAGTCAGTGTGTGGAGAGCAGATATCCACTGATCACAGCCAAAAGCTTACGGTCAACAAGTTTTCCACAAACTTTCAATTTGATTACTGAACTGCTCTGTGATCGCTGTTTGCAAGCTGTGTTTTGTAATTAGAGTGTGAGTTGGTTTTTTTCTCTCCTCTCAATCTGTCCTGATGTGTCCAGTTCATTGGGCTGTGCATACAACTCAGGTGGGCTTCCCCAAGCTCCTTGACCTCTCTCCTCATGGGCGAGCGTGAATTACATCAGCCACGGTTATGTAAACATTAATTAGATGAGGGATTTGGATAATGGCACAACACCAATCTCTTTCTCTGCATTGAGCTGGAAGCCATCGCTCTCCACTGTGCACTCTTTTCTTTCTTTTTTTTTTGTATCCCAGTACTCATGCATGTATCCATGGGTATGTGTTTCTATCATGCTCACGACAGTGAATGCTTTACACGTATAAACCTCCAGCAAGCTGAGCTGAGACTGAGTATATGCAGCCATCTGCCTGAATGAGTTGTGTGATATAACAATGAGCCCTGGGGTGGACGTAGTTTAGTTTAACTTGGGTTGGCAATGACTTTCAAACCGGGCAGAATGAATAGGAGCCTAACTAACCACAAGTAGGTTGTACATAGCCGGAGGTGATTCACACGATTACAGTCAAGATGTTGCTTTGTTGCACCCCTCCTCCTCGCTGCATGTAAAGAATCACAAAATGGATTCGTTATCTGTTCTAAATCAGCTGTGACACTGAATCATCAGGTTTTATTTGGGGGTATACATGTGGAGTTGAGGCCTCTTGGCTGTCGCTCTGCATTACTTTCCACTGACACCGTGTACAGAGGCAATGAGCATCTGTGCTCCATAGAAGTCTTGAGAAAAAATGTTTTAATTCAAAACCTGATAATTAGCACACATGGTGATGTTTGTTTCCACCGTGAGGTGCTTGTTGGAGTGAAAAAGTAAATGTGTGAGCGTGAGTGTGTGGCATAGTCTCGTGACAGACCTCAAGTCATTTCAAGTGACTCCATATAATGGAAATGAAAGACATGTTTCTTCCTCCGAGAATTACTGGCTTCTGCCATCTTGATCACAGCTCATTTTGACGGCGTTCTTCACTGGCAGCAGGAGTCCCACATTTCAAAAACCCATCACCTCACATCGACCCTCAGAGCCTGAGCAAGTGTGGACAAAATAACAGAAACAGCAAATAATACCAAAGAGGGGAGCAGCATCACACTTTGCTTTGAAAACAGATTCAAACCTTCTTTAGATGCTGTCACGGTCTGAAAGTGTGTTTATTGAATAGAGAAAAAAAATCCCTCTTTGAAGGATGAAGAAGGTGGAAATCTGCTTTGCACGCTGAGATTCAAAACTCCCCATAAAGGTTCATTGATGTTCAGATCTTTTCATTTCTCAGGGGTGCAAGTGTTATGCTCCTTACACAAGGTTTTGCTTCTTTGTGCACAGGCATTAAATAGTTTACAAAAGCGGTTTCTGAGAGGCAGCCCCTCCACACATTCAAGCTGAGCTTTGCAAGGTCACAACCTACAGTTTTTCTCAGAACTATTGTCAATCATTTGGAGTGACAGATAAAGCAGTTCAATATAGTTTTTATACTGGAGGCTGTTCTTTGGAGGCACTTAACCATTATACTTAAAAGTGTCCATTTGTGTCCAGCGCCGCTCTTTGCAGACACACTTTGTCACACGTTGAGCTGTTATGATTTCTGTTCGGGGCTTCATGTTGCTTTGCTAATGTACACTGACACATTGTGCAAAAAGGCAATCAACATATGAATAACACAACTTTGCATTTGCAATTGTAATGCTGTATGAATGCCATTTTTCATGAGGTGTTTCTACTTTCTGTACACCACTTACTAATGCTCACAACTGGCTTTTAAATGCAAATCAGAGAGTTGTCAGTTCATAGTGAAATTAGCCTCAGCCTTAGCATTAAAATCATTTTCATAACTCATTAATCTGAACGTACAGACTAACAACTTTAGTATTAATTGTCAAATGATGCTTTAAGTTTAAGATCAAATGTTATTTAAGGAACCATGGGTGTTTGAGTATTCTAAACCTGACGCTTTTTGAAATTCTTCTAAATTGTTTCACTTACTCAAACTCTAGGGCATGGTGGGGGGAAAAAGCAGGGATTACATTTACATATCAAAGCGAGCATACCGATGCTTGAGGGTCCCTGCATAGATGTATGTGATCCATATTATTTATAGCTCAGGAATGTCCCCTGGGATCCTGATGCTGTTCGGCGTCTGTCATGCTACAAGAGAGGATAGTTGGGTGAATGTAGCTTGCAATTAGTGACTGTTGCATCATGTCAGGCCAAAGGGTTGCGGGGTGCGTGACCGACATACAATCACGGCATTGATCAGACAACTTTTTGGAGAACAAAGCAAACCGGGCTGACAGGAATCACTTTGAGGGACACAGTCATGAGAGCAGGAGAAGGACTGTATATTACCGTCACCGATCCTCTGCACCTATGATCATAGGGATGTTTAGCATGCCAGTGACACACTGGCACTCTGTTAGCGATAAGTGACAGTGGCTCTGAGGATGAGTGGAGCAAGGTGACTCCTGCCCTTTTGCTAATGAGCATCGCTCCTCTGACTCATTCAACAACATTGACTGATACGGGAGGAGTAGCTCCTGTTGAATGGTGCAAGATCAAAGTTCTTGGCGGTCGTCTTGGAATATCATCCTCTTCATGGTGCAATGCTCTGCACTCAAAATATCATACAAAGGAGTGCAAACGGTGCAATGGCATCACTTGTTGCAGTTGCAACCGGGAATCAAGTGTAAGTAAGGTCAGAAATGGACTAATGGATTGTCTAATTAGAGATATAGAAATGGAAAAGAAAATGTGAAAGCTTCAAGAGCCACCAGCAGAATAAATTAAACAGCTTTTTAAAAAATTAGGGTGAGCGTCAAAAGAAGTAAAAATAACAACTTGCTCTCTGTGTCACTGATTTGGAACAATCCTTTGCATCCTGACTTGCATCTCCCACTCAACACTTTCCAGTTCTGGCCACAGATAATTAAGAGTATTTTAAGTTCAACAGACAGTTAAAATGTCCGAATGACTCTACAAAATCCCTCATGAAACATCAGCAGTGCATGATTCACAGCCCACGAGGGAGACAACAGCACTTCCACTGTGTCCTCAGTGCATCTCTGAAACGATCAATTTGACACTTGTCAGAAGGCATAATTTTTTTCAAAACAATTTCTATCTGTATCGGTTTTTTTTGTTCTTACATTCCCCATGGTCCATTGCCATCAAATCAGTTGCCGTCAAGTTGAGTAGCACTTAGTGGCTAAAAGCCCTCTTGTCTTTGTTAAAGCATGTGAAGGGTACGTTATATGGGTGGCTTGTTTTCGTTTTATAAGCCACATTTTCACAGAGACTGATCAGTGCTCATTAAATGGCATTAAAAGACAGTGACCATACGTGCTATATACATATGCATCCTGCTCAGCTGTTATCTGTGTAAACTATATTGATTAAAAGAGCATGAATTGAACCCAAACAGGCTAATGTCTGACTGACCAAATTCTACATCCTTCCTGCAGTGAACAATTCCCCAGAGGAATTAGTGGCTGTCTGCATTCATTAAGCTCAGTATCAGTCTAATTATGCGCCAATGTGCACCTACGGACTAATTAACAGGGGATCAATAGGGGCCCTGGATGCCCCTCACGTAGGGGCCCGGCGCTCAGCCCCCTCATTATTGGAGCTGCACCAAAGCTTCAAAGAGGATTTCTCAGGCTCTACCCGAGGGGCTGGATGACACCTTAGGCTGCAGAGGTTTGGCAAAAGTTGGGGTTTCTGTTCCACTCTCTCTCTCTTTCTGTGTGTGTATGTCTCATATCGATACAAATATGAGGCTACCACCATTATTATTAGCTTAGCTTAGCTAAGCGCAAGGACTGGAAACTGGAAACATCAACATTGGCTCTGTCCAAAGGTGAAAAAATCCTCCATTAACATGTTAACATGTTAGGGGTTGTTTTGTACTAGTGTGAAAATGACAGTGTGGTTTTACAGAAAAGTACTTTAGGAAGTTACTGCACACGGCTAAGACATAGTCCAGGAGTTCACATAATGCTTCTTAAAACCATGTGTTGTTTTAACACTTTTCAAGCAAACAAGATTTGACACGTAAAAGTTGTTAGCTTTAGAGGTGCAGAGCCGGGCTAGCTGTTTCCCCTTGTACCCAAGCTTTGTGCTAAGCTAATGCTAATTAGCCGCTGGCGGGAGCTTCATATTTAGACACGAGCATGATCTTCTAACTTTAACTCATCTAACAAAAAAGCAATACTTGGAAGCATATTTCCCAAGATATCAAGCTTTTCCTTTAAAACAGTTTACCACTCCACCGATTCAGCATTGCACTCCCAGAACAATGTCTTGCTTACAACAACAACAAAAAAAGAGGTTATAAAATTGATGCAGCAGAACTAATAAGAAGATTTGGGTTTGTTATGCTAGTGGCAGCTAATGTAGCTTCGGGCTAGGCCTCAAGGAGAGGTGTGGAGCGTGCTACAGAGGTCTGGTAAGCTCAATCTTTATTAGTTTGTTTGTGGCTATATAGTCATATTACTCCGATGGTTTTATTTGCACTTCTCGATTTTAAGATTCTAATATTGATAGAATGGAAACTATGGGAAGACCATGACCTGCAAATCCTGCAAAAAATATAGAAACAAGAGCTAACTGTTGATGCAGGAGACAGAAGAGTCTTCTAATCGTTTCATCATTATTCTCACAAAATTGTGGGGCAACTCGGTGAAGGCCCCGGCTCACAGGGCGTACCCAATGATGTCACTGCGATAAGCCCCCACAGTGCTGCTGAATACCAAACTGAGGGATGACCTCTGTAAGTTGCCATGACTCCAGCAACTAACCAGCTCCGTCTGGTTCCAACATCCAGCATGGAGCCACTGCAGCGCATATACAGTCGCACAAACATGTTCGTACACTTGCTTGTATGATGGTGTACACACACACACACACACACACACTGTCAATGTGTCTGGAATGATATCTCAAGGACTCTCCTCTCCATGCCCTGCTGGTTCTAGGAACCAGGCCAGGTTTTTGGGGTGCAGCTAAACTGTTTCACCCGCATCACCTGGACGGAGAGGGTGTGCACTTCCGGGAGACCACAGCTGTGGTGAGCTTTCCTGCTCACCTGCAAACAGCACCCTAATGTGACCTGGCTCCTGAGAGATGGGTAATACCTGCCAAAGAAGCTCAGGAATACCCTTTGTCATTTTTGGTCACAATTTAAACGATTTGAAATAAACACAAGAGCAAAGTGAGGCGTGACGCTGCCAGCCCCTTTATGATGGCCCTATAGCCTGCAAAAAACAAAATAAGCAGACAATGCCGTTTATCTTCTGGCTTGTCCTTCTCAAAGTGTGAGATGCCACACGGAGCAGACGATAGTTTGAGAGCAGCAGGCGGCTGTGAGGCATTAGACAGGGCCAAATGGTGTGTTTGTCCCAACCACAGCAGATCAATAAAGGCTCTGACCTCAACTGTCTGCCAACTAAACTCTGTTCGCCAGGGGACGCTCATTTCCCTTTTGCCATGGAAACAGGAAGTAGTGACTGTAATCTACAAAAGTGCCTAAGCCTATCAGCTAACAGCTCAGTCATGTGGATTTTTTTTTTGCATGAGCAGGCTTAGGGTTAACTTGGACAGACAGTCCCTTTTACTGATTCCACTCTGAGAAATCATGTCATGTGAAGCTGTTACCCATAATATTTACCACAGTGGCGGATCTATCTTAAGCCTCCTATATGCCTTGGTGACATGTGTGAAGCTTAAAACATCCTCTTCTACATGCTTAGGCACTCATTTTTCCTGGAGAAAATGCAGAGTTCACCTTATGGTGTGTTATAAATAAAGCATGTTGTTCTCTTCAGACAACAAACACAATCCTGGGGAAAAAAATGTGTAAAAGACGTCTCTGTCCTCCAGCCAAGTAGGTCTAAGAATTATATATAATAATACAACAACTATAAATAAAGGAGCAAACTGTCAGCAGCTTATCACGTCTGATTTATGCCAGGATGGTGCTGATGAGATTATTTTGCCCTCCTTTCATATCTGGCCCTCCAGCGCTCTCACCTCGTCTTTGATGCTAACAGGTCAACTTTTTTTGAAGAAGGAAGTTTTAAGCCTCTGGCTAGTTTTTGCATGAATGAATGTCCTTTCTTTCCCCCTGTGATTCACGGATGGTGGTGGGCACCAGTCAGTAGGTATTTAAAGACAAAAAGTGAAGTGCACAGATCTTCATGACTAACATTATCTCGGTAAAGAGATGCAAAATATAGATATACATTTAATATGATTTGTGGGATTGAAAAAGCTTTAAATGAAGTGAACAAATGCAAATATTGCAACTGCACATGTGCTTTATTCTATAAATAGAATAGAATATGTGGCATCAATGGATTGTGTAGCCCTTTGAATAATGCACACCACTGATCCTGTTAGAGTTATGGGTTTGTCCCTGCTTAGTGAAACATTCACAAAATGTATTCATTCATAAAAAAAATATGCAAAGGTACCTAAAGTCGTCATTATAGCTCAGTTATTTCTGGAATTCTTTCAAGCTGAAGATTGGATGACAATTGCCTTCACTTATGTGGTAGTGACTGATGAAATAAAGTGCTCTTTACCTGGAATTCAAATGTGTAAGGTAACCACTTCATGTGTAGGAAAAGACACGTTTGTAGAATTGTTTCTTTGGCATGTGTGCGTGTTGAAGGGAGCTGTATATTATAGTACAAAGAGGACACGCAAACACTGAGAGGGCATCGCCTGTTGCAGATGCAGCTGAATTATGGACATCATGGAAAAAAAGTGAACTGAGGCTATAAATGGATAACAGATTGCCCAGTCAGTCCAAAATTAAAGAGATAGAGATTAAAATTGATTTTGAATTCTGTATATTTGCCTTTACTTAACAGATACATTAAATCTTTTACAGGAGAGACCTGGCCAAAATGGCAGCATATAGATTTTACAGTCACATAAAAAAAAAATCACATAGAGCACATTAACAGTGAATCTGAGAGGCATACATGAATGGGGCGTTTAAATACCTGATATGAGGGAAAGATGATTTTATTATGTACTGTATAATTTGCAGGTACTTGAACTTTACTTGAGTGTTTCTATTTTCTGCTACTTAATACTTTTACTCCATTGCATTGCAAAGGATATTTGTTGTACATTTAGCTCACCTGCAGTTATGTTAAAGCTTTAGTTAATTACATTGCAGATTCAGATTATTAATGTAAAATATAATCAACATGGTCATGTATAGATTAAGCCACCTTGCATAATATAACATTAGCACCACCTTTACCAGTTACACCATAATGCATCAGTAATTATAATCCATTAGACTATTATTCGGAAATGAATCATTCTCAGAGTGATTACTTCCACTTTCATTATATTAATTTTGATGTTAATACTTTTGTTTTTATTATTTTTACTTTTTCACTTGTAACAGAGTATTTCTACACGACGGTTTTGCTTCTTTTACTTCAGTAAAAGGTCTATACTGTTGGTGTATACAGTATAATGCAGATTAAAACCCTCCTGAGTGTCCAAAAATGTCAATTTTTCAGGATCTCAGAATAAAAAGAGTCTTTGAGCTTCTTTAACTGAAAGTAACCAATGGAAAAGTCAAAACCTGTGCGGAGGCAGCGATGTGTTATGGAGAAAACTATTTCTAAATCGTATCCTTTAAGCACATTTAGGAGCTGTGGAGACACAGACACTGGGAGTGCGAATGACTTTTCCCCCTGGTCACAGCTCATAGAGAACTTTATCCGGCCTGCGCTGTGTATTCTTCCATAAAAGAAACACCAGGGAAAAGTAATCCCGTTTGGCTGAATTCACGCTGGATCAACCCTTGAACACTTGTGGAGACTGTGGGTGACACATGCTGTGACGTCAGCAGCCAACTAGTGGACATGTTTAAATTGGGGTCTTTTAGACGATATACATTCACATCACAGAGGACCTTATAGCCTATTCTAAATCACAACAGGGACTTTGGGCCACTAATTACGCATCTCCAAACACAGCATCACTTGTGACCTTATCTCTGGGCCTGTCAGAGTGTTAGCATTCACATGGCAAGTGTGGCGATGAATGTAATTACTGGAGCCCAAAATAATAACACCATCGTCTTTGAGGATAGAGCAGCCAGTCAATTGTCCTCCCCCTCCTCGTCTCTGCCAAATTAATGGAGACAAGGACAAATATAGAGTTATTAGAGCCCTGAATCTATGGGAGGAATACATACAGAATATATGAGACAAGGAAGGATATTTATACTTCAGTGAATTTAATATCTCATGAAAACACTTACAGTAATCCTGTTATAAAATGTACCACAACTCCATAACTTTAAAAAGAAATGTGCAGCTATTATACCAGTTACAGTACAGAAACTCACAGAGACTTTCACTTATTTTTATATCACTTACATTGATTTCTGCTTTTATTTTAATGTCTCATTGTAATTTAAGTTTTTGAAGTGTCTGTGCACCGTAGGGGTTTTGTCACTGAAATATTAGTATTTTTGAACTGTTTCAATTGTACAAGAGTCTGCAGAACAGCAGCTAAACACAACATTGTGTTATTTGGTAAATTCTCTACACATAATGCATTTTTGGTAATTTACTTCTAATCGTAAAAAAAAAAAAAATTTTTAAATGTCTCCCTCCACTCAAATGTTCGTACCGCTGCATGAGGGCTTTCAAACTGGTTGGGATGTCACATCCCAACCAGTTTGAAAGCCCTCATTGGTCCAGTATGCAATTAGCACAAGTGTGAAGACTTGAAATTCCAGTGCTACACTTGAAATAAGAAGTAATTTGCGTAATCTGGATTTTTCATTGAGGGAGAAGGGATAGATGTAATTTTCTTAAAACATGTCTGGAGGGGATCTAAAAGATTACTGAAAAAGTATATTTTTTTAAAAGTATATTTTTCTATGTTGTTAATTTGTATACCATTTTATTTTTTAAATGATTGTTTTTGTTATTTATTATTTTACAGCTCAGTGCTTCTTGGTTTATTTCCTATACAACTGTTGCGTCTACTGAGTCAAAATGTAACATTAAAAAAACACGTATTTTAAGATCCTGATAATAACTTTGGCATCATACATCTTTTGGATTTGCACTTAGACTTTGTTTTAAATATTTGCACTCATCCCATGTTGTATTGGAACTACTGCACAGCATTTCCCCTCGGGATAAATGAAGTTTAATTTGTGCTCCTTTTAGCTCATCTTACCACAGAACAAATTAAATGGAGCAACTTCCACCTCTTGTGGCCATATGTGGTATTTATCCACGCGAACTGTGACCCGGAAGTCATTTAGTCTGTTTTTCTCCGTCACACGTGCGGAGTTAACGTTGAACAGCACTCACCAACATGGCGGCGTGTAGCGTGGAAGAGCTGCTGGCTAAAGCCGAGCAAGACGAGGCAGAGAAACTGAAAAGCATCTCCGTCCAGAAGGAGCTGGACCTGGAGTTTGACATCGGGAACCTGTTGGCGTCTGACAAAAACCGCATCGAGTCCCGGGACTTCAGAGAGCAGAAGAAAGAAGACTTTCTGCGGTCGCTAGCTCGTGACAACACGCAGCTGCTCATCAACGAGATCTGGAAGCAGCCCACGGAGAGGGTCGAGGAGGCGATAGTGACCAAATTACCAGACACGGTGACCCCGCTGCCCAGAGAGAAACCACCTCCGAAGCCCAAAGCGCCCACAAAATGGGAAGAGTTCGCCAAGCTGAAAGGCATACAGAATAAGAAGAAGACTAACTTGGTGTGGGACGAAAACGCGAAGGACTGGAGGAGGCGCTGGGGCTACAAGAGGGCCAAAGATGACACCAAGGAGTGGCTGATTGAGGTGCCGGAGACCGCAGACCCGAACGAGGACCAGTTCGCCAAACGCGCCACAGCCAAGAAGGAGAGAGTAGCTAAGAACGAGTTCAACCGGCTGAAGAACATCGCCAGGGCGCAGAAGGTGAAAGTGCCCGGCGTGGGGCTGACTCCTGTAGCCCAGCAGTGCAAAGAAGACCTGGTCAGAGCTGTGAGTGTGGCCAGAACCTCCACGGCGTCCGTCGGGAGGTTCCAGGACCGCCTGCCGAAAGAGAAGCCGCCAAAGAACACCGGCAAGAAGAGGAAGTTTGAGCCCCTCATCGGTAACTTTTCCAACGAGAAGCAGAAGCAGCTGGAGCTGCTGAAACTCATGAACGGCAAGAAGCCCAAGTTGGACATCAGCAAGGCCGTGGACCAGCAGATCAGAGAGGAGAAGAGAGACGAGGCCGAGGCCAGGCACAAGAAGGGAGCAGGAAAGAAAGGACGCAGAGGCAACATGCCAGGAAAGGGCAAAGGAAAAGGTGGGAAAGGAAAAGGAGGCCAAGGAGGCAAGTCTGGAGGAGGTAAAGCTGGAGGAGGAAAAGGAGGCAAAGCTGGAGGAGGAGGAGGGAAGAGGAGAGGCAAACTTGGGAAGCACTGAGGACTCTGTTTCCTATATCCGTTTGTGCCTTGGCATCAAAACAATCGGACTGGACTTAAATATGAAAAATGACTGTTTTGATTCATCATCTGAATGAGGGCTGTTGTGTGTGTGTGTGTGTGTGTGTGTGTGTGTGTGTGTGTGTGTGTGTGACTGTCTCTCTTCATCTGTAAATATCAGTCCCGGCATTCTCGGCGGTCAGCTGATTTAATGTGTTACATTAATGGAACATTAAAATCAGTAGATTGTGTTTTTTTTTTTGTCCCTGTTTTTAATTGCATGCCTAATTTGAAGTCAGTTATTGTGGAATAATTTCACATTGATTTAATGTGTGATGGCATGAAAAGCACAGGTGTAACTAATGTAACACTGAATGTATTCACTGAATTTTAATAATTGCAAACAGAGTACGCAATGGTCATTTCTTCAAAGATAATACAGATGGCAATGATTTTTAAAAAAAGTGCGTTGTGTAAAACAGATTTCCTTATAATAAAATGTTTCTATTCAAGACCATATGGCATATTTTGATGACTTGTTAGTGTACTGTCACCATTCAAAATACAGTTAGCAAGTTCTGTAAAGTATAAAATCTACAATTTACAGTTTGTGATGCGTAGTCGGTGATTACATTGCGATGGTCGGTAAAATGATCCAAATACAGAGAAATGATTGAGAAGTGTCCCGGTAGGACGTGACAGTGAACCAATGTGCACAATACCAGCAGCAGCTAAATGGATTAGTCGTTAACACATTAATCACACCTGTGATTAAAGACTTTTAATGGAGTCAGTCTGCTTAAATGAAGCTGGGCAGCAACTGAGGTAGATTTAAATATTGACTTGTAAAAATCATCATTTAAATCATTAAATCGGGGGCCTGACAGATCTATGTACCTCATCACATTGGTGCCGAAAGCTTCAATATCAGTCGAGTATAACCATTAACATTCAATGATTTGCAACATTGAAAACAATCTCCTGAACCCAAACATATTCTAAAGTATAGAAGGTCTTTGCATAAATGGCATATGTGGCAAGATCTCTGACAGTTTACATATGCTCAATGTTTCTTGTTGCATGTTTTTCAGATTGCCCAACCCTACTATGAAAGATCTTCATTTGTATTAAATCAGGTTGCTTTAATGAAACTGCAGCAGCAACAGTTGACACAAGCTCAGACCAGTGAAGGCATCTCAGCAACACATTAAATATATTATTAATGGAGTCACGATGGTCGATGTAGCTAATGTAATGTTTAGTGTAATGCTTTGGTTTTTTTAGGGGGGTGAATTTACATTTTACTAGCTGCCCTGGTTGGTCTAAAGAGATAAAAGCTTGAACGTGGAGGAGTTCATGTGTGTCCTCCTTCCTAGAAGTAAACATCAGATTGCTCCTCTGAGCGGCTTAGCTGTGATTTTTGGTTATGTAAAGGCTTTGGCCTTGGTGTCTAGACTGGAGGCATCACACTGAATTAGGAGCAGACAGAAGCGCTAGGGTTGCCAAAAAGCCCACGTTCAATGCATTTAGACACAACCTAAGTACATAAAAAGCTCTAGATAACATCTTGAATATATTTTTTCTAGCATTCTAGTGAGCATAATACTAATAAATAAAGGTCTTGATCTGTATAGCTAAGTTTTCACGTGCTACCTGTGAAGAGACTCTTCTTAGAGCACGACTGCTGAGGCCAAAGACAACGAGCTTAATCAGTTGTCTCATCCAGTCACAGGTGTTTCCACTTTCAGACAGTGCACAATCACAAGCTTATGCACAATCACAAGCTTATGCACAAACACAAGCTTATGCACAATCACAAGCTTATGCACAATCACAAGCTTATGCACAAACACAAGCTTATGCACAAACACAAGCTTATGCACAAACACAAGCTTATGCACGGTCCTCCTGACAGGGTTTCAACATTGCTTCCTTCTGACATTGCTTGCAATGAGTTGTGAAAATAAAATGCATCCATTTCCTAGGTGGATTTTTTTTATAGAATTAATAAAGTATTTCTGCAGTTAGAGTTGATTACATATAGATAGATAGATAGATAGATAGATAGATAGATAGATAGATAGATAGATAGATAGATAGATAGATAGATAGTTACTTTATTAATCCAAATTTTTTTCGCTACAGCAGCAATTATGGTACAGGTAAGCAATCAAAGTAACCGAGTAAAAATATTAAATATCAAATGCACAATATATACAATATGATTAACAGAGTAAAAATATTAGATATAAAAATGCACAATATATACAATGAAATAGAATAATATTAAATAAATTAATATAAAACTAAACAGTAATGCAAAGATTTAACCAAACAATAGTGTAACAGTGTTATAGTTTTGTGATTGATTTGGCCAGAGGTGATTTATTGTAAAGTCTTATTGCAGTGAATATGCATTATATGCATAATTTCAGGTTTGCAGCAAAACTTCCACTGCTCAGATATGATTGTCTGGCTGAGTGATCTCTCGTGTTATTGATGGATGCTTTTTAATCGCTGACATAAGCTCACAGCCAAGCTCCATCGCACCAGAGCGGGAAAGGGGAGGTGTGTGTGTGCATGTGTGTGTGTGTGTGTGTGTGTGTGTGTGTGTGTGTGTGTGTGTTTGGAGGGTTCAATCACCATCTGTTGAGCAGTCCGCCACCACGTCCCAAGCCCATTCATCTTTGTCCCTGCTCACCCATGCCACTGGAAATAGGACACAGTCAATAACCATAAATCAATCAAGCCCTCTGGACGAGGTGGGATTATGAATTCTCACCCATGTCGAGACGAGCAGCGGCAGCGGCCTCTAAACTTCCCTCGCATGTCACCAGATGGTCAAAGAACAATAGGCGCTGGCGTGAAGATGAGGTGGTCAAGCATGATCTCTGAGTTGAAGACCGCCTTTTATTCCATTGCTGAGCAAAACAATATTGACAGATTGGTATCTGGTAAAAAAAAGAAAAAAAAGGAATCTTCAAAATTAAGAAAAACCCAACAATTAGTCTAATAATCACACACTTTTCTTCAATAAACTAAGATTGTATTTGTGCCTATAGTGTTGTGCTTGTACATGCTTGTGTGTTTTTTCCCAAAGGAGGGACGTGCTGTTGCTTGGCTCCAGTCAGTGCTGCAGTGGATTAGTCAGCTGCGTTTAGTGCAGAGAGGGTGCAGGAGCTTCGGTCAGTGTGCAAGTGTCAGATCTTCAAGATGCAGCGCATCTACATGCACAGCAATGATCACATTGAAGTCTTCACCACTGTCCTTGCTCCTCAAGGTGAGTGGGATCATGTCTGCAGTGAAGAGTGGCTTAGCATGACATCATTTTGTCATTGTTAGTGAGGTCAAGATGACATATCAATGTCAGATGATGAGAACTAATGTGATAGATCGTTTGTTTTCTCTCCCTATGGACTGTTCTTTTACAGGACACGGCTGCTAGAGATACTTATGTACATGCATTTATGTAAAGGAATTCACATTTGCATATAAAACGTATTTTTTTGCTGATTCATTTCTACTCATTGGTTAACAGGGAGGTATCGATACAGAGCAGAAGCTGAAACGGCAAGTTAAACATTCTCCTTTATTGAGATATCCATCTGATATGCATTGATGCACATGTATCATTGGCTGTAGGTTGTTAGTTGAACATTATGTGTTGATCTTAAACAGCAGAAATATCATCCAGAACTGATTATGTATTGTTTCGTAAGTCTTAAATACACCTGAGATTGATTAATATGAGTTTGACATTGATGTTATGTAAAGTCGGTCAATTTCCTTCTGGCTCCATTATGAGTTTAATTCATCTAACTCCTCTGACAAACACGCACTATATTTAGGAGGAACAGATGATGAAGAGTAGAGCCAGATTTAGGGTTTCTATTTCACTGCACAGCAGTTAATCTCTAAATCTTGACACATAATCCACTCCATTCACAGAGTCTAACCTGGAGACTGCAGAGAGCAACACAGATAGAGACTTCAGCTTTTTTTTTATCAATGCAACAAAAAGGAACACTGACTCATTTAAATGAATTGTAAAATCCCATGCACACAATTCAAAGTGACTGGCTGCAACTCTCCCTCTGACCGTTAGATGGTAGTGGTGCACAGCTACAGGCCCCACTGGCCAGATGAGCTGGAGCTGTCTCTGGGTGACGTCATCCTGGTGCTGCCCAAGCACGAGGAGGAGAGGTGGTTTGGGCGGCTGCAGGACGGCCAGCAGGGCTACTTCCCCGCCTCCTGTGTGATGGAGCTGAGCCAGGTTGGTTGGTTGGCTGCATGATGAATGTGCTCAGCAATGCAGCATTACTGGACTGTGTTGTTGCTGCTGTTTAATGTCACGTCAAGTGTTTTCCCACCCAAAACAAAAATGTTTGATTGTTGCATATTTGGTCATGAATATTTAAAATCATCAGGGTTATCTTTATTTTGGCTGAAGAAATTCTAACCAAAAGCCGACATTACATACTGGTGTTGTGGCATTTGGAATAAGTGGCCATTTAGAAAGCAGGGAGAGTCTAATGAAAAGCGTTATTGAGTTGCATTATGGGAAGTGTAGTATCTAATATCGGAGCTGGGGCTGTCTATGAGTCTGTGAGTTAACTTGAAAAAAGTAGTAGATAAGAGAAGATACCAGAGGAAGTATACAGTTTATTTCATGACATCTGTTGGACATTTTGAAGTGACACTCAACGGTTCATCTTCTCAGGTGAATCTTCCTCCAAAAGTCCTACGAAGGAGTTTATCTCTGAGAAGCTCAGCCTGGGACAACGATTCAGGTGTACGCGGTCGACATGGGAAGTAAGTGTGAAACTCGTACAGCATGCAACAAACATAACAACAGGCATAACAAAAAACATACACGTCCCCCTCAACAAGTGTATGCATAAACATCATGCACACACCCAGCAGCTGTTCAACCACCAACCCCCCCCCCCCCCCCCCCCCACACACACACACACACACACACACACACACTCACACACTCACACTCACACACACATCCCCCATTCCCAAATCTCATCCCACTGCTCTCCGCCCAGCGCCCCTGAGCAGGTGGCCCCTCTCGTCCCTCATTAGTTGACAAAGCACACTGATTACAAAACCCCCCTGAACATACATGGAGGCGTACACACACACACACACACACACACACACACACACACACACAAACGCACTATCTAGTCAATCCCCTCTCACTGCACAGCATCTGATTAAAGAGGAGCTGGAGGGAAAGGGAAGACCCTGCAGTTTTCTCTGAAATGTTATGAAAATGTTTGACATTTATGATGGATCGTCAAATGCAAAATAACGTTTAATCAATGCTACATTCAGTGTTGCAGCAAAAGTTATTTGATAGGGCACTGTACCTCTCTTGCAGTTTTATTTGACAGTAGGGGGCATTTATTTTTGACAGCCTGCTACTGAACCGTGCTCACACACTCACATAAACACACACACTCACACACACCACCACCACCACACAGAGTCCCCTGTACAGCTCCGTGCCTGCCTTGTCTGCTAGCGGTGGAATTTGGGTCATGAGGAATAAACAGGGCCTTTGTGTTTGTTATTTCCTCTTTGTCCCCCAGTGGACCCATTCGGCAGGCACTAAGGAGGGGGAGCAGAGGAGCTGGAGGAGGAGGAGGAGTGGTGCTGGATGGTGGCCAAGGTGAGAACGAGGGCCCCTTCTCGGTGCGGAGGCCCCAGATCCCTGTGCCACAGCCTGTGGCCTCTCAACCTCAGACACACAGATCCCCGGGCCTGCTCCACAGGATCTTGTCCAAATGCCGGAAAAAGAGTGAATGCCAGGGTGCCACCAACGGGGCCTTCGAGGGCGACTAAGAGGCCCTCCTCTTTGTCCTGGGTGGCTGAACTGAGTTCACTTTGGTGGGGCTGCGTTGGGGGAGTATGCGGGTGAACGGAGGAACTTCTGAAATGTGAAAAGACGGGTCTTACATATCCTCATGTGGGCTGGTACTCATTTCCATACCAGGTATTCTTGACTTGGCTGCATTACTAGAAGCAAGAGGTTGAATTGGGAGTGTACAAACCTAAATCAGTGATGCCACAGCGGGTATTTTTGCCCAACACATGTATGCCTGGTGTGACATCACTGATGGGGGCGTGTCCACAAGTGCAACATGTTCGAATGGGCGGAGAGCTGAGCAGCTGCTGCTCTCAGCATGGCAATATTTTAATATATAATAAATTTATTATTACAATCATGGCAAACATAACATAAGAGTTAGTGGAAATCAATGTTTAACTGATCAAATGAAGCCTTTTTCTTGACTTTGATGCTGTTACTTAAGAGAAATGTTATTTCTATTGTCTGTACATGTTTCCTAACTTCATCTGCTCATTTCAAATCTGTTGCTATGTATGTATTTTGCTGCTTAATATGTAATCATTTTATAATCGTAAAACCAATAAACCCTTACAGGCTAACATCTTTTCATTTTAATGGACATACCTCAGTATATTACCTCATACTTCTGTTCGTTTTCCTTTGAACACGCTGGGCCTCCCTCCTATTTAACAGTGCCGGAGGAAAAAAAAAACTCTCCCAAGTGAAAGGAAGTGTGATTGAGGCCGGCTGAAAGCTTTGCCAAAGGACCAGGGATTGTGCCGGTTGCCTCAGCAACGCTCAAGCAGCCCTCATAAGTCGCATGTTGTCTTCTTCTGTGGTGCCTCCCAGCATGTCCCCGTAGTGGGGTCTCTTTAGGGTGGGCTGTAGATTACCTCCTTCCCGAGGATACAAACACCAAATCTAATCCCTAACCCTGGCCTTGACCTCAGTGGGGAAACACACTCCTCCTCCTCCCCCCACCATTTAATATTCACTGTTGTATAATCCTTTGTAATAAAGACTGTAGGAGGCAGTCACTCTGGGGCCAGTGTTTGGGCGGCATGTCTTGCACAAGGAAGGGTGTAAATGTTACAAAGAGAGACAGCTCCGCTGGTCCTCTGAGAAAAGTCTGATTCATGAGAATATTTGTGTGGGCCTCCACTGCTGTTACTGTTACCACTTATCTTGAGTTTACGACTTTCACTTTTGATAGAGGGAGGGGAATTACTGAGAATAGTACACGTTTACTTTCAAATTCTGACCTTCAATGACAGGATATGAAAGATGATAACGTGTACTTGAGATTTACTGTATATGCATGTATAGAAGATGTATAGAAGGAGAAATGTCACTCATCTAAGGTAGCATCTGGGAGTATAAATGGTGGATTAGTACTCACATGTGGTAAAAAAGTAAGTCATTCAAATTCACATTAAGTCACATAGTGTGCAGAAACAAGCTACTTTCATACTTAAATGAATCATCCACTGTGGCTGTTGCTTCAAAACATGGCAAATGGCCACTCACAAGGACTGACGTACCTCACGCGGTGACACACACAAGTGGAAACAGTGACCTATATAGGTTGGAAGGGCCAGGGTCCAAATTTTAACACACACACACACACACACACACACACACACACTCCCTCAGGGCTGTGGACTCTCCCGCCTAAAAGTGTCCTATCCATGCTGTGTTGTGCCTGGTTTCTTCGGGGGGGAGGAAGGGTAACAGGGTGCCTGCCAGATGACTGCTCTGTCAGCCCAATAATGGGCTGCCATCTGCTGTCTAGCATACACAAAGGCAAACAGTGTATGTGTGCGTGAGCTTGTGTGCGCACTCTTGGGTGTGTGCTCAGAGGAAGAAGGCAGGGGAGGTTCGGTCGGAGGCCTGCAGACTCTGTTTCATGTCTCGAGACGCAAACATTTTGCACACACCTTACTGTAGTCCATTGATGGCTAGCTCATGGACCAGAACTATAGAGGGTACCAGACCTGTACTGGATACTAAAAATGGGCGCACACTATGGCGTGTCAAGTTTTAGAGTATATGTAAAGAAAAAGATGGAAAATATTATTCACTTTTACTAAATCTCACAATAACAGCTTTGTATATCCAGCAAGGCTAGTCTGCACACAACAGGTACGTGTCCACGTAAGTCATCATAATCTAAGAACGGCTTCCCTTAAATACATGCGTGAAGCATAAGGTGGAGGGGCTGCTGCCAATAACCAATTAAGTGGCGAAAGGTCCCTGACATCTTTCAACCCTTAGTGCGGGTCAGTCAAGAACAAAAGACCCTCTTGCACGAGAACGAGAGCGAAGGGAGGACAGATTGATTAAGTGGACGTGGCGTGCATGCGGGCGCCCGTGTGTTGATGTGCACATTGTTTGTATGCGTGTGCACTGCTGCTCCTTCAGCATAAGGCAAGTCGTCACGTCCTTTGCCTCCATCCATTTGGGGGGCAATTGAGTGAATGGGCCTGTAAAACCAACAGCCCCGAGGACAAAGGAGCCCGGGGGCATTAAGTCATGGGTGAGTGGGCCCCTTTAGGGCCAGCAGCTGACCCTGTGGAGAGGCCTCTTGTTCTGGTGGAGGGGGCTCGTGTTCCTGGACCCCAGGCCAAGTTGACAGTATCCATACATATACATACACACATCAGCTTAAACCGGCTCTTATCAGCTGTCAAAGCCACAAGCAAACAATTCAATTCACCTGCAGGGCTGTCAACTCCACCTGGAGAAACGCGACACAATACGAATAAAGGTGGAGGATTTGGATTTCCGTTTTCTTCAAGAAAATGTCTTTTCAAGGAATCCGTTTTTGGCCAGAGCTCAAGAGGTTGCCCCATGCCTGCTGGGAGCATGTCAGAAAAACTAAAAGATCATAAGAAATCTTTATTACGTGGGAAATACCATGTAACTTATATTAATTTGTACGGGGGCACTTGGCAGAGAGAGGAAGCTCCACTAGGTTTCAAAACAAGAATGTAGACACATAATTCAAAGATAGATGTCATGCAACATATTCATTTATTTTTATCAAAATTAAGTACATGGTTACAAAGATGGTTGGCAGGATTTCTATGGTACCTTGGTTATGATTTCGACTGAAAATTCTACAAAAACACAGAGTGTGTGTTACATTATACAGAGTGTGTGTTACATCTGTGATTCACCTCTTCAATTAAAGCAAAGTCCAGCATCTTGTGTGTTGCTCATGCATAACTACAGTAGTATAAAAGAGCTGCTGCTATCCTGTATGTGTACTTAATTCCCTCAAAACCTATGATGTTACATGGCCAAATGTTAACGTACAAACATATCAACTTGGACTTAACAAATGGAATGTACAAGCACAAGTCAAACCAACAAACAGAACACAATTATATACAGATTAGACACATCTCAGCCACCAGATTAAAAAACAGTCTAATGTGGCTGTTAGTCTACTTTCTGTTTTAGAGTTGTATACTCCTGATCTTTCCACTTGATCTCCCTGACAAGATTCCCTTCTTATTCTCACTCAAATGCTTAATGCAGGATAATCCAGATTATAACTGATACTGGCTCTGCTAATGCCGATAATACAAAGAAGTCTGTAGTGATACTTCACCAGATTATAGATTTGTTTCAAAATGGTTAAAAATGACATGAGTCAGCCTGTTAACATGGAAGCACATGTGCAGCACAATTCTTCAGAATCACACCAAAATGTGTGCATATTTACATTACATTTAATAAGCACTTTGTTCTTACGCAGTGTAATAATGAAGGAGCGGGTTTGGGTTCAGGACAATCTGTGTTTTCTTTTCTGTCTAAAAAAAGGGTTTTCAGAAGGCTTCAATGTAGTGTCTTGAAGCACAAAGTTCTGCAGCAGAACAGGAGAACATGTTAAAAATCAAGCAGCAGGATTGTAATGTCAGCAATCATTACAAAACAGGAAGACAACTGTCTAACACACACACACACACACACACACACACACACACACGCCCAACATTAAAATAAAATAAGGACAAGAGCTACATCATCAGAATGAACAAACATATAAAATGAAATGATGAGTAAAAAAGTGCAATTTGTCTATGATTAGAGGTCGGAGAACACATTTGATTCAAAGGAAGAAAATGTCCCAGCTACACGTTACAAGATCACAGACACAACTAAACGATGATTATTATCTAGATCTCGCCCGATGAGCAAAATAAATTGGCGTATTGAATTAGAGGCGGTGCATGCTCTTCTAACTTAGAGTGATGAAACTGAATGGTAGCCCAATCCTGATTTTGAAAGAGAAAAAAAAAAATCTATAAAATTCTTCAATAATTTCTTTTAAATGTTTTTTTTTTTTTTAGAAATAAATAAATTAGTTGACATTAAATAAATAAAACCTACAGCCTTCACATAAAATGTAAATCCTTCTCAACCAAATGCTTGTCGTAGAACACTGACGATATAAAAACTGAAAGTGAGGGTTTTTAGGCTGTTTTGTCAGCAAAGTTAGACTTCTTAAAAACTCATGGTGTCCGATTTATATTAATATCTAAGCTTTAGAGCTGTCAGATAATAAATAAAAACAAACAGAAATAAACATTAAGGTACCCTTCCATTTTGAGGTTTTTTTACACATGTACATTGCAATGAAATACATTCAACCGATGTCTCGACAGACTCTGTGGCCTTGGAAAGGAAACGTGTTGTTAGAAAAAGATACCATCACAAGTGCTATCCAGTTTGCCCTTAAAAACGCTGCTCCTTCCTCAGCAGCGAAATCAACTCAGTAGTGCAATACTGACAGTTTCTCATTTCCCTCCTCAAAACCTTCACATCAGCAACGTAACGCCGCTGTCTCAAGAAAAACCACGCAACTGCATTTCTGTTTCTCTCATTTCAAAGCAATGGTTGACATTATCTTCTGTACTGTAGGAGTCTAGTTCAAAACCCATGGTGTGATTTAAAAAAAAAAATAATACATGGGTGTCAATTAAAAAGCTACACATTTTCCGCATGTACGTGGTTTTCATCTGACGACAGCAACGGGGCGGTTTAGCTCAACAAGCTGGAGGAGACACACAATGAGTAGCGTTACATTATAAAAATGTCTTTCTTGTCATTTAAACAATATATTAACAATATAAAACTCAGAAGCAGCCACTGCTAGTAATACACACTATTTCTACAGCCTACTGTATGTGCAGGTTGTTTCAACATTACCGACTAGTGCAGAGGGAAAGTCTAGCCTTTTCATATCTGTACAAAACTGCTTACGTTGCCAGGTTTTGTGTATTCAAAGGGAAATACAGGCCAAACCTATGAACAACAAACTACTTGGGCAGTGAAGTATAAATGTGTTGAAAACAATACCAGCAGACATGCATTTTTTTTTTGTGGACCTCCTTGGCTGTGCATTGCTGCTCCGAAGACAAATGAGATCATTTGTCTTCATTGGATTGTCTCTTACAGGATTCAGTGGAGGTGTTAGTCGTCGGACGGGCGTGGTAGTGTCGCATGCGCAGCGAAGGGGACGGCTTCAAAGCACCAGGGCCCTTGAGGTAGAGCCGGACGACGCGTAGGGGTTCAGGTACTGACGGGCCTGTTCCGTCATGATCAGCTGGTCCTCTGTCTTCCCATAAACCACTGCTTCCCACTCACTCACCTGCAGAGAAGGCGACAAATGATTACCAATGATTGCCAAAGTAGCTGTGTGAGGCTCACCTCATCACAGGCTGTATTTAAAGAGTACTCTTTACGTACCTGTACCGCGGCGTGTTTTGGCGCTTTGTGGGAGGCGAGAAGCTTCTTCGTCCGGGGGCCACTGAAGCGATGAACGGGGGCCGATGAGGTCGACGAACGGCTACACTCTTCTTGCTCAGGGATTTGGGTGACGAGTGAAGAGCCTGTCAGTATACTTTCATCTGGCACCTGCAAGAGTGGCGAAAACAACAATACAAGAAATGATGACGCTGGACTTAATCCATATAAAGTAGTGTTTTAAAGTGATATCTATCATTACCAACAAGTTCAAAAACTGGATTATTACCATTTTATTCATCCAGAAGTTGGGTATGCATGTGTTTGCAACACCACTACATTCCAAATTCATACACTCACAGCTCACTATTGTTAGCCACTGAGTAATCCTTTTCTCCGGGGTAGTTTTCTCATCTTGCTACGACATCTGAACCAGTGATTTTAAAACGGGTAAACTAGTATCGTGACTTACTTGTGCGTTGTTGACCTGCTCTTGGAAGAGTTGCACGTTGGGGCAGTCTTTCCCCCAGGGGTCCAGCACAAGAGACTTGCGCACCTTTCTAGCTGGGCCATCAATCTGAAAGCAAAGGAGCACGATACAATAGATGCAGAGTTCTATCTGGAGTAGAGCGATGTAGTTTTGTCCAAGTGCCACGATTGAGCTCAGTAAAATTCCAAAGTGAGTGTATCTGTTTCTTCACGTTAGTATGTTTAAATAATAGAAGAACATGCTAAACATACATTATGTTTCCATGCTCTGTAGTCTGGCTGGAGGTCCGATCTGTTAAAGATGTCTGCCCCGGTCTCCTGCTTCAAAACTTCTCGAATGTCTTCTTCTAGAAATGCCAGCGGCTGTGGCTGAAACACACGAGCGCACACATAGATATGACCACATGGTCATGTAGCCAAAAAGTGTACAAAAATAAGAAAATGTTAAATAAAAGTGTGAAAACATGCAGACAGACACATTTGACTTCTTACCTCCATCTTTAGTGGCCCGTGCATTTTCTCCTGGGCAGCCAAAGCATTTTTGAAAGGAGTCGGTGTCCTCGGGGTTGGAATCATGACAGTTTTACGAAATTTAGGGGTCTGTGAACTAGAAAGTTGACAGAGATTATAATACACTGAGTACTCTGCTACCAACAATCTGATAAGATAAAGAATTATTGTGGAAGATTACCACAAAGCATAGCAAGCTTCTGGCTTTCATACCAGCTCTTGTGGCATGTATACTACTATTCTACATTGATTTACCCATCATTCTCTTTCTGGTGCTTAGGCGTGGTCTCTTTGTGGAGCGGCGTGTTGAGGAGACACCTTTGGCCACACACAGGCGTCGAGGTGAGGGCGGGGTTATCCAGATTCAGATGCTCCGCCCCTGATATGTTGCAGAACTGGGGAAAACAGACAGACGAGACATATTAGCCACATGACTAATGCAACCTCAGCACATCAGCTCAAGAGGTGAGGATTAGGGTGTGTGAAGAAAGAAAGGTTTCATTTACTCGTGACGGAGTGAACGGCAGTGACTTTGTGGGCGTATTCTTGGGAGAATTTGAGATATTTTCCAGGAAGGAAGAGCAGGTCCTGTCACATGAAGGAGACGGCTCTCCCCTATCCCTCCTCCTCCTCCTCCCAGTGGACGCCTGGGTGGGTTTGGAGGAGTGGATAGGAGTCAAGGAGGCGACACAGCCCAGACCAAATGAAGCACAGTTCTTATCCCGAGCAGAAACAGCAGGCGGAGTGTTGACCGTGAAGGCCATTGAATTGTCAACCGTCCTCTCTTGCAGGAGAGTGGTGTAGCCAGCCTGGTTGTGTCTGGGCGCCGTCGCCGTCTCTGACAAGTCAAAGCTGGCCACGTCGCTCCACGCAACGGGGTCCTGCAGAGCAAAACACATCTACGGGAGATCGTTAATACATTCATGACTTTTGTTCCAACGCAAAATACATTTGTTTCCGTTTCTTCTGTTGCTCACCGAATCAATGAGCTCCATGGTTTCTGCAAACTCCGGTATGGTCTGCAGGGTAGAGAGCACAGCGCTGGCCTCTACAGCCAGGAACTTGCTGGGGGAGACAGGAAGCTGTGGTGGAGGTCCTTGGGGGATCTCGGGCCCCCTCCAGGGCCTCCTCTCCGCCTGCTCCTCTATGCTGCTGCTACTCGTAGTCAGTGTGTCATCTGAGACACTGTCGGACCAGGCTGAGTATGGCTCCACACTCTGAGGGGTCAGGAGGAGAGAATACTGGTCAGTTTTACAATGATCTGTGACGATGAAAACACTGGTGATACTACAACAACACCAGGCTGATCTAGACCATTCTATCATTCAATATGAAGTCACTGACTGTGAAGAATGACCAATTACAGGAATGGAGTGAATGAAATGTGAAAACAGTGTCGGGGAGAGACAGAATAGGAAGAGAAGAGTGCTTGGTTCAAACTGCTGGCTGAGCGTGGGCATGGGGGTGAGTACTAGGAGGGATGAAGGAGCCGGTTCATGTTTGGAACCATGGTAATGTGTGGGGGGGGGGAGGTGGGGAGGGGCGGCTACCAAGCACAGCTTCAGGCCAGTCTGAATGAGTAGCGAGATGGGGAAGGTAGTTACTATAGCAACACTACAGCAAATCAAGCTACAGACACGCAGAGATGTCTCGTTTTCACATGTATACACTGCAAAAAGTCCATTTAGTGTCAAGCCTTAGAATCTCCTTTTCCTTAAAGCAAAGAAAAGTCCACTGAGGAGATGGGATTTTAAGAATTTCCTTTAAACAAGTGTTAAGTGTGAGGTGTAGAAAATAACACCTGGTTCAAGAAAATTCTTAATATTCTCTCGTCATCTCACTTTGATTTTAAGACTCTATGTTTGATAAGATAATGAATTTAATATAAAAAAATGACTTTTTACAGTGTATGTTAGCTACAAACACACGCAGGCTATGCTGACTAAGTATGCAAACACACATTCGGAGTGTGTTCTTACACGTGGACCTCTGCACTGCACTTGTCGTTGGACTTCATTCTCTGCTGACATAAGCAGCAGCTCAAGCTCCTTAATTCTTTGCTCTCTGTCGGGATCATCCGGGCAGAACGGCTGAAATAAACAAACGTCAGGGAGGAGAGAGGACGAGAGGACAGGAGGAAAGGAAGAGGTTAAGAACACAGATATACACATAAAATATTTACGGGGAGCATTTGAGATTTTGAATGTTAGGTGAAATAACGGGACATTAAAGCGTTTGATTTGAAGTCCAGAGTTAGCGATCGCAAAGATAATTACAGAAAGTCCAGAAAAATGAAGAGAGTTTTCCCACCAGCATGCAAAGAAAACACACAAAAACTCACCGATGTGAAGCCAGAATTATCAGGAAGACCGTCCATCAAGTGTCTACTGTGAGGATCATAAGGATAGCTCCCCATCTAAAATGCAAAGAATCAGACTTAAATAACAAAGACGACAAATAAAAGGAAGTAAAAAAAGAACATGGTGTGGAGTCTAGAGGGGAGGTGGACCTGGTTGGGTCCCGGTATCGGCAGGGGACTGCGATCACAGTGCTGGAGCTCTGTTGGTGTTGGAGGACACGGTCTGTGGTGGCGTCTCTTCAGTCCAGCGTGAGAGGAGGTGAAACTCTTGGAGCCATCTTGCAGGT
>NW_027176794.1:1256060-1374804 GCF_023349555.1 Cebidichthys violaceus
CACCTGTGTGTAATCTGCTATGACATGTCAAAATGGCTTCTGTGAAAAGCGCCCATTCAAAATATTCAAACTCTGACACAGATAACACCATTTTTCATTTTCGCTTTGACAGGCAGGCTGTGCATGCGCACAATACTCTTTTTAAATTGTGTTCTGCTGACACCTTGTGGACAAACCTTTGGCATCTGCACTGTTTTATGGTTTCATGCACATAAATCCAAAATGACAATTTTTACCACGGAAATTATGTTTTGTTCATATGTTACATGTTGTTCATATATTGCTATATTCGTTTTAAGTCATCACAACATCTCTGGTTATTATTGGTCTGCTCATCGGTAAGTACATAATTCATATCTCATATTATCTTAAACTCGTCACTTGCAATTAATTAATTGTTGATTTTGTTTCTATAATATATTTATCATAATTCTAATGTTGTCATTTCATCCTAAATTGTATATTTTCATTTTTTTTTTTTTAACTTTGGATGTGGATGATTGTTTTGGGGGTATATTAGGCTTGTCCCGTCTTTCTACCTGTAGGTGACACTGTTCAACCGTTCGACTTCTCAATGTTGTCATTCCTGAGTCTTAAAGTAGCTGTGTTAAGTCAACCACAACAAGACCGGAACTTGCTTACTATGCTTCTAAAAAGTAAAATAAAAAACTCAGTGTAAGCTATAAGATATCAAAAGCCTTTTAAAACGGCTGAAATTTTCTGTAGTCATCCTTATACAAATAATATAAACGTACTACAAAAATAAACTATTTCAAATTGATTAGACTTCCATTGTGTTTCACTTGAAACGTGAAAATGTATTTAATTGACAGGGGTGGATCACCAGATAGGCTCACCCAGACTCTCTTAAAAGACCCAGGTTCAGTATGTTTTGGGTATTTTTGATCAACGGCAGATTTGTCTGTCTAGGTCTATATGCTCCGCCAATTACAATATCCCCTCAGATCAATTCAGACAAGGGCCTTTACACAGGTACTACATTATTACCTAATATTGAGGTTCGGATGGGCCTTGCCTCTTTAAATATGTTATTTATTTAAGCCCACATGGTGCATATTCCTATATAAATCTGTTTAATTGGTGTACTTTGAAATAACAACATACATACACAATACAAAGTGTTGAAGTGGGTTGATCCAGCCATCATTAGAAGAATGTGTACTCTACTTTTTACCATTTAAGTAAAAGTAGTAATACCAAAATACCAAAATACATAATGATAAAAACAATCCTGATTTCAAAATGTTACTTATGTAATAGTATAGAAGTATAAACACAAAGATGTATGCAAAGAATGAAAAGCAAAATTACACATTGTGCAGTAAAGGTTATATTATTATTAAACTATTGGACTGATAATATGTATGCATTAATTTCTGGAATGGAAAAAATACCCTATTTAAGTACAAGTACCTCAAAATTGTATTTTAGTACTGAAGTAAATGTATAAGCAACGTTCTCTACCTATATTTTGAAATGCAGTACCGGAAGTGCACTGGTGTATTGTGTCCGGCCTGATAGTGGCTGCTGTTGAGAAGTCCCGTGACAAATTTCATTGGAACTTTGTACGGCCAAGCAGGACTGATGTTTCCTGCTTCCCCCACTTACTTGACAGAGGCTTATGGACAGCAAGAAAACTCACATTCAGTTTGAGGCTTTAGGGGCTTTTATTTTTATTTTTACCGAATCGAAACTGGAAAAACGTTCGTTGTACCGACAGTTTAAATGGTGTGGAGCGAAAAAGCCTCACTGGACCTACGGAAATAGATGAACAACGCACCAAAATACTGTAAGGTACGTGATGTTCATGTAAACGTTACGTTACCTTGTTCGCTAACGTTGGCTAGCTGTAAGGTAAAACCTAACGTTAGCATACGAAACTCAAGTAACAATATAAGTAAACAAACGTTGTTTGGAGGTAACGTTAGTAGTAAACGAATAACTATTCGCTATTACACTTAAAATTAAAAAAACAACTTTTTAATTCTGCTCTAAGACGACACTAACTAAACAGAAGTTTAGCCGAAGCTAACTAACATAAACCAAGTTAAGTCAACTAACGCTACTTTGCTGTGTTGTTTACAGTTTGTATTACATCGTTGGAGCATGTCTAACCTTTCATTTCGTGACGGTATTGTGTGTGTGTGTGTGTGTGTGTGCGTGTGCGTGTGCGTGTGTGTGTTCAGCTTCTTCCTCAGGCTCGTTTTGTTCTCCTCTCGGTCTGCTTTTTCCTGTAATACACGTGATATGCACCGAAATTAGGAAACAAAAACAAAACAAAAACAAGTTCCCAGTGTGAGCACACACACACACACACACACACACACACACACACACACACACACACACACACACACACACAGCCTCAGGTGAAAGTTTACCAAACGGATCAGCCATAAGTAAGCTGAACTAGGCGAGGCCTTCTCGGTGTTTCAGGGACATGTTCTCCTTCCCCATTGAGTGTTCTCCGCGTGTAGAGATGATGTGTCAGACGTCAGAGGTTGTCAGCACGAATCCCCACGTTGGGTGTTGAGTCAGCTGTGTGGTAAGGACAGTGGCACACAGGCATTTATAAGTTGGGTGATGAGCATGGGAGTGTTTTTTTTTCCTCCTCTGATGCTGTTAAATAATGACCCATTTAACATGTGTGTACTGACAAGAGGGATGTATTCTTGATAATCCTTTCTCCTTGTTCTCCGTTGACAATATTTCAATTCCGTTTTGTGGAAACCTCCTTATTTTTAGCTTGTAATTATTTGGGAGGTTCAAAACTGGTTCATTGATGCAACAGGTGTCTATGAAGAACTTGGTTTTTAAAATGTATTTATAACGAGACATGTTTCACGTTTTTGAAAGATGGCAAGATGGATGTTACTATTAAGAAAGCTCTATACATCTGTGTGTGTGGAAGTTTATAAACACCAGCCAACAGTAGTTCAAATCTCGTATGTAGATCCGATTCGCAGATCAGTTGCGTATGGCCTCATCAGCTCGGGCAGCTAACAATATTTGATCTCTTGAATCGTCTAAAGTGTATGAACCTGTCGGTGCACAAGCGGATTCGTCAGCGCTACAGTTTCGCAGACTGAGCTGTCTGGACGGTCGGGTCAGGTTAGGACTTTGTCCAGATGCTGAGGTCTGTTGCACGCACAGAGGTTGACTGAGTTCATGCCACTCACGCGTCTCCAGCTGCACTTCCTCAATCAGACATCGGTCTCCGTTTGCATTATAATGAGCTACGTCTAGAATAATGTTCACATTATTCAGTTTCATCTCACACGTTACAGATGTGTCCAAACTTTGTCAAATTTAACTTTTTTTTAATTAAAAGTACCTGGTCATAATAAAGGTTATAATTGACAGCTCCTCTGCAATAGGTTGTCTTTCTATTGGTTTACCCCCATCCACCATTTTGACTTGAGCCGGCCTGTATTCCTCTGTTTAGCAGTGGATAAATGCCCGATTTGAGCTTTCTAATCTGATTTAACATTACATTACATTACAGTCATTTAGCAGGCGCTTTTATCCAAAGCGACTTACAATAAGTGCATTCAACATTGGTAATCAAAAGAACTACTAGTCACCAGAAGTCATAAGTACATTTCCTTTTCCAACCAAGCATCTAAGAGCATGAAGCAGAGCATTTAACATCGTAGGGCCTTGTTTTTTCTCGCTATATTTGCTTTCCATGCATGATACGCAGCCATACACACAGAATAAAAAAACATGTTCAACATCCTCATAGGATATCCACAGGCAAGGATGTGTCTTTGAGCTAAGCAGGAAGAACTGCTATTTCTGATCCTGTGTAGTAGTCTGCTGTATTTGCGCCTGTCAGCACAAGTTAATTCATGCCGTAGCGTGAGCGCAGAGCACGCTGGGCTCACACTGCGGCCAGAGAATGTGCTTAACATTAATCTTGTTCCTTTTCATACTCCATTATGCCTTTCCCAAGCTTTGAGTTCAAGTCTCATAAGGAACTTGGCAATGTCTGTTAGTGAGTGTGGCGAGCGCCGGCATTCCATATGAAGGAGAAGCCAATGTCGGCTGAAAATGGAAGTTGTAGATAGTTCTAGCTTCATTCTCCCTTGAACAAAACTATTTCTGGAATGTTAAACAGCGGGTCCTAACCAGTGACGTACAGAGTCTGTAAACCTTGAAAACATGCACAGATGTGGAGCAGCTCGGGGGAAATATCCAGCCGGATTTATGTTCACCAGACACAGTACAACAAACCACGAGCACCACTATTTTCATAATCGTTTTTTGTCAAATTAACAGACGGACAGACGTTTTAAGGTGTCAGCTCTGGCATTGTGATGGGCTTTCTTTGCACTACACATACAAACAATTTATAATATTAATATAGAAAATAATAAAATAAGTCAAATTAAAGACAATTGTGATAGAGAAAATGTTAATGTTATTGGTCTATTCGTGGTTTGTCTGAATGAACGTGGCTGAGAATGAAAGTGAAAGAAAGTGAAAAGGAACAAAAGAGAAAGAAGAGGCTAGTGATGAAGAGTGATGAAGAGGGCCTGAAGGTCCCTCCGATCGCACACATGCATTTTAAAGAGGGACCCTCACCCCAACGTGAGCAGAATGAGATGTCTCTCCAGGACGCGTTCAAGAGCAATATGCAGCAGGACAACGTTGCTTCCAACGCAGGTTTTCGTGAACATACGCGGCGGTAGCAACGGTTGCGGTTGGAAACACAAAAATTACTGAACAAACTATGCTGAGCTCACCGACGAAACACAATGAACAAGTGAGGGCAGCAGACAAAGGGCTTTGTATTCAAATGAACGGACACAGTTAGATAACTCACGATGAAGGAAAAGAGATATGCATCTGTGTGTGTGTGTGTGTGTGTGTGTGTGTGTGTGTGTGTGTGTGTGTGTGTGTGTGTGTGTGAGAGAGTGTGTGAGTGATTTATTCAGATGACACCGTGTTTACCCTCCACATGATAGTTTTATCATGTCCTCAGTACTCAATACAGGAGAGATAACATCTATTCCACTTGATTATAATTCGATGATTAGACTCTTTGCAACAGTAACGAACACTTCCCTCTTCTTCACCTTCAGGATACCGAGGTCTTGACCTTTTTGTTCACACTGTTGTGAGGGGGAGGAGTCTACTGCTCCTCAGCAATGACTTTTATGTCTCTCTTTCAACGTGGAAGAACGACTCCGGGGGGGTCTTACTCTTAACCTTTTGTGTAACTCCAGCTTCAAAGACCACTGGAAGGTTATTTAAAAATACCTTTCTACTGACCGGAGCCGGGAGAATGTCACGGACCCAGCATGGAGGAGAGCTTGTGTCTGTGTGTGCATGAATGAGCGCTGGTGGCTTGTGTGTGCCGTCACATACTGAAGAAGAGGGTATGTGTGAGAAGAGAAGAGTCTGCAGATGGAGACTAGAAAGGAAACGAGTTGAGAGTCATTAACCAGGGTGTATGTATGATGAGTGCTTTCTCACAATGAATAATCTGATGAGAGGGAGGAAGGAGTGAGTTCATGTTGCAGCTCACTGACCCTCCTGTTGTTGCAATAATCTCCTCTCTCACAGCGACGTCAGCATGAGGCATTTAAAGGCTAAAATCGTTTTTTGCAAGTCACCAGTTGTTGCAATTTTTGGCTCAATGTCTTTAAATCTCTCCATTTGCATCCCAAAGAAAGAAGGGGGGAGGTTCACACATCTGTAAGAGTATTAAGACCAACATGTGACATTGTAACTTGTTGAAAACCGTAAAAATACGATTCCAAACAGTTAAAACAATTGCTTCTGGGATAAACGTTCATCATATCAGGGTTCACTTCCTCAATAACAGAGTGGTGTGTTCTCTTTTCTCCTCTGCAGAAGGGACCCATGATGGGCCAGCTGTATACTTGAAGTCTCATCCTGAGGAGGACACATTGCTTTAGGAACTTGCACCTTTTAAATGCCGACAGCCCCATAAGATGGAGGAGCAGTCCAGTCAACCCAACGTCAGCATACCCTGCCACAACGAGCAGAGGGACAAGAAAAAGCGCTACACCGTGCGTGACAAAAATTGTTTAATTTGAATTTCTGAGTAAGATTAATTCAACAAAGGTCATTTCAGTGTCAAGTTTGTCTGTAAATGTTATTTATGTAAAGAAATTAGCATTCAATTTTAATAATTGACTATTAGCATGTGTTTACATGGACTTTCTTTGCTCTTTTTTTCAGGTTTACAAAGTAATAGTTAATGTTGGACAACAGGAATGGTTTGTCTTCAGGCGGTATGCAGAGTTTGATAAACTCTACAACACAGTGAGTTGTGGAATCATGTCACATCTAACACATTACATGTTACTTAACATTCCCTTAGTCTTTGATTTACTGGCTATTTGTGACATCCTGTTCCCATTGTTGCTCTCTCATATAATGCAGTTAAGGAAACAGTTTCCAGCTATGAACTTGAAAATTCCTGCCAAGAGGATATTTGGGGACAATTTTGACCCCGGTAAGTGTTCACACAAAGGCTGATTTATGACAGAATCCCAATACCTGATGTGTGTCCCAATATCTTTGCTTTGATCCACGTTGCTAGTGTTTGATTGTACGTTTTAAGCCATATATGCATCTGCCCCACAGAGTTCATCAAGCAAAGAAGAGCAGGGCTGCATGAGTTCATCAAGCGACTTGTCTCACACCCTCAGCTTTGCAACCAGTGAGTGTTTCAGTCCTCACACTCATTGTATTACATCACATTGCTTGAATGGGTTCAATCATCTGAATCCGAAAAAAAAAAGCCTAATGAGGTGACATTTGTTTCGCCATGCTTCTCACTCGGCGTGAAGTCGATTTTAAAAAGATGGAGAGGGTTCTGCATTGTCACACTTTACTCGCTAATGTCACTTTATTTCTGTTATTTCACTTCTTGGTCCCTCTTAACCTTTACAGGCCAGATGTGAGGACCTTTCTGCTGATGGACAAAATGCAAAACTTTTCCGACGCCTCTGAGGACGAAGATGACAAAGTCAGTAGATTAGCAACCAATTCTGATGGATCAATATCTGTTTTGTGTATATTTTAGTTTTCCTGCTGACTACATCTTTTCAGTTTATGGGTGGTATCGTCCAGATGTTAGGTCTTCTACCACTGACAAAATAAATATAGATAGCAAACAAATGTCCCTTATGTTGCTATTGCAGCTCAGATAAAGGAGTTCTTGGCTGGTATTTACATCTTGATGGCTAATATAAAACAATATTTTCTCTGCTGTTTAACAGAACAACTCTACCTCCAGAAACATTAACCTGGGACCCTCTGGAAATCCACAGTATGTTCAACCTGGTTATATTTTATGGCATTGTTTTATTTACTCAAATACACTTTAACAAGCCGTCTTGCTGTTTTTATTAACCTTGCAATGGTGTATTTTTACATGCACTGTAATGAATGTGCTGTACTTTTTATTTCAGGGCCAAGCCCACAGACTTTGACTTTTTAAAAGTCATAGGAAAGGGGAGTTTTGGGAAGGTATGTGAACAACACAATAATGTAAAGTACAGTTGCTTTCTGTTCGCCTCAGAGAGAAAACCCACATTATGATCTGTTTAGATTAACTATTGTAATAGTTCTATTACGTAGAAAACATTGTAGAACTATGCTGAGCGATACATTTTATTTTGTATTCATTATGTTTAGAAATGTTTCTGTGTTATTGTTTTTTTCTATTGGGGTAGCAAATAGTTTTAGTTCTGCTTGTGCTGACCTTTCCATGTAAGAAGTGAGAATCACATCTGGAATAACTAAGCTTACACTGTTTAAACTGTTGGTGCAATGTTGCTTTTTCTCCCTTGTGATGCAGGTTTTCCTTGCAAAACTCAAACATGATGAAAAGTATTACGCTGTCAAGGTTTTACAGAAAAAGGTCATTCTCAACAGAAAAGAGGTAACAAATCAAACGTGACCCTGGCTCTATCCATATTTCAGGCACGTGTATGTTAATAGTAATTCTTCTGCTTAATCGCTCCTCCCAATCAGCAAAAACACATCATGGCTGAGCGCAACGTGCTGCTGAAGAATGTGAAACACCCGTTCCTGGTCGGGCTTCATTATTCCTTCCAGACCACAGACAAGTTGTACTTCGTCTTGGATTTTGTCAATGGAGGAGAAGTGAGTCGTTTGTGGATTTGTGAATAATGTGCTCGCGCAGAAATGAGTCATGACTTTGAGAGAAGCTGAGAACGACAGTAATACAGGCAGTTTGTATGGCATAGCTTTAAGAGCAGCACTGTTGGCTTGTTAGAACACCTCCGTGTGTGAAAATCCCCTCGGAGATCACGACATTACCGAAGACACACCGAGCGTGACTTCCTCTGTACATCTCATCAAGTGTGATCGGCCTTTTTAAAGCCGCTATGTGTGACTGACTGTGTGAGAGTGACTCACTGTGAACTGCATCCCAGTAAACCTGCCTCTATCCCTGCCGAGTAAGAGAACTACAAAGACCAGAAACATGTGAATCAGATCAATGTTTACGCTTTCTGTGTGGAGATTAAAAAGGTATTTTTTGTATACATAACCAGATAAAGGGCTGCCAAAGGCAAATGCAAAGTACATACAAATTGGTACATGGTCCTACAATATAGTTGCCATGTAATTCATTCCAATAATCACTTTTTTTAAAAATTTCAGCTTTTCTTCCATCTTCAAAAAGAGCGGACCTTTCCTGAGCCCAGAGCAAAGTTCTACATCGCTGAGATGGCAAGTGCTCTGGGATATCTGCATTCTCTCAACATTGTTTACAGGTTTGTTTATTGAAGTGATCACATGCTCAGTGTGTTTAACATGACGTAGTGCTCTTAAGGATCAAACTAAAAGATGTCAGTTAATCAGAATGTACCATATTTTAGTTGCTGTTTATACATACATTGGCGAAAATGATATCAGACGTTGATGCGATGAAGTTTACAATATATAAAGTTGAGTATAAATTGACTTTGAACATATGTGGGGTTGTTTTTAGCAGGATATTCCCATTGAGATTTAAGTAAAAAGCATAAAACGTTTCAAATAACAGACATAGAAACCAAAGCAGCAAATTTCATCAAACATGGAATGATGAGGTTTTTCAGTGGTGCAAAACCAGTGGTTCAGTGGTCAAAAAGGCCTTAATCCTGTTTTTTTCCCTGTGTGTGTGAAACATGCTGGCCTCACTCACATGATAATGAGTCTTCAAGGCCTTAGTGGACTTTTTGAGGTTTTAACGACCTAAAAACAAAAGTACATCCTACAACTAGACTTGGTGTGTTTTTTTTAAAGCTGATTCTTTTTATTTTCTTTTTAGTTATCCACCAGATTTATATTGCTGGCATTATAGATCTGTACTTGAAGCAGCATTTAGATCTTCATAAAGAAATGTATATTATAATAGTTAAAGTAATATATGTATAATAAATCAAGGATATGGGGTTGCAATGGGGTAATTATTGTACCTGTGTCTCATTTACTGAAATTCATTAATTTGTGTTCATTTCATTCAGAGACTTGAAGCCAGAAAACATCCTCCTTGACCATGAAGTGAGTATTCCTGTTTAACCAAATACACTGCTTTGTAATTGATATATATAATCACTATCGCAGTAATTACTCTTGAATACACCTGGATGGCACAGCACCTACTTACTTAAAGTTTGATATTACGTTGACAATACAATCCACTGGCAGTAGATTTAATGCACAAGACTCTACAGCACTAATTCTCCTCAGGTCATGTTCGTGAACGACGGTGTCATTTCCAGGTCCAGCCGGACAGAATGCGTGTGATTGGATTAGGTCTTAGTAATGATTTCCCTGCCTGGCCTTATTGAGAAAGTGAGGGAACGGTGAATGGGACTGACTGAGCTACACTGCAGCCAACATTCCTGGGCCACAATAGAATCCTCAGTCCCCGGGGATAATGAGCTGCTTGTGTGGCACATGTTGTCTAAAACCGTCTCTGTGTGTCCTCTCTTTTAAAGGGGCATATCATTTTGACGGATTTCGGATTGTGCAAGGAAGGCATTTCCCAGACAGACACCACCACTACATTTTGTGGAACGCCTGAGGTATTGCAGCCTTGATTTCATTGTTTACATGCAACAATTTTGCACCGGGGCGTTCCAAAGAAGTCTCACCTTCTGTGTCAAAAAGTGACAAATCATTAACAGTTTTTGGAATGTAGTGTGGTTAATGATTGAGTGTATTCCATGTTGAGGCTATACTGCTGCCTCTGTAGGGCTATGAGTCACCCTTTCCAGAGAGGAAAATAGGCGTTCATGAGCAGTAATAGATGGTATACATTTGGTTGGTGTAGTTTAAGCCAGAAGCTAAATGTCTGTGTTACAGTATTATGTTTTTGTGCTTCTCCAGTACTTGGCTCCAGAAGTCCTGAGGAAGCAGCCGTATGATAACACAGTGGACTGGTGGTGTCTGGGTTCAGTGCTGTATGAAATGCTCTTTGGACTGGTGAGTTTTTACTTTGAGCACACTTCTTTTCTAAATATCCTAATGCATTACACTTATTTCTGCAGGATACGACACAATTAAAAGTGATTATTATGTTTTTTAGGTAGCTACTTATGCAGACAAAGCTTTTTAATTTTGACATAATGCACTGGTAAACTGCAGCCAATGACCATCTCTTTTAGCGCTTAATGTTAGAGCACCTCATTGTACTGTCACACTCGCTCACAAGCCTCTACTTGTCTCGTTTTCTCTTTTCATATCCTAGCCGCCATTCTACAGCCGGGACACGCATGAAATGTACGACAACATCCTCCACAAGCCGTTGGTGATGCGTCCCGGTGCGTCCAGCACAGCATGGTCTCTCCTCCAGGGCCTGCTGGAGAAAGACGGCACGCACAGACTGGGGTCTCGGGATGACTTTGTGAGTGGGAACTGTTCAGCCTGCTAACACTGCTCAGATACAAACGCTTCATGTGTAGCAGAAGGGTTTGGGCTCCCTCTGGTGGCCAATCTGTGTCCATCACGTCACAGCTGCTAATACGTTACAGATAATCAGTCGTTGACTTTTAACCAACTAACTTTCTATGAATAAAATAGTTTTTTTATTTTTTATTCTACATTTTCAGAATGAGATCAAAGCACACAGCTTCTTCTCCTCCATCAACTGGGATGACCTCGAACAGAAGAAGATCCCGCCCCCATTCACGCCAAATGTGGTAAATATTTTTGTCCAATAATCAGAACCATACAGGTATTTTACAGTAACATGACTTTTGAAGTCTGTCATATATTGTATTTTGACATGTTCCTGGTTTTAACAAAAGACTTGAATGAACAGCAGAACATGACAAACCTCTTTGCAGCAGCATTTTGACATGCCCTTGCAGGATAAACACAGGTGTAATTAATAACATTAACTATGGCCCTGCTCCATACAGGTGGGTCAGGGCCCTGGTATTATGCGTGCAGGCTTACTGGAATGGCTGTGACACATTAAACCATCAATTACAGCTGTGGAAAGGGCCTATTGTATTTGACTGCACTGTATTTCCACATGTGTTTCAAGTTAACAGTGGAGATGCCAAATGAAGTAACATCTTTTGAACTACCTCATAGAAGTATTTTTATAGACTTAATTTCAGTAATGTTGTGAAGTTTTCTCTTTTAAGTCTTAACCCTTTTTTTTCCTCCTTACTTCATTTCAATGACCATTTATTACATATATTTGGCTCCTTTTATTTATTTTTATTGGCACAAAGATGTAGTGCAACAGTACAATTATAAAGGGACAGATATTTTACATATTTTCACAACAATGTCATCCTAGACCCATATTCCCTCAAACCAGGGCTTCTGTGTGTCCACTAAATAATATCCTCCCCACATTCCTCTTAGATGTAATTGACGTAATCTGGCACACATGGAAGAATTGGCAAGCTGAGCATGGAATTAAATTATCACAGAAACTGCTTTATCCCATTTGAAAGCACTTTGTAAAATCCAGTTGTAACTGCTGTTTTGTTATCAAATGAAGTCCTTTTTATGAATACACATGTGTGGTTTGATTTGTATTTATTCCATGAACCCTAATATGACCCATGTTCTCTTCCCTCTCCCCCCAATGTTTTTACAGAGCTCTTACTGTGACATCTCAAACTTTGATCCTGAGTTTACAGATGAGATGGTCCCCAACTCCATCTGCTGGTCTAAAGACTATTCCATAGTCAACGCCAGTGTAATGGAGGCCGACGATGCCTTTGTGGGCTTCTCTTATGCCCCAGCTCCTGACGACTCTTTCCTATGAAACATTCCCAGGGAGGTCCTCGGTTGCCTTAACCGTCATAGCTTCTTTTGACTAAAGGGAAGAATTTATATCATGGATTAACTTGTTCTATGAAGCCAAAGCAAGCAGCTGAGACAAAACAGCACTTAAAACACATTTTGGTTGGAACAAAGAGTGCCAGAAAAGTCTTTATTTTTTACCAATTTGTATTTATATACATATATATTATAAATATACATGACAGATGATATTTTTAAGAATTAAGGATAGCCATCCTCTATTAATGTTATATCTGGTGGTTTCTAAAACAAGCCTTTTATAAAGCCTTAAATTTGTCCCTTAAATGAAATCAATAAAAAACAGTTTTCTGAAAAACTTGAACAATTCACTGGACTTAAAATCACACCATTTGACTGTCAGGTGGAAGTATGTTTGTCCATGTAATTACTGTAAAAAATATAATTATGTATTGTATTCATTTTAACAAAGCTGGAAATATGGATTACTTGAGAGACCGCTGAGTAAAGCATTTTGGTTTATAGGTCACATTTGTAAAAAAAAAAAAGAAGAAAGAAATGTCTTATACTCCTTCAGTTACCTCTCAGTTTGTCTTTAAATATTGAGTGCGTTTTTTATTGGATTGTTTGTGTTTATTTTCTTGCTATTCTTTGCCTTAACACATTTATTCATAATTGCAGAAATTTAAAATACACAATGCTTTGCTTCGCCTGGCAATTAAGTAGGCTTATACTCTTGCACAGTAATAAAAAATATCAAAGAAAAATAGTTTGAGAGTGTCTGTGTATTTAATTATAATTATAGATTTTACAATAACTTTTTATCTCGATTGAACATTGTGAACAGACAGGCAGCAGGTCATCATCATTCTTACACAAATATAAATGTAAAAAAACTAGATATCAATGAAATGGGAAAAGTAAGTAAATTAAATATAAAAGGAATCTATACCTAATAAATAAAAAAATAATATAACCATGTGCGTTCACTTTTTTTGTCAAATGACAAAAATGTACAAATTGATTAAAAAAAATAAATTAAAGTTTGAGAAGGACTGAGAGAACCTTGCATGTGAAATGAACAACTACAAGTATACGATTTGTTTTTCTCTAATAAATTATTAAATTATTAAATGGAATTGCATCATCTTTCTGCTGCTGAGTGGTCACCATAGCAACGTGGTTGAAGCTAGCGCGCCAAAAGATCAAACGTCATTCTCACTTATAGCAGAATACTACTTTCTTACCATTGAGGTTAAAATGTCTGACATTTTGTCCTTAAAAGAATCAGTTCTGGTCTATTTAGACAGAAGCGGTGGCCTCCAGAAACTGGCCGAAGATTGTAAACCATTAAACGGTAGGCCTGCTGTGATGAAAGCTAGCTGACACAATTGGCTTTAGCTGACTTTTAGCTACCATTAGCTGACTTTTAGCTACCGTTAGCTGAGTTTTAGCTAACGTTAGCTGACTTTTAGCTAACGTTAGCTGAGTTTTAGCTAACGTTAGCTGAGTTTTAGCTAACGTTAGCTGAGTTTTAGCTAACAGCAATTGTGTTTTTTAACCTTACAAGCTAAATTAGAAGCAATAGTTTTATTTTAGTTTTTATTGTACTATATCTATATATATATATATATATATATATATATATATATATATATATATATATATAAAACAATTAAATTAAAATAAACAAAACATAAACAAACACAACAGAGATAAATTAATATCACAGTACAGGAAGAGGCAAAAAGCCAACTGGGCTTATTTGAAGCTTCCACCTATATAATATTAAAACTTTACAATATTACAGAGAACATAACAAGCTAGAATCACCACTACAAATATTAAGCTAGTCATTCAACTTTGCTCACTTTGGCCCTTCCTTTCCAGAAACCCACCAGATCGAGGCCGTCTATAGGTTTTGTATCAGTGTGAATCCTTCTGATGTGATAGAGGTGGATGCTGTACTGGGTGACCGTGTCCTGTGTGATCCTCTAGGAGCCACAGCTTTGTTTCAGTCTGTAAGTGAAAACTGAGTGAGCTAGCTAAAAATGAAATGTGAACTTCTACTGTAACGTTAACTACATTTGCCTCATTCCTCATTCAGGTATGCTTCCTTGCCATAAAGACACTTTCACTTGTTGAAAAAATACACACAGAGAGTCAGGTATGAATACATGTGGCAGCTACAGTTCTTTCTTCCCCCACTGGTTTTGACTCGGTCCTGTAACAATGTGTCATCTGATTGTTCCCTTTGAGGTGAATGTGATTCTGAAGTTGACACATCTGCCTCCATTCCCCGAGTACACGTTGGACCTTTGTAGTTTTCCTCGTGGCCAAGGGCCCATGCGGCCTGTCTCCATGGAGGGCCTGGCCATCGCCATGACGAGGGTCACGAAATACACCCAGGGGGCTAGGTTCCTCTGCGTCAATGATGAATGTGCCTGCTCTACAGGTACATCTGTTAATCCTATTTGTAAAGATCACAGTCAGTTGGTTGTGTACACACAAAAACGTTATGTTTTTCAAGCAATCAAGACAACTGGCATTCCTAAAAGTTGGATTCACATTTGATTTCATTTCTTGGATGCTGACTCCAGGGTTTCACCACATTCGCGTCCATGCACCTGGAGCCACAGAGTCGGCCACGGTGAGAAACGACTTCAGCTGCATGATGTGCAGCTCCCCACTGAAAGAGGATGTGAAGTTCAGAGTGTTGGGAGGTGAGAGTGATGCCTCCGAATGTCCGAATTTATACACGAGTTCAAAAGAGAACTGTGTGCACTGCTGTGATTAGTGTGTTTGCAAATGTGTCTTTGTGGCGACAGACAAACAGCTTGTGGAGCTGATCCACGTCAAAGCACTGGATGCTCTAAGTGCCCATCAGCAAAGCTCAGTCAGGTACCAGTCCGTCACCCTGTTTCTCAGAGGTAGGTGTGCATCACACAAGTTTACTGAATCTATCGGCTTTGTATTTCTCAAACACAGGTCCACTATAATTACGTAATAATGTCACACAGCCAACAAATAGATTGATTGCTGTAGCCGCATACAATGTTAGAGGAAACAAAGCTATTAGCCTAATACCTTCTTCACAAACAGAAGTGTGTAACAAGTTATTTATAACGTTCTCCTCTGGTCAGCTCTTTCAAACAGGACTTGAATTTGTTTGTGTTTTTTGGCATCAGAACACAAGACAATGACTACTTTCCTTAGCAACTTCTGAACTAAACAACACAAAATCAGTTGATCCGTCCATCAACCAGTTTGTTTGCATAGCATAGAATCAATGAGACTTTTTTAGTTTAACTGGGTTAAAAGGCTCAGGTTTCATTCGCGACTCAAAATCTTAAAGGAGGTACTGTACGGTAGATTAATACCCTCAATGTTTCAAAGGGTATTATTTGTTTGTAAAATCATTTCCTCGCCCATTATAGTCACTCCCAGCGCTGAATAATGGGGTTGTAATAGCTTATATTTACACACAGTCAGGCGTATTGAGGTTTGTCATTAATTTTCTCTGGCTTTTCTAAATGAGACTCACTTTGGAGCACAAACTTAGTGGGGGAGAGTTCAAATAAATAGATTTTTTGGTGCAGCCAGCCGCACACAGTGCCTCATGGTGGGATATTAAGTGTTCCTGTCCCCTCTAATAACATTGTCAAGCCTGCACCCCTGGGAGCTGAGCAAATTTCAGCACATGGATTAACATATTCTGTTGACCCAGTCCTGTAGAGGAATTCAATACACTGGGTTCCCGTTACTAAACATATATGTTAATAAGTGCAAGGAACACTCATTAGCTGGCCGTGCAATTCTTACACAGAGAAATCATTGTTCTGAAGGCCTCACTCTGTGTTTCTCTTGGCAGTGGTTTGTAGGTGGCATGCATGTTTCTTCAATAATCACCAGACAGCACTGAACAACCCCTTTTTATTGCTTTGTTTCCCCCTATTCGAGCAGATGAGCTGTGCAATTCAATGAGAATCGGTCGACTCTACCGGGTGTTGGGCATTCCTGCGCATGTGCAGCAGTGGAGCGGCATCACCTGGAGTGTAGAGGCGAACAGCGTCAAACCGTGGGATCCAGAGCGTAAGGCAGTAAATTGTCTTATACTATATCCACAGAAACACCACCCAAAGGCAAACTGATAATGTGTGAATCTTAACAAAACATCTGCCGTGTCTCACAACTCTACAGATCCCCATGAAGTCAGTGCCAGCTTCCAGCAGCTGTTGAAGGCCACGACCGGTTTCCGCTGGAGGTTCTCTGCCGTCGTGACTCACTGCTTCGGGTTGGACGTGGCTCCTCCGGGCCTCTACAACACCTTGAAGCTGAGCTTGTTGCTCAGCTTGGTGCAGAACAGAGCGGACGCAAAAGACACTTTTCACAATTTGGACCTGCTAGCTGTCACCGCTGACACTCTCATACTAGACAGGTAAACGTGGTCGGCGTGACCCGACTTTGCGAACCCTTAGGATGGTGAACACGCTGCATTTAAAACCTGACATTTAATCGTACACGTTACCTTGTCTTGGTGCCAGATTGATGACATACAGCCTGAGCTTGGCGCGTCACGGGGTCAGGCACCAGGCCTCGGGGGAGATGTTTGCATCTCTGTCCCGGGACGAACACGGAGCGGGCACCGCTAACATCCACGCCGGCTCTGCCCTGCTAGCCACTGGTGGCATTTGCATGTTGGGAGATCTGGGCTGTTACAAAAAGGAAAGGTTGGATGCCATTCAGTCAGGTAGAGCACCAAAGAGATGAATAATACATCATGGCATTAGTTACAATTCATATTATGGATGAATTCTTCAACACATAAAAAGCCAGTGAACTACTCGTACGATGTTCTTTTCCCCCTCTGAATCTTTCTCAGTTCTGGAGAGCTGCACCGTGTCCGTGTTCATCCCAGGGAAGAAGTACGGGGAGGATGCTGACCAGCAGCTCTCCTTTCCAGTCCACTGCAGCTTCTGGGCCCTCACAGACTCCACGGACGCCTCTCGGCGGTCTGGGAGGGCAGACTGTGCCATACTGGGAACAGCAGTGGGTTCAATCACAACATGAGGTTCTATTACCTTTGTATAGCGCTCCTAAAACGTGGTCTGCATTGAGGTTTTTTTCTGGTAAAAAAAATAGTGGGTTAGCGTTAGTTATCTTAAGTTTGTGTGGTGTAATACTGTGGGTTCACTGTTCCATTTCACTCAACTCAGATGTTTGTAGATAGTACTGACAAAACAGGAAATTGAGACAATTTACTTTCCTTGAAGGAAGTGCCCTGCCCAGACAACATTACTTAACAGCAGAGCCCTTGAGGATAATTGTTTTTTTCTTTTGCATGGAGGTGAAAGGGTGACAATAGACTGTATAAGCTGTAAAATAGAAGTTTCAGATATGGTTTGGATTCCAGGTTACTTTCTCACTTAAGAGTTTTGTCTCGGTAAAACCGCACATTTGACAATACGCAGCTTTCCGATGCCCGGTCTCTTCTTTGCGAGCAGGAAATGGGTCCCGTTCCAGTTCAGTTGGCAGACGCCTTCGGCCTGGTCATTCAGTGCAGGGATGTGGGGGGAGAGCAGGCCCTGCTGGCCCAGACCATCCACACCCTCCAGCAGGCGGTGCAGCTGGGGAAACCCCTCTACTCTTCCTGCTGGGAGTTTTCTTCTCAAGACTACCAGGAGGTTAACACATGTTGCATTGCTGTTGTATTATGACAACTCTTTATTTAAGTGTTTGTACAGCGACATTAAATTGCACTTGCTGCCCTTGATTCTGTGCCTTCCAGCTGGTGGCTCATGCACAGAGCCTACAGGTGGAGCTCAGCCCCAGAGCAGAGAAAATAATCCACGGTTACTACATGGCCAGCCGTCGAGTCCGAACACAGAGCGTCAACATGTCTGCGGCCTCTGTCAAACTGCTGTAAGCACTCTACTGCAAAAATGGAATATATATATGCAGTTTTAATATTCCATCTTCACTGTTACCACAACCAGACCGCATGTCGAGCTTGAGTCACTGTCCAGTGTAATGTCACTATCATCCACTAGGTGGGGAGCTTTTATATTTTCCATTTGGTTATGACATGTTTCTCACTGTGGTGACATTTTATTTGGATATAAAGCTATGAATACAAATCTGTTTTCAACTGTAGGCCAAGCTCTAAATGTCAAAACATCTACCAGTTTTGATCACTTCAGTTATGTTGCCATTGTACTTTTTTTAAAACAATATTACAGTTTATATTTATCTACATACATAAAACATTGCTACGCATGCAACCTTCAAACATTACTTTGTTTTTTGTCATTGAAGGATCTCATTGGCTGAAGCCCACTGCAAGTTATGTCTCAGGACACAAGTTCTGGAGGAGGACGCTGTGATTGCTGTGCTCCTCTGTGAAAACTCAGTCACCCTCAAGCATGGTACGAGATCACCTCCCTCTCCATTTTACCAAGTATAAATACAGTACTTTACATAAACTGAACTTAGAAATCACATCCAACAGTTTGTGAAAGTTTAAATATCCCATCCATCTCAATACTATGATTATCCCATTTATAAGCATGGTGTGTATAAAACATTCAAGTCATTACATTTGAGTTAAACACAGCATTACCATTTCTTTAATAGTTTTTTGCTGGCCCTGGTATGTTAAGCAATATGGAGGACTTTAGGTAGAGTAGTTTGCTTTCTTTTTACTGAACGCTTGCTTCTTCCTACAGGGGCCTCGGCACTCGTTATTCCACCTGACGCGGTATTTCCTTGTGACCTGGGAGACGTGGATGGTTTGCAGAGGAGAGACGAGACCCTGGATGTGCTCCACCAGAACATCCTACGCTTCATCTACACCTACGCACCAGGAGCAGGCGCATACATCACAGAGGAGTAAGACCTCTCGAAGGATAAATACAGGTAGGCAGCACCAGATTATACCAACCAATTGATGAAATAGCATTTATTTTCATTCCTTCACAGCTGTCGACTGCTATGAAGGGAAACTAATTCAAGTCAAGCCATCTTTCTTGAAGGAAAGTTTTATTAATATATAAAAAAAAAAAAAATCTGGCAAATAACTTTCTTCCAACTGATGATCCAAAAGCTCCAGCAACTCTTTATGTGACCGTCTGGTGAGAGAGCTGGCCCGCACTACCTTGCAAAGAAATAAGAAAACGTGTAATTAGTACGAGTGATAAAACAGTGATTTGTGGCATCACAACATCATTGGGACGACCGTGCAGCGTGCCGACTAAAACTGAGGCTGCAGCTGGTAATTCAGTAGACACAATCTCACCATTCTATTGTCTGACGGGTAAACGGCAAAATGTTCTCTCATCACTATTCCAGCTGCAGGACTCAACGTTTAGAAAATCATTTCAGACTTCGCACAGCCATGTCTGACTTTTGCCACACAGTTTAGGAAACAGTTTAAATAAAACCAGGTTTTTCAACAACCTTTTTACAAAACAACACAGTTGTCCCAGTGGCATAAATGCACAACACAAATACTGTAGCCAGAACTCACCTCCTGATCAGCACAGGATTAAATCAGGTGCATCTCCTGTGACCACAGCATGACTTCTGAAGCAGCTGATGGGGGGGGGGAAGAAACAGGACCTAAATACAACCAAGTCTACATGCCACTATCCACATCAACTGTACACTCATGTAAACAAAAACAGTCCTGACTTATTATACTGGTTGTCAGTTAGTCACAGTTTCACCATCTTATTGTCTGATGGGTAAACGGCAAATGTGTTAAGTCATCACTATTCCAGCAGCAGGACTGACCTATACCATTAAGAACAGCACAACCAAGAATTACCAAGCTTACCTTAAGGTCCACGTGGATCAGACATCTGTAGTAGGCAGTGGTGACTTCACATCTGGAACACAAGTACAAACAGTCTACTCATCATTTAAGGTCCTTTCAAAGCCCATCTTACCATTTGATCCTGTAATCTTGGTTCAACACTAAAGGTGTTACACAAACAAGAAGTCCTGACATTATACTGGTTTTCAGTTAGTCACAGTTTCACCATCTTATTGTCTGATGGGTAAACGGCAAATGTGTTAAGTCATCACTATTCCAGCAGCAGGACTGACCTATACCATTAAGAACAGCACAACCAAGAATTGTCAAAAATATTTGAGCTTACCTTAAGGTCCACATGTTCTACATCCGTAGTAGGCAGAGTGGTGACGTCACATCTGTAATGGAGTACACAGATTCTACTCATCATTTACAGTCCTTTCAAAGCCCGTTTTATCATTTGATCCTGTAATCTTGGTTCAACACTAAAAGATAGAACTAATCTTACCGTATCAGGTTTGATAGATCAGACTCGCCATCTTCATATCTATGATGAACAAAAGCCATACATGTCAGAGTCACAGTTGCTATTCATTACGCACTCAAAAACAAAAACAGTCCTGACTTATTATATCGGTTTTTCAGTTAATCACAGTCTCACCATCTTATTGTCTGATGGGTAAACGGCAAATGTGTTAAGTCATCACTATTCCAGCAGCAGGACTGACCTATACCATTAAGAACAGCACAACCAAGCTTACCTTAAGGTCCACATGGACCAGACTTGCCATCTTCATCTGCATATCTATGATAAACAAAAGCCATACATGTCAGAGAGTCGCATATACAGTCTCAGTTGTAGTTGATGTTCATGACACAATGCTTGTCAAGTCTGTCACAGTAACTTAACCAGACCTCACAAATAATTACTCTAGGGAGTGCACCATTGATTTCCAGCTTGCATAAGTAAGATGCACTGAAGAAATAGCCGATACAGCGAGGAGAGATGACTGATCACCCGAAGGTCAGAGGGCTCCTGTGTAACACAGCTTGGGAGCATGACTAACGGCACACGGTTGAGGACGGGTTCAACAGCAGATCACGACCTCTGCCATGACTTCACGTCCTCTGGGGGATCCATGAGGATTTCCCCCAGTGAGTTAAAGGGAAGAGGGCAAATCCCTGACCAGCAGCTCATCTGCTGACCCCTGGACACAACCAGATATGGTCAGGGCTGTAGAAAGCTGAGTGACACGAAGGCGTTTTTTTCCCTTTAAATGTCTGAAAGTGATTAATTGCATTGCTTCAGAGAGGAGGGCTGTTTATGGCGAGACCTCTAAGCTGGTTTAGTAGCAGCGTTAAGAATTACTGTAAATCACATTTCTAACGATGAATTTAAGTCACTGGTTCGTTAGTTTAATTGCTGCAGGAGCTGCCTGCATATTCTGTTAGGCTAATACACGTTTTACATGATTCATGCTACTAAAACGTGTGAGATTAACTGCAGCACAGCAGGCCCTGCACACGTCGACATCCAAATCCACGTGCGTTACATTTCACCGCTACGCAGTAAGACTAAATAAATGTTACATTTGTATTATTATTGGAGTAATAGTATGCAACGTAATCGCAAGTGTTTGGTTTGGTTTCAACTGTTGAGCTGCGGTGTTTTCTCCCACGTGGCTGAGCCATGAGCTAGCTAGCCGTTAGCCAACAAGAAATTGGTCGTTTAAGAGCGATTTGCGAATCCGCGTCTACGACATTCAAGTAACACAGTTGTGGAAACTCGTAAAGTCATCTCACTGCTGCCCTACCTCCGCAATGAAGATGAAAACTGTCGTCTTAGTTTGCAGACGTGAAGAGGCGCGGGGCTGCTGTCTGCTCATGGTTGTGTCGTGAAGGGAAGAGGTGGGACTTCCGGGTCTGGCTTCTGTTAAACGCGCCCCATAGGTCACGTGGCCCAATGCACAGCTGAGCAATGATTATGAGCCAACACCGGCCACTTCATATTTAGTTGTCGCTCATATTTAAGCTAGAAAATGGGAAGTTTACATGATCGGACATAGAGGTACCAGGTTTGCGACGAATCACGGTGCGCAGATTCAGATTCTTTATTTTGTCAGCTCTGCAGATAAAACTGCTCTATATCATTTTTATATCCACCTCGATCATTTCCATCAAACTGAATACCATATACTGGTCTTTGTTTCCTCTTAAAGATAGTGTGATTTGCCAATGCATTTATCAATATTCCAAGAAGCTGCAACATAAAATCAAATCAATAAGTCAAACAAAGTTAAGCAAACGTCCCCTTGAGTGTCAAAAAGAGAACTTAATATCACCTTTGCTTCGCCTGAAATTATCAATTTAAAACTTGAAATGTGAAGAGGCTAATTTACTTTATATGTACGCCTTTAATCTGGACAAACACAGGTCATTATTGTTTGCTTTCTTAAACACGGTGACACTATAAACACAGCTGAAACTACCGTCTGCATATATTTATTATCGTGTCGGCTTTCTAAAGTCAGACGTACAAAAGGCCTGCTGAGGACTCTTCAGTCAGGTGCAGTCATTTTGCTGCAAATAATTAAATTCAAGCGAGCACCACAGCTGTATTTGATTGATTGATTGATTATTGTCACATATAGAGCAACTTTCCGTTCAACAAAAACAACCTTAAATTGCCAGGAAATACCGGAATAATAATAATAAATATAAATGAACAAATTATGCCACGAGAACCTCTATGTGGACTTTCAATAATATATATATATATATATATATATATATATATATATATATATATATATATATATATTTTAAGCCTAACGACCAAAAAACATTTTCTATAATCGGCAACACTTTAGCAGACTGCTCGTCTTTCACTTAAGTCATTTATTCACAAACACATTTACAACCATGCATGTAAAAATAAAGAAGAAAGACGAGACGGAGAGCCTCCATTGTCGACTCCCTGACAGACCACTTCACATGACAGATGTTAAGTTATTCACGCATGCATTTAGTGCAAATGTTTCGACTGAAAGTGCACACCTCAAGCATGACGGGCTCGTTACCCCGTGGAATTTCTACAAATATCATATACCTGCGACATGTGCGGAACTGCACGACGCCGGCCAAAGAGGATTAGTCAAAATAACAACAGAAACATAACGTATGCTTTCTCAAAATGTATACAATAAAATTCACGTAATAAATTAATTTACAATGTTTTTTTTTCCTATTTGTAGGGCTTTAGTGGAAATGAAATCAGATCTACAGTCATGATGCCAGAGTAAACAGCATGGTCTCGTGCCAATATGAAACGCGTTCATACTAATTATTTAAGCCGAGCATGGGAGGTGGACGATGATGGGCCTTGGTTCTCGGACTCTGAAGGATTTGTGTTGAGGAACTGTCCGCTCGCTCCGACGTACAGTCTGGATCGCATGGGCCATTTCTGTAAAGACATTTAATTTGTTAGTATATATGTGTGTGTATATATATATATACACACATATATATGTATATATATATATATATATATATATATAGGCCCACATCAACCTCCAAAATAAGAGACGTCTAGAGGATGATGTTGCATCCTTTGGAAATGTGTTACATCAACTCAGTAACCTTAAATATTTTTTATTGAGGCAATTTTCCTCCAGAAACAAAACAATTTATTATTATTATTATTATTATTAATATTATTATTATTACTGACCTTCACTGGGTGCAGGTAGCCATCACCTTTCAAAGAGTGTAACGCGTCTGTTTTTTTTGTGCTCTCTCCCTCCTCGCCTTCCTCTTGTAGTGTTCGAGTCAAATGGGCAATGTAGGTGGTGGCCAGTATCAACACGTCGAGTTTGGACAGCTTGGTGTCCGGCGGCACGGACGGCAAAGTCCTTTGTAGCTCCAGGAACGCGGTTCTCAGGGTTTGCACCCGGCTCCTCTCCCGCGCCGCGTTCGCCGCCGCCGGGCGTCCTCTGCCGCCGAGCCCGCCGGTCTGGAGCGCCCTGGCCCGCTGGAGGTCCCGATGAGGACCGTCCGGACCGGGACTGGAGCTCGGACTGGATGGAGGGCTGTCGTCCACCGCCGCCGTCCCGGAGCAACTGCCGCCGTCCATTCGGAGCGTCTGTCTTCCAGCCATCGGGGAGCACTTCACAGACCTGAAGAATTACATCAGATAAAGACACATCAAGTCACTTCTAGTTGTTGAACCTGACCGCTACGTTTCATTGAGATCAAGTTATAATTAACAAAACGACATATTCATTATTATTGTCGTCTATACAGCATCCTCTGTTCTCCTACTTACTTATAAGTTAAGTTATGGCCTTTGCATTTATTTATTTAACCATAACTTAAGTTGTCTTGTACAGTCGATTATTAAAAATGTCTGCTGTCAAATTGCATGTTTCTTCAACTTCAACAGACACGACATTCTTTAAGCTCATCCTCTAACAAGCACAACTTGAAAAAGCCAAATGACAGAACACACATCTGCCCAAAGTGACATGCAGTCTCTGCCCGACATCTGTCCGCTCTACAAACTCATTTGAGCAGTTTCTCATGTGGAGTTTACCTCTGGTATCGTTCAAAGGCGCTGTTTTGAAAAACGACATGAAGGCAATCCGAAGAGGTTTTGTTCTTCAGTGTACAACAGTTCACGTCCAGCTTATCCTCATGAAGCGGTGAGTCTGCAGAAAGGGTGTCCTTGAACGCTCCAAACACTTCACCTGCGTGCGTAAAAGTCTCCCCGAGCCTTTTAACTTATCGGGTACACACAAAGCCCCCCAAAAAAGTGTTTCACTCCGACGTAATTAATCACTCGCCTCATAACACTCCCTCGCAGTGAGGACGGCTCTTTCGCTTTCCCTAACTTATTTCTGTGAGGGCAGCAGAGGCTCGTTTTCAACGCCAGAGGCAGGACCCTCTCTCTTCCTCTAACCCCGCTATGTGCCGTGCCACATCCCACTCTAATTGGCTGCGAACCCGACACTGTATTTTCTTTATGAGCCTATCATAAAGTGGCAACGGGGGGAAGAAAGTCAAAATTACCTCAAAAAGGTGCTCGTCATGCTTTAGAAATAAGGGTTATACTCTTTCAAAACGCTATTTGCAATACACCGTGAAGACAGGCTGACAAGTGTAAGGCGATATGCAAAACATTTGACTAATTGCCGGGGGTGTCTAGAATTGCAAGCTCATTGGAACAGCTAATAAATAAAGTCCAGCAACGCAATCAACAGGCGGGCATTGAGGAAATTCTTGTGAGACTCCTAAATTAATCACTCTGATTCGCGAGATGTCGGCAAAATTAATGAAAGGAATTATTCATAATATGCACATCCTCGGACTGTTCTTAATAAACATTGTTTTTGTAAGGATGGAGTAACAGCATTGCTGCAGGCAAACTCATTATACGGCGAAGGAAAAAGGTTAAGTAAGTTTGTTTCCCTAATAAGACCGCATCTTTCAGGGGTTGCACACCCACGTGGTTCCTCCTCGAAACATTTAGTAAACAGATGATAATTAATACATCCGTGTTGTTACTGTATTCGTGATAAAAGAGGAACGAGTCATTCATCACGATTGTTTGAATAGAAGCTTATGTTGTTAGCTTTAGATAACTGTAATCATTTTTAGATTGTGGCCACTCTCCATCTCCTGGTTCACTTATTTGCCGAAATGCATGCAGAAGAAAAATGACACACACCACAGAAAATGCAGCAGTGACTAGTAAGGGGATAGATTATTTATATCCTCAGACCCCAAAAAAGGTAATTAGAAATAAACCAGCTGTGAGAGTGAGGAAAAGAAATGTGCACAAACCATTATTCATTGTCTTTAATTCCTTAATTAATTTCTAACACTAGCAGATCATTTCCAGCCTATTAATGTATTAAAATGTAGTTTCAAGAGGCAGATACAATCAAAAAAGTAAAATCTTTAAAACCCCCAAAATCCATCAAATATTACTGCAGTGTCTCTGAAGTGCCTGCAGCTATGACATCATAAGTGAGTGACAGTGACTCCTCTCTGTCCTGTTAAGTGTGCCAGCATTAAAACCAGGCAGTAGCAGAGTTTGTCCTGCATGGCTGGAGATTTTAGTGGACTGGTAGGTTTGTCTTAAGCATCCACATGACTGCAGATAGGCGATGAGGCAGCCGCGTGAAGGAGATGTCCGCTCACAGGAATCTTTCATTTTTGTGCCCTTTGATTTCAGAGAGAGAAAAAACAAAACAACAAGAATTATCAGATCATGGATCAGAAGATTATTACTTTGTGGCCTAAAATGTAGTGAAAGTTCAATAGAGACCGACAGCACTATTACAACACTGCTAATCAAGAGAACACGATCACAAAAAGAGCAAGTCATTTGTCAGGAAGGAAGAATGAGGGGAATTCAAATAACTGATACGGCTAAAAAATGAAACCAATCTAAAAAAACATTTCTTCTTGATTTTGGGAGGAATTGTAAGATGGATCGGGATGTGGGACGAGTTCAAACCTATTACCAGTTGTGATTTGTACATTTCATCATGAAGTACACAAATTCTGTATGACAGCTGGTGAACGCTGCTAGTTTAATATCCACAGTTGAATCATTTAATAAGTAATCAAATAGAGTGAGACAAAAAAGTGCTCGCTCTCTCTCTCTGTCGTGTTAACTGTGTGTGAACTATGCTTCTGGACCTGAGAGACCGCTGCGGCTTCCATCTCTGTACGTTGGCGTGGCTGTAGATGTAACCAGGACCTGGACCCTGACACGCGTTAAAGTCATCTAGACAAAGTCACAGTAGAACACAGCAGAGTCACACAAATTCAGACCCAGCACAATAAAGTGAAGAATGACAAACGTGAAAACAACAGGAACTGTGCTTATGTGGGCAAAGATGTCACAATAAATTGAAAAGGACAGAATTTAGTGACTTACTTGTTAAGGGACAGGGGGTTAATGATCCCGTCATCAAATGTTTGTTGTTTTTCTTCTTCTTGGCCTCTTTGGATGCTTTCCAGTTAATAAGGAACTGTCTGGTTAACTCGTGAATTTCCTTGCCGTCCAGAAGCTCTATAAAAATAAATAAACAGATTAAACAAACAAACATTTCATTTGAAATTGAAAAGTGAAAGGTGTATATTTTTACTTTGATCACAAAGTGGCCCTTTTAATTATTAGTCAAAGAAATGAAGTGCATTTTCATATTAGGATGCTATTGAGAAATAACTCACCCAGGCTATGGACCACGATTATTAGGCGGTCCCTGTATTTTGCTTTTTTACACACAGGATTTCCACCCAAATCCATTTGAAGCAGCTGAGGCCAATGGCTGAACACATCCTCTAACTCCTGAAAACACACAAAAAGAGAAACATCCCCTAGAACATGTTTTGTTTTCATTTTAACAACTAATAAGTTCAAATGGCAACAGTGTGTCTCTGCAGCTGCAGCTTTAAACAAATATGATGCATATTTATAATCACTAATCTGAGACAAACATCGGGGAGAAACTTTGAAAGACTTGGTGACTGTTAATGTGAAGTACAAGGGCCAATGGAAAGTGCATAAACAACACATCCGTCTATTTTAATAAACAGTGTCGCCGGTGTCATGTAACTACAAGTTCTCTCCTGGGGCGGTGTGAGGCCGGCTCCTCCAGCGAGTTGCCTGCAGTTGTATGTTTATCTAAAGGCACATTAATCCAAGCCTGGAAATATGAATACTCTCTGGACACGCTCTGATTGTTCATTGCCTTCCTGTCTTGGCCAAAGCGCTTCCACTTTTCCAACCTCTTGCTGCAATCAGTTCAGAGGGGACCCCTGAGCACCGCGCGCTCCCAGGCTTTGATAAATGATCGTGTCAGGGCCGTCACTCAGAAGGCCCTCACTGAAGAGCAGCCCAGCGCCAAATTGCCCCTCACGCGGGGGCGTGGAGCACAGCGGAGGCTGGAGACTCGCTGTTGCTCGGCCCGGCTCTCTTGCCTGGACTAATGATGGGCCCAGTTATGAACCTGCATTTGACCAGGGCTTTTTTCGATTCCCCCGTCCTCTCTGCCCTGCACACTGCTAACAGTCTCTGAAGATGCTCCCCATTTGTCACCCTAGCTGACTGCCTGTCATAATCTATTTTAAAAATCCATAACGTTTCCTCTGGATTCCGAGCGAACGGCGCAGAAGAAGGGATTGATCCTTCGGAGGGCTGTCTTTGCAGGATCAATAGTGGCAGACGGGTTGTATAAATTATAGGAGATATCTGCTAAAAGAAATGACACGTGTACAGCAATTACCTGCATTAACGTCGTCAAAGGAAAATCATTTGTGTTCAAAAAGTAGCCTCAGCAACGTAGTCAATTCTAAAATGCTTTCAATGTGTCATCCTAGTGTTAAATGGTACTAAGAAAGAATAATGAATTCCTTTTAAATGAACCTTTTCAGTTAAAATATCCGTAAATGAAAGAGAAATGAGAGAGAGCAGGTTATTCTTAAAGGAAGTCGGTGAGGCTAAATCCGATCTCTGCCTCAGATGAATCTCCCATAAAGTCAAGAACTGGTGGTTTAAGGTATCAAATAGAGGATTCTGAGGCAGAGAGGAAAAATCAGCCTCCCAAGGAAAGAGAGAAACTCGTGCTTGTTTAAAGCTGTCAGCGTAGAAAAGTCTCAGGGGAATGCCTCGCTGATTTGTTGAATAATTCTGACCCTGAACGAGTCATGGAGACTGGGAACCTATGGCGGGATTTGCAGGATTTGGTTCCTTAGAACCCTGTTCTCCATATCATTTCACACATCGCTGCAGAAAGCTACGGAACAATGTTAATGTTGACCCGATCGACTAATAGCTGGTGTGTTGACTTTAATACACCATATCATGCACAGTTGCTGTGCTGTGGTAGTATTTGCTTTGACTGCATAGCGCACCGCACACAGTCAGTTTCTACTTCACTGGAGAAAAAGTCGTGAATTAGTTTCACAGACATTTATAGTTAAGTTTTGAAAAAAGAAACTACATTTACCTCCATATTGTACAATCTATTGTCAGCCGCAGAAAAATGCTGGAGTTCCTTCAGCACTGTCAGGTCCCTGATTTCATCAATGTTGTTGTTATTGATATTCAGGACACAAAGAGATTCCTGTGCAACAAATTCAGGTTCATGAAGAGAGAAGAGTTCATTTTACAGTTAATACAATGACATAATCTTACCAATAAATATTACACAATGAGCCCTAAAGCCTCAGACAAATGCTAAACCAAAAAGTAACTTAGTAAAAGTAAAAGTTTGTCAAATACAAAATGAATGTACACTTTACAGTATTTTCATCTTTCTTTGATCCATTTGAACTAATCATTTAAATGTGTTCCCTTTAAATGCCTGAACCATTGGGATCATGTCCAAATCAGACTCTCGATAGTGCTGTTGTTAAATATTCATCATGGGTTTGAAGTTCTATAACGACACATTTATAAAAAGCTGGAACTCTTTAAATTTGCACAGCAATTTCTTTAATTATCCAAACAAACAAGAAGCTGAGGCTTTTGGTGTGTTTATCCATGGCCTGGGCAGTAAACAAAGTAAACAGCACCTAACTGATTTGTCAGACCAGAGAGAGCAACAGAGGTCTCTTTGACATCATCAAACCCAGCACATTACTGCTCTTACATGGATTACTGGCCTCTGAGGAATCTGACATCTTTTCAACGTGATGTGATAACCTACCAGGTTGATACACCACACATATCCTTGTGTATGAAAAGAGAACGTTTCTCTGACCTTTCGATTACTTAAAATGTATCATTTTAAATAAAGAGACCCCAATTATTCTGGGAGGGTGGATCTTCCTGTTTTCCCCCACATACTGTCTCTGTACTGAACAGTGTAAAAATAGCTCATACCGCCAGTGAGAGGAGAGTCATTGGGGCAAGGAGCAACTTTTCCCCCGGTGCCAGCCTCTGATTCTCCAGGTGAAGCTCCTTGAGCTCCTTGAGTGTCTCTAAGCCCTCCACCACAGCGATCCTGTTTCCACCCAGATACCTACAGAGCAGGAAAACCACACACACACACACACACACACACACACACACACACACACACACACACACACACACACATGTTCAGACACACCTTAGACATTTACCACAGCGCGGGACAACAATCGGTTAAAAGTTTATCTACTCACAGTTTGGAGAGCTTCTGCAGATTGGAGAGATTATCTATATGAGTGATGTTATTGTTCTGCATATAAAGATGGGTGAGGTTGGAGGCGAAGTCGAGGTTGCAAATGTGTGTGATCTGATTATCGTACAGGTAAAGAACGGTGAGGTTTCTACACACGGAGAGATCACCCTGGAAACAGAATTTAAAAGTGAGGCATACAAGAAGAAAAGCACAGAATGAAATCGTCAGCGTTGATACTCACAATGTCGTCAATGAGCTTGCTGAAAAAGTGGAGGTGGGTGAGTGTCTTGAGGTACTGTGGGAGGGAGAGGCCCCTTTTCTTTTTGAAGTGGTTTCTAGATTTAGCAATCAGATCTATGGTCAAGCGCACCATGGTGGCTCGCTTTAGAGTGGATCCTTTTCAGCCTCAGCCGAGCGTTTCAACCCCACAGCAGCGGCTAGAACTGTCAAAAGAATGACAGAAAAAGACCTTAGCGGGCAAACAAATGTTTCTCAGAATTACCATGTAATAATGCCACATTACTTCAGCATTTGGAATCCCAAATGACGAATTAACCCCGTACAGAACTTTAAATGGCCTAAAACCTGAGTGTCAATTCACAGTTAGGAATAATTGATGTGAAAAAACAAACTTGCTAAGAGGCCAAAGGTTAGGTGACCACTCAATTCATACTGTTATTAGAATTCCCCTGGCAGACTAAGAAGAGCATCTACGAGCCCACTTCCTTTCATTCAGTACTCAAGGGGCTTGTTTATCAGCTTGACCTGACATTGAGATATGACAATTTGCACTTTTTTCTTAGCAAATAGGCTTTATTATACCTCACCTCGCCTCACCTGCTAACTATTCGGCATTCAGTGTGTGTAGTTAGAATAGTGGAAGTGGAAGGCAGAGATGAGACAGCAGGTATTTCCCACACTTTGATCTCAAGGCCATAAGGCCGAAGTTACAGGAGATAAGAAGAACTGATCAATCGACCAGAGCTGAATAGAAGCTAAAGGCTAACTGGATTTATACAATCCTGGGCCTCTCGTCTCCAGGGACTCGGGCACAGCAGTTTATCAATGTCAAAATAAGTGTGACACTCATAATAGCTGTCCGGGTGGAGCACGTGGAGCAGTAGGAAATATAATTTAATATGCAAATAGCCGGGGAACAGTGGTGAAGGGGTTAACACAGCTGGGGAGGACCCGGATGTAGCTAGGTTAGTTAGCTAGTTAGATAGTGATGGCTAACTCACAGCTAGCTTAGAAGCCACCATAAACAATAGCATATTAACTTACCAAGTTTTGCACAACACTCCCACTTAATATGGCGAATTTGGAAATTTTTCAATTATTAACTAAACTTTCCTACCTCTTTGAAGTATTCAGAGAGTTTGGAAACGCGAGCTAGCCAAACTGTTATAAGTTGTACCGTTAAATGAACCGGGAGGCTGTTTTGTTTGTGACTATGTTGCCATGGAAGCCACAGAAGCAACGCTATTAGTCACAGAAGTTTTGTGTGACTTGACATGATTAATATTTTGTTACGCCCAAACATCCATAACTGTTTTTTATCGCAGATTTAGGGGAATACTAGAAGTTGCTTAAACAGTACATTATTTTAATTATAATTGTGGCCAATAATTGCAAATATAATTCAGAGAATGGTCATAGATAAATTACTAAATAATAACTAAATCCTGCTTTATTATTCTAAAATCCAGTGATGGTTTTGAATATAAAAATGAATGTAAGAAATTGGAACGTTAAAAATGGCTTTCAGTGTAAGTAAGTAGTGACTTTTGGCCTTATCTGACACTTAACACAACTCACATCCACTGAACTAAATGTTTACTTAAATGTGTGCTGTTTATGTTTTCTACTAAGATGACATGTATCCAAGCTATCTTTCAAGACCACATACCAAATCAGGACCACAGCCCACTTCTCTCAGTGACCCCTGCAGTGTTAATCTATATCATGTCAAGACCTGGGTTTCCTGTAAGGGAGTGACTTGCCTCCACTTATGCAGGAGCACATGGCGGAGAGGAAGTGTAGCACCTCCAGCTTTCTGAGCAGGGATCAGCTTCTTCACACACACACGATGGGGCCATGCTTGTGGGGTTAATTCCTCTGAGAGCCAAACTAAACACAACATCTCCAGATCTTAGTGGGGTCATTAGATCTATAGGGCCTCAGTACTGTAGCTACCTCTAGCTATTAATCATGAGCCTTGTCAATCTGCTGCTCTCATATCAGTCGTTGCCGGTTGTTGTTCACTCCTTGATTTTTGTGTGGACAGCTAGGGAGAAGGCATTCCTCTGCAATCTGGGAATTTTTTTTTATGTTAATGGAGAACATACTTTGGAATTAGATAACTGCTAAATGTTAAAAGAGTAAGGTAAAATACACGAGTATTGGATTTTTGGCTGCCCACAATTTGACTTGATTCAAATTTACATACATTTTCCTATTCCACCTTTAGTCATGCATACAAATGTCCATCTGGTGATAATCACAATATTTACATGTCCAACGAGTTCAATATGTTTCACTGATACTTAAATCGCCATGGAAGACCAAACATTAGGTGAAACTATTTTAGAAGTGCATACTCTAAATACTTTCTCAGCACTGTGACAGTCATCCATGTAATACATTTAAATATCTGGCAAAAACACAAGCTATTCAGTGGAACGTGTGCAGAAAACCTATTCAACGATTTCTAAATTACATTACATATAATTTAATAAGTTTCCTTTTCTAAATCTCTATACTGAACACCCTTCAATTTAGGACATGGCCTAAATAACGGTAAAAGAAAATCATTATAAAGAGTGGTGCCAAAGCTCATGTGCATGAGAAAAAACAGACACCTCCAATACCCCACTGGGATGGTCTCCTCTGCGATACATGACATCAAAAATATACATTTAGCCATTACAATAACGTGAAAAAAAAGACATGACACAAACCCAGGCCAAAGCGGCTGCCCTTTAAAAAAAGGCAGACTTGGTGAGTGTCTGCTTCGACGGAGAGCAGACACGTTGGGTGAATAGACTCCAGTGTGTGCGGCTTCTGTTTCTGCGCTGCATCACTGCCACACCACAACCTGACGAGCTGGCCACTACGCCGGAGTGTGTACCACCGAGAGCCAAACCGGGCTCTGGGAGTGACTCCGCAGAGACGTCCCACACACTGCAGCCGATTCCCTTTGAGCCTATGCAGAAGCTGGAGTTTGTTGTTCCATTATGTAATGCTGTGACAGGCTACACTTGACTGACTGACTGGTGCTAGGTTAGGCTGTGCGGTAAATGCAACTATGGTGTGTGTGTTGAAATGTTGGGCTGCAGAAGAATACAGGGCCCCATGCACATGCAAAAGGATTTTCTAGTAACGGCCAAAGCATGAAGGGAAACAATGCGGCAGTCAGAGCCGGGGCTTAAGAATGCTGTACTATATTTACAAAAAGGACTGAATATGTGACGACAAATGTCCACCTTATACACCAGTGCAATTGTTTATGTTGCATTATATAGAGTAAAATATAATTGTTTTTATATGAAATACAGACAGACAGCAGTTGCACTTTTTATTTTACATTTTTGACTGTATAACCCATAACTACTTCTAGGACATAATAAGCAAATTGAAAAAAAACAACCCCAAAACCCTACCCTTAGAAGTTAAACATAAACCAATAAGTGCTAGACATGCACAAGAAAACACTTCCAGGTAAAAATCCAAATCAGCTCGTAGTTCAGGTTTTAATTGCCAGATGTGTTGATTTGATTGAAGAGTTTGTCCTTAATGACTTGGGACATCAGGCCATGAATTGCCTCGATGGTCGTCTTGCAGCTAAAACAAACCACAATGAAAAATGATGATTAGTTAAATTTCCCGAGCAAAACAGACACAACATACAGATATGTAACACCTACACTGGGATCAGACTATCAAGGGCTATAACTAGTGAAGGTGTTGTCTCTATTTGTGTATCAGATATTACAGTAACTACTATTAACAGATTAGTAGGCTGACGTTTGATGCTCTTTTGGTTGGTTTGAATCATAAACATATTTAATTAATCCATTATTATAAAATAATGGAACAAATGTAATAGTGCTGTAGGTTTATATTTTTCTAGCTGTTTTGAATCACACTACTTGTAAATATAATTCCTAATAAACTACAGATCAAGAAATTAGTTGAATTCTATGTCAATTCATTGTGTGCCAGAAAATGAATTTGCAACTTTTTTGATAATCAGTGAATTGTTTGAATCATTCTTTGATTTATATCATTGTCAAGTGAATCTCTTCGGGTTTCGGACAGTAATAATAAGATAAGATAATTGTCTCTTTGGAAAACTTTGAATTCATTAATTGAGAAAATAATCTGCAGCTCAAAATCAGTGCTAAAATGTATGTTGGTTGCAACCCTAAATCAAAAACAATTGACAAAATTTAAATTGACACAAAAAAGTACATTACCAATTGTCCTTTTTATTCAGTGCCCAATTGAAACTAAATATTTGTGGAAATGTGGTAAAAAAAAAACACATCTTCTACAAGATTAAAGTTATTGTTAACATAATATGAGGACAATAATGTATCATCAACAAACCAATTGAGTTGGCAAATACTAAATATCACACAATAATTAAATGAGTTAAAAGTAATACTCTCAATCACTTTATTTTAAGGTTTAATATAGAGTAAGCAATGGGAAACACAGAAATTATAGTTCCCAAAATTCCACATTTACGTCTGAAGCCATTTTTTCCTGAGAAAACGATTTACCTGTCTCGCGTTGCTTTGGCCAGTTTGTCCTCAGACTTCCTGTCATGTGTGTCCAACCCGAGCATGAAGCTGCCTCTGCCCAGCTGGGCCTCCGACTGCTCCAGCTTCTCCGATAGGTCGAACACCTGGCCTGTGGTGTAGTCCGAGTTCTGACCGTCCAACAAACAAACACACAAACCAATTCATGCACAATTTGCCGACAAAAGGCAGACAACAGATTTTACACAAAAGAAAGAAGAATTTTGCAGAATGGCAACAAATCTGTGTAACAAGCTGTAGGAACACTTTGCACGTTGTGGTGAATGAAGAGAAGCCGGGGAAAAGTTTGCTTAAGGTGAGGCCGTGTTTTGAGTGGAAAAGGTAATTAAAACACAATGACACAGGGGCCCCTGACTAGGGCGACAGTGTAGCAACTGACAAAGCCCGTCACCCAAGGAGCAGCTCGTCCTTGACATCTAGTCAATTCATCTTCATCCAGAATGCCAAAGAGCTCACTGTTTGGATAAGCCTGATGCCTATTTAGACTGTTTAGTCAAGCTCGGGACAGAGTGACTGCATCCACAATAGGAATTCACATTGAGGGGATTTCAATCTATAGAATGAACTTGGGGGGGGGGAACCACGACAGCATCTGCATCACCGGAGTAGGGTCCAATTTCAATATTTATCTCCCATGTTTAAAAGTGTAAATTAAGCGCATTACTAAAATCAATAAACAGCGACTCCTAGCTACTAAGCGGCAATAAATCATGACATCACAAGCGGGTGACCGAATGTCTCAATGAGTTATAGTGTAATAATCAACCATAAATCAAAATGTCAAACAATTAGCAGTCATTTAGTTTTCTTGAAGTTGTCTACATACCGTGAGGAGACTTGAGGAACTTAAGGTATTGACCCAATATTTGTTCCAAAGGAGTTCCAGAAGCTTTCTATCAAGGGAGGACTTAAAGTAGGTTACCTCCAAGGCGTAATACCTAAAAAAACACAAAGCAAAGCAAAATCATGAGCCACGTACAATACACAGTCATATAGGAAAGAGTACACTGTACAAAAATACTGCAATCAATTTAGAAATAAAAAAAATTGAATTTACAACACTGTATCAATACTCACTGTTTACAGTGAACACCAAAGTCTTCAATCTTGTTCAAGGGGATTGTTTGGTATTCTGAGGGTCCCTCATCAGGAGGTTTGTAGCCCTGAAAATACAAAGAGGAAATGCTGAGAATTACCAACAAACTAAAAAGCTTTTCTGGACCACAACCATCTTATTATTACAAAAATAAGGAATCAAGCAATGCAACACAAAGGCAATTACAAGATCATGAATTCTAGTTTACAAACATGAGCAAAAACACACATGCAAATGAATCATTAATAGCAAATTATTTTATTACTATTAGACTTATAGAAGTGCCGGTGTATGCAGTCTTTGCTTTACCTTTGGGTAGGTCCTGAAGGCGCCAAGGTTGACTTTCCCTGCTGAAATAGTCCGAGTGGGGTCGATCTGTAGGAAGCAAGATACAGTAGAACAGGAAAACATAGTCAGGGGTCACACAAACCTCCAGGGACCACTCAAATCCGGCCACCAGGAGCCTTTTACTGTGTCTGTCGGTGTGCTGAAAACGCACACTTAATTATATGACGCCTGTGGCATTTAAGCACCGCTAAACCAAATGAAGTGTAAAAGGCATGTATGGTTGAAATAGCATAATATTCATCACTACTACACATAAAACCTACACCCCCCCCCCCTTCTCTGTTACACGTACATTAACTTGTTTTTGTCATAGTTTGAAAGAAATGGTTTTACTTCCCTGAATACCTCATGTGGTGCAATTAGAAATCACAGTGAACGAAGCATTCGGCTTGACATTTAAAAGAAGTATTACTATTTCCGGAGTCTTACCACAACAGCCACAAAGGGCTCCTGAAACTGCTGGTTGAGCATCTGAGTGCTGACATCTATGCCAGACAGCCAGCAGCCATAGCCAGGGTGACTGTGGTACCAGCCAATCGCATTCTCCAGCCGGCCAACCTGAGGGAATAGAGATAGATGTCGGTTATTATTCAAGGCATGAAATACACCATTATACAAGTACAGCACAGACAATGGGGAAAAATAACAAAAAGCGAGAAAATGTAGTAAAAAAAAAAAAAAGCATTATTACTGACAGTATTTGGTGCAGAAAGAGAATTAATGGTGTATTTTTAATAACAGTATGGGATGATGCGGGGGAGACGGTGGTGGGATGAGGATAACACTCTACTTTCACGGGATATACAATTTCATGTTGAAATATTGATAGACAATACAGATCAAGGTATCTTTTAAATCCCAACATTACTATACAGTATTCCTGCTTGTTGCTTTGTAACAGTGTAATAGTGTAATACAACTAAGGATAATAAACCAATAGCTGCCATAGTAGTAACTGTAGACAAAATGATATAATCTGATATATATAGCGTCAAACACATCACATCTGGGTATCAGCTTCATGTGGGTGTATGTCTCGTCCACATTTAAACACATAATAGTAGGTTTTCTTGAACAACTGAATGAAATGTGCTCATGTCTCGAAAACATAAAAATCACGGTTGCAATCAATTAAATCTCCAGAAGGTGATGAACTATAAATCTAAATGATGTAACTGAACAGTGTGCATGCAGGGTTTGGTTCCTCCTCTCTCAATCACCAAATCTGCAATGAAAGTCACTTATATTGCCCTATAATGAAAGCCAGTGTACCGACCTGTTTGGCGTTTTCAATGTAGGCGGCCATGTATTCATACGCCGCAGCCTGGGCGTTGACTCGAGTTTCCGTGCCCTCCACGGGCAGGGCAAAGCTGTCCATGATGATCATGGTTTCACCATCCACCTTCCCCAGCATGAGGCCCATCACCTCCAGGTTTCCCCCGGACCTGGCGTGCATCACCATCTTCAACAGGGCCAGGGCTGAGATCTTGCAGTACTTGAAATAGTGATGACTACGGGTCAAAGAGAGGAACATGTTCACTATCAGGTATACATTAGGGATGATACTAAGGAGTGCATACATGTAAACACCCCACACAGTTAACGCTAGCTATCGCTGTTGACAAATAAGCCAATGCTAGCTCGTAGCTATCAAGGGCTTTCTTTTAACAGAAAACAACATACGACATCGAACATTTAGCTCAAGAATCAATTGGACTGAATTCCAGATTACTGTTTTGTACTTACTCCTTAGTCCATGGCTTAGCAGCGAGGATTTCTTGTTGTTGCTTTTTGTCATATTTGTATATTTCGTCTATGCTCTGAACTTCCTGCATGCTGTTAGATAGCTCCCATGTTTTCTGAGCCGTGCTGCTCCCCGCCATGACGAATTATATTAATTAACAACAAAAAAGTCGTTTTAAACCTCCAATTTCTGTTCAGGGAAGCGAATAAATGTTATATTTCTCCAATAGTTTGATCCCGTAACAGGGCTAAATGTCCACTTGGTCAGGGAGCCATGACAGTGGATGATACCAATATACCAAAGTGTGATCGCGAGGACGTTTGTCATAATGTTACACAATTATGACGTTAATATGATTGTATGATACACTACATTTTTTTAACATATAAATATAACTACACATACACAAATAACATTCAAACTGAAGTGATCTAACTGTATATATCACTCATATTAAAGTAAAATCACCCCTCTGCCAGAATACATGGTTTAGTCCAGGGAAGACTAGTTAACTGTCGAGGACTCACTGACATCTAGCGGCGCTTTTCAGAAGAGCAGATTCCCCGATGAAGGTTTCTGCTTTCAATTCTTTGACACTGTACTTAAAGTTAATAAAGGTATTTGACGAACCGGCAAAACTTTAGAAGCCAATGACACAAAAAGCAAATACTACAAAATAAATAACTGATGGCATTTGATGGGTTATAGATATGTTTTCTATGGCATTTCGTGTTAGCTAGGTCAATTAGCCTCTTCTGGGAGAACCGTGTGCATAATGGTTGCCTATAGCAACAATATGATGCTTTGCGCCTTGTTGACAGTCGAGAAAATAGAGCGTTAGTCAGGAGCATGAAGAGGAAAACACCCAAAGATACAGCTAGCTATCACTCATGTGTGATACATGCAAATCGAGGTATGTGAATTATCAATGCTCTAAGTACTACGTTGTTTTAAAGAGCAAATATACGGATTTTGACGTTTTCAACAGTCAAGGGCTGGTAATAAAACCAACAAGGTGTGGATATGCCTCCAGCATCAGCAGCACACAGAATGTCCCAAAATCCAGACAGAGGTATTGTGCAAGTCTCTGATACTGAACAGATTACAGTCTTTGAGGATAGGTTTTAATGGCACACACTTTATGTGTTGTATATTTGATACTTTCCAGGTTTAGGTTTAAGTTCGCTGCTGGGAAATGACTATGAAAGGAAGAAGAAGAAACTTCAGCAGGAGCTTCAACTGGACTACAAACATCATGCTGCCAAGGTCTGATGATGGAATCATTTCATAGTGAATGTTGCCTCTCTGTTGCATTTTGCTGAGTAACCATCCTGTCCTATGTTTCCATGTTCTTCCTCCAGATAAAGGATCTGAAAACTGGTGAACCTCCAACACAACCACAGGGTCTCTCCTTACCTATTGATGAGAAGATATTGGTTCAGGTGTGTGTCTGTGTACCTGGGTGGGTCCTTTAATGATCAGTGATGGTACATCAACAGAGAAATGAATGAATGAAACTAGAAAAAAGGGAGGGGGTTACACATAATATTGCTATTAATAAGTCAGATTCAAACACAGCGTTGAAAATATGTAGCTGGTGCCCTGTCTGAATGAGATGGCTGATTCAGACACATGACTTTGTTTCTCTCACAGGAAAAACTAAGAGAGGAGAGAAAAAAAGAATACAACCTCTTCCTGCAAGAAAAAGCTCAACTCGAAAGGTTTAAGAGGGGAACACCTCCTGTCACTTCAAAGGTAATGTGAATAATAAATACATACTTTATTCAATTCTGCTTTCTCTTAAAAAAAAAATACATGGTTTGTAGAAGAAGATTTTTTGCAATGTATAAAATAAGTGCTTCTCATATTCCATTGTTTTTTCAGCCCGGACAGGTTCGCGCTTCAGATGCTGTGTACATTTCTTCTCCAACTTCTCCTCTGCCCATCCTCAACATCCATAGAAACACACACCGTCCTCCCAAGGAGCGCCCTGCATCCAGGAGAGATGCTGCCTCTCTGACTGAGGCGGTGGATAATGGAAAAAGCACAGGGACTTGGGGTCCAGGCCATCGGAGACGAAAGCGTTGGCAACTTGGTGGACCAAAAGAGCCTTATAGCTCTGAGGAGGAGCCAATCACAGACAAAGAGGAAGAGTTGGAGTTCAGAGACAGGAGGCGACAAGACAGACACACTCCAGAGCCAGAGTACAAAGAGGAGAGGAGAGCCAGAGAACGCAGAGCTAACAGGTACAGCTTGTTTCTGTAGTATGATCTTGAGCTCTTTTTGTCTGTTACATATCATAGACAGAAGAGTAGATATGATGATGTAATTTTTCTTTACTTGTTTGTCTCTATGGCAGAGCTCCTCAGGGCATAAAGAAGATGGAGGCCCCTGGTGTTCGTGATCAGAACAACAATGAATGTGTTTTGAAGTCAGAGTAAGCCACATTCATTTCTATGTACTGTTCTGGTGGACTGCAGCAATGAGGTTTGTAATGCTGAAACAGAATCATCGTAGATAGCAGAAGTATTCACATGCAGAGCTTGACAGCCAATAACATCCTCTTGGAAAGTGACGTACATTTTCTCAATCATTACAATAATCTGATTTAATGAGCCAACACAAGATCGGTATAGATCACTTCTGCTATATTCAGTTATTGCTTTCCAGCACTTCTAATGCATGCGGTTGCCTTTCATTGTTGCCGTTTATGCCATAAAGTTGAGCCACACTCAGTAAGCTGTTAACGTGTGGAACGGTGATGGTGGGTGAGCCTTGGCCCAGCTCCAGGCAAACAATTACTCACTCCAGCTCTACCAGAGTAGCTGGATTGATTGGAGAATGAGACTTCACCCCTGTCTCCGAGACCAAAAGCTCTGCAGGCAAACTATGAGGCAGCGTATTATGAATGGAAGCCGGGTGTGACTCAGATGGTAACTGATTGTTGTGTTCTTACTGTTAAACACTGTCAGAAATTGGAGGGCTCTTGTGGAATGTCTGATTTTGTCCGTGCAGAAACACACACCGTCCTCCCAGGGAGCGCCCTGCATCCAGGAGAGATGCTGCTACTCTGACTGAGGCGGTGGATAATGGAAAAAGCACAGGGACTTGGGGTCCAGGCCATCGGAGACGAAAGCGTTGGCAACTTGGTGGACCAAAAGAGCCTTATAGCTCTGAGGAGGAGCCAATCACAGACAAAGAGGAAGAGTTGGAGTTCAGACACAGGAGGCGACAAGACAGACACACTCCAGAGCCAGAGTACAAAGAGGAGAGGAGAGCCAGAGAACGCAGAGCTAACAGGTACAGCTTGTTTCTGTAGTATGATCTTGAGCTCTTTTTGTCTGTTACATATAAGCCATAGATAGAAGAGCATATACATTACAACATCTGTTCACTTGTTTGTCTCTATGGCAGAGCTCCTCAGAGCATAAAGAAGATGGAGGCCCCTGGTGTTCATGATCAGAACAACAATGAATGGGTTTTGAAGTCAGAGTAAGCCACATTCATTTCTATGTACTGTTCTGGTGGACTGCAGCAATGAGGTTTGTATGTGGAACTGGACATCCAATAACATCCTCATGCAAAGTCACATACATTTTCTCTGATTGAATGAGCCGAGACAAGGTAACTGTAACACAAGACCGGTACAGCTCACTGCTGCTATACCAAGTTATTGCTTTCCAGCACTTCTCGTGCATGCCGTCGTCTTTCATTGCTCACGGTTATGCAATTAAGTTTAGCCCCTCTCACTTAGCTGCTAATGTGTTGAACAGTGATGGAGGGTGAGCCTTGGCCCAGCTCCAGGCGAACAATTACTCACCCCGGCTCTATGAGAGTAGCGGGATTGATTGGAGAATGAGGCGTCACCCCCCTGTCTCTGAGACCAGAAAGCTCTGCAGGCAAACTAAGAAGAGTTGTATGATGTAAAATGGTAGCTGGGTAGCTTACTCAGACGGGAACTGATCGCTGTGCAGTTACCCTTACATTACTGCCAGTAATTGGATGATTCTTGTGGAGTGTCTGATTGTGTCTGTGTATCTGTGTTTAATAGTCTGCCAGACAGCATGAGGACGGCTGCAAGATCCAGACCTGCTACCAGCAAGGATATAGCCGAGTTTGCTACGGGACTAATGATTGGTAAATACCATTCGTATTGCATGGTGCTTTTGGACACATATTGACTTGTGGCATTATTGATGGATTTTTGTCACTTGAAATACTTTCTCAGCATCATAGGTGACAGCACTTGTTTGTTGATGGCTCTCTGTTGTCATGCAGGAGCAGTAGAAGATCAGACAGCCTCTCAGATGAGGAAAGAACAGTACAAGCAAGAGCTGCTGAAACAAATTGCTGAACAGCAGAGAAACAAAATCAGGTGAGTATTGATCCACTAAATCATTATTTTCTCGAATTGTTTCAGCTGGCACATCCTTGTGAGTCAACAAAGCACAAAGGATGGGTGGATTTGTACATTTTGTTTTCAGGGAGAAGGAACTTGAGCTGAGGTTTGCCACCAGTGGAGCCAAAGACCCTGAGAAACAGGTACAACGAAAGGACAAGAACAGGCTAAAAATGTTAACAGTTTTTAGAAATATATTCCATGATGTGAACATCTACTTTAACCCAGCCATCACTCAGCAGATGTCTCAGCCCTGTATCTGGATGCTATATAGTTAAGTAAATATTGTAGAAATGCCTCAACAGCACAATAAACACATCTCACATGACAAACTATTTATCACCACCATAGATGATGATTATATTATTTTTGATGTGACGCCTTGAGCAACACCTCAAGATAATTGTTTAAATTGTTTAAAGTTTTCTCAATATTTGTTGCCTCATTTCCATTGATGGATCTCTTTTACACAATGCACCTTTTCCAGCCGGACCGATTTAAGCAGTTTGGGTCTATAAATTGGAGACGAGATGTTTCACAAGAGGACACAGAACAGAGAGCCCCCCCAGGAAAGTCTCATGTGGACCACAGTGCAGCTCTCAGTCAGCTGACAGGGAAGACGGCGCCTGGATCCGGAACAAGAGCAGCACAAGGTGTCCCCTCGCTGGACTATTTTGACGAGGACTCCCACAGGAACTTCTCAAACGTGCTCGGAGAAGTGGCCAACCCAAGGTAAGCTCACTGTTGCTTTGTGTGGCAATACATGAATGATATTAACAACTCTGCTGTCAATTCACTGCAGTTTATGTGATTTTATTTTTTCAGGGTTGCTGGTGTTCCTCCTCTTGTTCCTCCCACTGTAGCTAATAACTACAAGACTCCATATGATGCCGCTTACTACTACTATGGGAGCAGGAATCCATTAGATCTTAATCTTCCTTACAATCAGAGTACAGTATTTTAACCATCATGTTATTTTTATTTTATTTTTGGTTACTGCATCTTAAGGTTCAATTCTCTGCAAGTTGATTTTCATATTGTATTGAAATGAATGGAAACCAGTGGCTTCTTGGCGGTAAAACAATGCAAGATGCTCTTGGAGAAGGCCTTATTTAAGTATGCATATTCGTACTAAACATTTGTATGGTCCAGTCATTTCTGTTTCTAGCGTCTTCGGAGTCGTAAAGTAATTTGCGGTATCTGTCCGTTTGACCTTAGATGGCAGAGATTCACATCGGCTTAAATAAACTCCCAGACCTCACAGTAGAGAACTATTGCCATTTATTATGAGACACTTTATCGCCATATCAATGGCCAAGAGGACTTGGCATAGCAATTCATAAATCTAATTTTACAGCAGAACTGATTTTATTGCTAAGGCGACATACAGTTTATTGGATATGAGTTCAGCAGATCCAGATGGATCTCACTTCATCCAGTGGGTGTGTTTGGTTACATTTATTTTCTTCCCATTTTAAGTTTGCAGCCAAATCCAGGCCCAGGTCTGAGCTCACAAATATTGTAATGTTGGAACACAAATCTGTCAGACTGTGGCAGCAGATAGCTAACGAAGCTGATAAATCTGTTTTGTATTCATCATCTTGTATTTTTGCATTTTCTTTATCAGATGGTCTGCCTGGAGGGATGCATCAGTCTGGGAACCACAGTCCTCCTCAAGGACCACCTACTTTCAGACCCAGTGGCCACACTGAGTCAGTGTCCATTTTTTTGCAAGAGTAGTTTATTTATCCAGATGATGAATTCAATGTACACAATTTGTGAAAACTTCTTTATACTGAAAATCAATTTGCAGAGTGTGAGAGCATTTACATAAGTAGATGTTCATGAGACTTTTTGTTTTTCTTCCAGAAGAGGGCCCTCACCGCAAAATAACTGTGTGTCTGCCCCCTCACTGTCTGCTCCTAGAGCAACAGAGCAGCACAGTGTGTCGCCCCTGGATGTTGGAGAGCTTTCTGCAGACCAGTCCAAGCAGAGGAGAGAGAAGGCACTAAGCCACCAGGAAGCACTCAGACAGCAGGTACGACATCAGATCTACAAGATATCATCTGATTTGCCAAGCAGCACACTGTCTGACTTGTTTACTGTCACACTGACAATGCCAGCGATTGCTGTAACAGGCTGCTTCCTCCATGCTGACACCAGAGGAAACCCAGACATTGACTCATTTTAGGGACTGACCAGATATTTTGACAGTTAGACCAGACCACGGTGCAGTTAGCATTTTCCCATGGGCAAAGAATTGTGTTAGACTATAAGACAAACATAGACTTGCATTCCACTGAAGTGGTCTCAGAAAGTTAATCAACTTTTAAAACATCTTGCCCGCCATGTGTCCAGATCATAGAAAGAGAGGAGCGTAAAAGAAGAGAGAAAGAAGAGAAGGAGCGATTTGATGCTAAGATAGAGGCCGAGATGATGGCGTACAACCCCTGGGGGAGAAGTGGAGGAGGTGCTTCGATTAAAGATGAAAAAGGCAACCTTGTTAGTAAGTTGGGTTTCACTTTCTCTTTTAATGAGGTCTACTAAACTTGAGATAATATATGTAACAAATAAATAGTAATGCAGCTTGTTTTAGGTACGTGTAAATGTTTCCATGCCCTCAGGTGACTTGAAACAGATGCACAGGAACAACGAGGAGTCATGTCGGAATCCTGTGTCCAGGAAAAGTGGACAGACTCAAAGCTTTTTGATGACTAATGGAAACACTCCTGTAGATGAAGGCAGGGCTCCAATTTCCCATCGACTGTCAGGTATTGTATCACTATCAGTGTTCAATTTCTCTGAGTCCAAACTGGCTCCTGTCATCCAGTGTATTTCGGTGCACTGTGCATTTGTGTGTGCACATGCACACATTGGTCTTTATTATAGATGGATTACTGTCTAGCTCACTTGTCATTGCAGGTTTCAAAGATAAGCCAAGTCCACAGCAGCTCCACATGCAGGACAGATACAAAGAAGACCTGAAACAACAGGTAGGTCCTGGGCCACAACCTTCAGTCTACGCAGGTCACTGCTTGGATGTCTCTTCTACTTTTTTTGAATGAATTCAGAATACTTTTTTGTTTTCCAAATACTTCTGTGGTTTTGAGCACTTTGAAGAAGCTGTAAGTAACTACACATATAACTTGTCGTTACCAACAGATAGAGGAAAACAAGCAAAAGCAGACAGAGGAGAAAGAACGAATGAGGATTGAGGAGGAGAAAGAAGAGAAGAGGCTGGCGGACCAAAGGGCTCGCATACAGCGAGATCATGAAGAGGAGCAAAGAAAGCTAAAGGTGATGAATGTGAGGAGTTCATCTCTTTGATGAAGAGCACCTCTGTTATTCCCCCTTCCTGACAGTTAAGGGGTCTCCTCACAATTGTCTCTACTCTCTGCAGCATAAGCTGAAAAAAACAGGGTGGATCCAAGAACCTAAAACACAACACCAGGAGGAGGAAAAGAGGGTGAGACAGGAAAAAGAGACCGAGAAGAAGGTAACTGAGAGCGCCAGGGACAGAGAGGAGGAAAAGGAGCAGTTGAGTTACGAGGTACAGTAAGCCTGAAAAGACATTGGTGATTGTAAGCTTTCAGTTTTATTTAACACCTCTGTCAAGTAATGTGAGTCTGCTCGTAAATCAGCAGAGAGAGCCATCTCCTCCCATCCCAACCTTGCAGAGGAAGCTGACAAATCTTGTGGCATCCAGGCCGTCGTCTGTTGAGAGCCAACTCTCCGCCAGGACTGTAAGTCACGCAGTAAACGGAAGCACATATTTTCAAGTCAAGGCTCTTTTGATGTAAATCTAAAATGTAAAAATGCCCACAATTTCCACAACAGGAGCGCTCTGTGTCAGCGCCACATTCCCGACCAGTCCCTGAGAAAACCTCCCAGCTTCAAGGTAAGACGCTCCTGAGTTATCGTTGCCCCCCCTCCCCCCATCAAATGTCTACCTGCTTGTAAATCAGAAATTGCCACTTAATCATTTATTGTTCCCATCCTGTCTCCCCTCTTTCCCTCTGGTTGTTTCAGACGGTCAGCAGGAAGTGATCAGAGAGCTGTCAGCCCTCCGTAAGTATCTGAGAAATGAGCAGAGACAGCTGGAGGTTCAACTAGGCCAGACAGATCTTCAGGAGAGTCACTACACTCCCCCCAGGTATTACAGTCAGACGCCCCTGAACAGCAGGGGTCATTTGCGTTAGTATACCATGCCCAGAACTAATAGGATTTTATTACTTTCTTCCTGGCTAAAAAATGAGCCTTTTAGAGAACCTATTAGATGTGCTCTACCCCTTCAGGTCCAATTTGACCTAAAACACCCCCAGTCACATTAAGGTTAAGGCACAATGCTAATTCTGACTTGTTAAATGGCTTGATTTGCTATTTGTATTTAAGTAGGCTCTCTCATGTTCTGAGTTAATGAAAGTGACCCAGGTCAAATTGTCTATCTTCTAATCTCCATTCAGATTTGTTTCAGGGACTGCACTAATGTAACAGTATGATCCCAAGTGGAAATTTTCTGTTCATCCGTCTTCACCTTCAGAATGTTGCTGAACGACACTTCAGCAGGACACGTGGCTGCTTTTAACCTCTAACCATCCACCTGTACTACAAGCTACTTGTAAACTATCTGCTTGATTTGAAATTAGTTTCCTGCAAATCATCAGAGAAATTCTTTTGAACTTGTGCCAGTGTCACAGTTTTTCTTTGGTTCCAATAGAAGCTGCTTCCACAGAAAGCCCCATTCTTTGGGCCTCCTAAAAGCATTTTAAACAATACTCACTTAACTCTTTTTGAATCTGGCCTAACTTACGAGGGCCAGTGTATCAAGTGTAACTTAATGCTGTAGTCATTGTGCACAACCGTAAAGCATTCGGCATAGTGAAGTATTGGCTTCAGCTTTTCCTCCTTTGCTCAGACCCAGAGGACAACCCAGAGGGACCTTTGAATCAATGCACAAGCAAACTGTCCAGCCATCAACCAGGAGTCCCCTCTCTGGTGCTGCAGGTGTTGATATGCAAAATATCAGGGAGTTCAACCAGCTTAAATACAGAGGTAATGACACGTTGACTGACTGGACACTCGATCATATGATACACTTAGAAACTGCAGTCAGACTTTTCAAAGTGGTTACTGAAATTGAAATATTGCTACTCAGAGCATTCAGTTAATAGTGATGAACTGAATATGATCCTCTGATGACAAATCAGTTTATCTCATTAAATTTAAACCAGTTGGACTCTTACTTTCCTTCTGTACTTTTCCTACCTCCTCTAATTGCCTTGGTCTTGGTGTTGATGTAAGGACAAGGGTCGAAGAACACTGCGGTCCTAAACCAGCTGGGCATTGCCAGATGGTTTAGACTTTCCAGAGCTTCATCAGTGCTCTGTCTCTCCCTAGCCACGCCGAAACTTTAATCTCATGAGGTCATGGGAGGCGTCTATCAGTGACAGTTGGCGGCATACACAGAGAATGTAATGCAAGCGACCAAGGAAATGGCTTTGGATTGGTTCCCAGACCGAGTTAATGCAGGAGTCTGAAAGACACTCAGACAAAAATAGGAAGAAATGCTACTTTTGACCAAATCACTTGTCAAACTTACAGATATAAATGATGGATTTATGCCAACCTTACATCTGAAAGCTGCATCAGATCCATTCTGTACAGTCAAACCTTGATAGGATGTGCTTTAGTGAGAAGGATGTATCCAGCCTGTGGATCTGCCGAGTCACAGCCAAGTTGCTGTTTCAGAGAGTGGAGGAAGAGGGCGACTGTAATGAAGGGAAAATTGTTAGTTTCTCTTTGAATGTCTTCCTCTAGTCTGTATCTCCTGACCTTATCTTTCTCATTTATTTCTGTGCTAATGCAACTGTTATTGCTGCATCAATCGACGAAAGCCACTTGATCGCTACTGTAGGACAAATACCTCATGGAACAATACCTATCCATTATTTGTCAGACACAGCATCTCGTGAGGAGGTCCGTCACATGTACCCCGACCCTCCCACAGACGAACTAAGTCTGGACATCCAACAGCAGGCACTTCTTCGTGAACAACAACGCAAAATCAGGCTGATGAAGAGAGAGGAAGAGCACGGTCAGTGGGCAGATGCACACTCAAATTTCTCCTGTTGTGCTCTTTAACTCATTGTTCTGTGTTTCCCTGCAGACTTCTTGGAACGGCAACTGAGCCACTGTCGTTCTGTGAGTGTTCATCACATAATTAATATGCATTTTATTGTGACAGGCTCGTCGAGTACATCTTGCATGTTTTTAAGTTAATTGGTGCCTGCCTGTGTTTGTTTATCCTCTCAGAGGAACAAACCTGGACGCTACATCCACAGAGACTCCATATTACCATCTGAGACTGCTTTTATTGGTAAGCCTGACTAAATATATTCTGTTTGTTAAGACTGTCTGCTCCTTTTTTCCTCTTCTTTCAAGTATGAAGAAAGTGTGTACATCAGTGGGGGGGGGGCACAATATGCTGTTGGATTCTTTCCTTTTTCTGAGGCTCCAGACATTTTCCATAAAGGTGACATGGCTGGGGAAGTCAGCTACATTCGCCCTCACAATGCCACACTACAACAGCTTCTGCGCCAGGATAATTCAGCTCTGTGTCTCCGTGCCAGGCTAATTGTGGCCCATGCCAGCTCATGTCTCTGTGTTGCAGCTGGTGCCAAGGTGCAAGGGGCACATGCCAGCTGTAGGGTGGAGATAGCACAGTGCCAGCCATTTGGGAACGGGGGCAACAGAGACATTGTTTAAAAAGTCTGGTGCGGGAAGAGAGGCTTTTTGAATACTTACCCTTTTCCAATCCGAACCCCTTTCCAGGAAAAAGTTTTCTTGAATGAAATGAATATTATTTTCGTATTACACATATTTGAACTGAGTGAACTTTTAGAACTGTAATCTGTGTAAGAAGAGGTTTGTGTGTAAAGATGAATGCTGTGTCAGATGTTTACAGTGGTGCTGCATGTGAGAGGCAGGTTCATCAACAGAGACAATGTCAGCCCTCAGCAGAGCGCTTTGCTTTGCCTTTTTATTTATTCAACAAAAATAGTTCAATCCCCCCCAAAAAAACCTCTCAAAATTGTAGAAAAATATGTAATTGCAAAATTTCAGGCATCCTTTATTTTCTGATTGCCTAAAGCAACGTGTGATGGATAATGTACTCCTATGTCCTCTCCAGAGGGGCCGTCTGGTGACGAAGCGGACGTCTCGTCTCTACGTTCTGCCCTGGAGAGGCGTGTCTCAATGGAGACCGTTGCCACAGAGACCTGGCTGCGGCCCGGCACGTCGGATACTGTGGAACGCGCCGGATGTATGGAGAGACCAAACGGTGGGATGGACGCTCCACCCTGGCTGACACACCGCGTCTCATAGCTGGTCTCCAAACGAGTGGGGAGAGCTCCCCTCCTCCTTTGTTGCTGGAATCACTTTCTGCTGACCAAGGTGTTATTTGTGGGCGTTTGTTACATTACACAGCTTCAAAAAGCTCGTTCGAGAGTCTGCCTGTAAACATATTCATGTCAGTTAGTTTAGACATTTTACACAAGACACCAAAAAAGTGCACTTTTTAACCTGCAATAGATTTAGTCCATGAAAGTTTTGGAAGGTAAATATCTGAATACACCAAAATATGTACAGTATGTGTTAATGTAGTTATTTTTGTTAGAAATATGACGGAGAGTTTATTTTCTAATAAAATGTTATAATAATGGTGTCCTGGCTGATCATTAATGGAGAAAAATAAAACAACTAGCAGTTGTGTCATTCAGAAGTCAGTGATTCAGCGTTTCAAATCAACCAAGTTCAAAAACTTTATTGACCTAGAACCTGATTAGAATGCCAGATGATGTATTGTACAGAAAGTTGTACATAATCTTTTTTGCAACATAGAAAACTTTACATTGCTGTATCATATACATTTTGTTTTCTACATCCATGAGCAGGAATGCATCCCATTCATACTTAAAGCACAGCTAACATTTGTCATTTTCTCTATACATATACCTTTCCCGCAAAACAAAGAAAAAAACCCATTAAATATATTATTAACTTTTGATTTTGTACACATGAGTGAAAACTAAACGCAAACATGATGAAAACAGACTAGTGACTCAAAAGCAGCTAGCATCAGGTTGCTCTCTTATCTTCCAGTTTCAGAAGCCCAGTTATCATCTATCTCCAATAAAAACCTAAGAACATATAAAATGGAATAATTTAACCCTTCACTTTCCATGTTCATGTTCAATTACAAATCGTACGGTATAGGACAATCTGCGGGAGATGGTACAGTCAAATAAATTATCACAAAAGTAAAATCTCCAGTGCATTCAAAAAAGAGATCAAGTGCAGCAAATCCAGAGGAGGAAACAAATAATAAAGAAAAATAAATGAAATCTAGTGTTATAAGATTATATTACACAGCGGCAGATCTGTACAACTAGTTTCATCCAAGAGGCTACCAATACTAATGTTAGCCATGTGCAGACAGAAAGATCATTACTATCAATGTGTGACAAATGTCACATTTCATAGTTCCTAAATATGTCCTGTTGCATGTTGTTGAATCCATTCATTCTTTACTTTTTAAATATACAGTAAGAAGCACACATCTTTTGAAATATATTCCTTCTGAGCAGATCAGAGATATGGATAACTGTCAGTTGTTAATCAGTAGTTGTATCCAGTGGAGGCATCGCTACACCTTGTACAAGACATTACTGTTTTCACCGTGATATCAAGTACTCTGTCGGGGCTGTTTGTGTGAATAGGCGTGTCTGTGTGGGTGTGTGGTGACAGGGTTAAGGGTGCGGGTGGGTGGTAGCAGATAGCCGACTGATCATCAGCTGTTTAAGTCAGGCATAAACCCCGTGGAGGGTCCTGAGGTGACACGGAGCCGCAGCGCACAGATCTGAGGTGGAGGCCTCAGTGGGGAGGTGGCGGCTCTGTGTTCGAGGCCGGTCGTGGCGCAGCATCACTGGGCCTCCTCCCTGACCTCTGTGTCCGCCTCCTGCTCAATGTGTGGCGGCTGAGGTTCTGGTTCGGGCTCAGGCAGCTGCGCGATGTGAAACACGAGGCCGATGCGCAGGTAGAACTTTCTTAGGACAGCCCGCAGCTCGGGGATCAGGTCGAACTGCATGATCTCACACAGGAGAGGGTAGTATCTGGACGCGTGCACCTTGAACTGTGGGATGAGACAGAGCGAGTGAGACAAAGACTCCCATGTCTTGGAGCTACAAAGAATAAACAAACACTTTAAAGCAATTAAATCATATTTATATGCTGGTTATTTGGAACGAAATGGCTGTAGGTGACAAACAGCATCGTTTTTTTGTAGAATAAACATACTATTCAATGTTGGGCTAAATGCACTTGTACATTTTTGCAGCTCATCAGATTTATGAATCTGAATCTGAATCTAAATATTGAAATAGTCGCAATGCAATCAGTTTTGCTTATGCTCTGCTGCACTCTATTCCATCTACACCCTTATTATGATTGGCATATACAGTAGATTCCCAATTTATTATTATATCAATTCATACCATAGCCACAAAAAAAGCTTTTTTTCTGTCTCGCAGGTCAGGCGTCACTTAAAATAGTTTAACAGGACACCACAAACATAGCGATGGTAAACCACAAAGTTAAATCAGGGCACAACTGCAAACACGTTACAAATGCAACATGATGATTTGAACATGCCTCGTATTTCGTTACACTGATGTTAAAAGTGTGATAATACACTCTGAAGTGTCAAAACTGAGGACTAACTGCCCCATCTGTTATTTTTGGAAGTCAGACCTAGTTGTAAATGATCTTGCTTGTGTCAGGAAAGGCGTCATCCAGTGTTTTTAGGCTCCTTACCCTTTCATCACTGATCTTTAGCACCTTGGTGAGGAAGAGCAGCAGCAGGTTGGTCCAGGCCTCTCTGTGGCTTTCTGAGGTCAGAGCCAAGAAGTATGCTACGGCCCCACTGCACACGCTGCATCACACGCACACGCACACGCGCACACGCACACACACACACACACACACGCACACACACACACACACACACACACACACACACACACACACACACACACACACACACACCAGAAATGTTTAGTATCACTCTGGGAGAACATTAAACACAAAAGAAAGGAGCTGTGTTGCTCTGTAACTTATTTTAGCAAGAAAGCATCTGCTTCTCTGCCTTGCTTATCACATTAGAAAGTGCCAGCATGGAGAAGAGGAAGACTGTTGTTAACTGCTAATTAAAGCCACTGACTGAGGCTGTTATGAAAACAATTAGGCACTTTTCTTCACAGTTTAAGCTTGAGCGACGCAACCTCTGACCTTTCTCCTTCGACCCTCCAGCCCTCTTCCGACAACAACAGACACCCCCCCTCTCCCACCACCACACTCACAGCTCTCTTGCACTTCAATCTCTGTAACCTAATCACCTCCCAAATCTGCTTTGCACCCTGCACTAATCAAACTTGCATGTGTGCTGTACATGGCCTCTGGTAAACAAGGGTCTGTGTGTGTGTGTGTGTGTGTGTGTGTGTGTGTGTGTGTGTGTGTAATTAAAGAATAAATGTCAAACTGTGTTGCTTCTGGATGACAGGAGTTTGAGAAAGTGGAAATTAACATAAAATACAGTCATGATGACACAACAATGTCTCCACAAATTAAGATTTCTGAGCCACTCGCACATAAATGTACCATCCATCCATCCTCCTCCTCCTCCTCCTCCTCCTCCTCTCCTCTTTCTCATCTTCTCTCTAATAATGAATGCAAGTAGGAGAGACAGACCATGATTCTGCCTTATCTCTATATCATCATCAATTCGTGGGTGAGGAAGGGGGGTGAAGCCGGTTTGTGAGGTGCTGAATAAAGACGCCGCGACGACAGCAGTCCTGACTGAACAATGAGACATCAGTGCGAGAGCCGATTCCTTTGGATCTTTACAGTGCGCGGAATCCGTTACAGAGAACTGCCGAGCTGTGCACACGCTGTGCCTTTGCCACGAGTAACCGACTGTAGATAGTGACATCAAAACAACCCCCCCCCCCGTCAGGGTCAGTGTCTTTTCATGTCTCCTTCCTCTGAGGAGGCTATTGACGTCTGTGCCTGAAGAAGTGTGAGTTCTTTATTCCCACATTGGAGCGAGTGATAGCGAATGTGCGAGAGACGTGTTGGGCTTTGACCTATGAAATAGTCCTCAGAAGACATATGCATATACACACGCAGACCAGGGGTGGAGCGGGCGGATGAGGTGATATTAATATTTCACAGATGTATTTGCAACAACATCCCTGATATGGTGCCAATTTATTCTGCAGGAGTGATAGTTTTTCTATAACTACTAACTGCCCCCTCAAGATCATTGAAGTCTATCATCGATTCAACTTTTGAAATCATAAACATAGTTAGACCAAAAATTCCCATATCATCTAACTCACACCTAATTGAATAACTAAACCAGTCAAGTTTTTGCAGAAAGATGTCCTGTTCCAAAAGCATTGCCAACTACCGACGACAAAACCTCCAATCAGTTTCTAAATTCTGTCAAGTTGAACGCACATGCACACATGAATGTATTGCTACAAATGCCAACAACTGATGTTTGGCAGGAGTCATGTACTATATGCAGACAGCATCATTAGTGGGATGAGAAAAAGCAGCACAACAACAGAAACCATTACAACGAACTGTACTTCAACCAGTAAAGGTGCATGTGGTGGCCACTGAGAAATGCATGAGCACTACAGCCCTTGTCTGTGGGCAGATTGTGGTACTGTCACAGGGTTAACTGCAATGATGAGTGTCAGAACAATATGAGAAGTGTGTTGTATCCACTTAGAAATCATGTTAAATACCAATTGAGGTAACCGAGTAGGTGTAATTGTCATTATCATCCCCTAGAACTGATTGATCAGCAGTTACGGTGGCGTTGCAGTGGGCTGTGAGTGTGTCATGCATTTGTTCCTTACTTGAGGAGTCGTCTCTGGACCTCCTCCCAGGCGTCCTGGCGGCTCTCGTCTGTGTACATACGAAACAGGATACGCAGGCCACACGCCAGGCTGCTGGTCTCCTGCTTCAACAGGTTGGGCTTCGACTTTCCTTTGAAACCTTGAACACGAACACACACACACACACACACACACACACACACACACACACACACACACACACGCTCAGTTACAGTCACAGCCATTTTTTAAAATAATGATGATCATTATTATTATGATGATGATCCCCAAACTGCCCCAAGAAGCCACAGCGATGGACACGGTGATGTCGTGCCCTACCTGCTTTCCACAGTAAGGTCCGCTGCTCGTTGTTGGAGTTGAAGGCCTTGGCGAAGCCGTGCGACTCCAGCAGGCAGTCCAGCAGCTTAAAGAGCTGTTCTGAGGTCAGGTAGCGGTACATGCCCTGGTCCTGGGTCTCCACCGGGACGTCGGCTGCATACGAGGCATCCCGCTTCACAAAAGGCAAACACAAAGACAGCTTATTATCGTCTTTAAATCACATACACACTGGAATATAGAAACAGAGGTCGAGTCGAGTGTTTTGTACCTGAGCAGCAGCAAAGTTCTCAGCATCTTCTTTCCTACTGGTGGCCGGAAAAAACACAATGTTATCGATAGTCTGGATGAGCTCAAGCTGCACGACGCACTTTATCAGCAACGCTGTGAATAAGCGCTGCTCCTGGACCTCTGTGGAACACAAGAGGGAGACTTCAATCAGAACATTCGCTCAGACGAACTGGAGTCAGTCGTTGAGCAAAGCGACAGGCTTACTTATCGGGGTCCTGCTCCTGGAGCCGTCCTCACACATGCCTGAGGCCGAGCTGTACTGACTCTGCCGACGGTTCTCCATGGCGACCCTATCAGCGCTGCTGATGGAGTGCTGGTCGTCACAGCGGGACTGAATATCCACTGACTTCTGGGAAATGGAGTCCTGAGAGCAAAGTGGGCAGAGTGACTGCAAGGCCTACACATGTGTACACAGTAGTTGAATTATACAAACACAGGGAAGGTCTTGCTTGGATATGCAAAAGAAATGGAAATAAACCTGAACAAATATAGCAAAACAAAATATGGACAAATAGTGATTAATTCACATGCAAATCATAATACTACTTGTTTTCCTTACCAGCTGTTTGTCTGACAGGCTCTGTGTTGTCAAATGTTCTCCCTCTGCTCCTGCTGGTCTCCATGTTAACAGCCTGAAAAACAGTTCACCCACTAAATCACATTCATTCTTGGACAGAATGACAAACAACTATCAACTTCCAGTCTAGAAAATGCATCCAGCTAAACAAAGTCTTAATCAACTTTGTTGATTGATAGGTCCATTTTCTTATAAATATCTGTTTGGTTTGTCCCAGTTTATATTGAGAATCCCTGCTACATTTAAGACTGCAGGTTTATTTACGTCTCAATGTCAAAGCGTGTTTTCTGACATCGAAGCGATGCCGTTCTTATATTCAGTGGGGCAGCTTACGCGTGTGGGATGGTGGTCTTAAAGATGTCCAGCATGCAGTTGCATGTCTTGTCCCAGGTCTCCAGGGAGTATTTCTCCCCATTCAGGATGACAACATTCTCTAGACAGTTGGTGCCTGAACGGGCGAGCTGCTCATTATCTACAGACACACAGATGAAGAAGAGGAGGAGGAGGAGGAGGAGGAGGAGGGGTTGGGCCGAGAGGAGGGAGACACAAGGGGAGGGTAAATGAAAAAAAAAAAAAAGAGTGAATAATGTAAGATGTATTGATGTACAAAGTCTACAGAGGTTTCCAACAAACAACCCCAAAATACTAAAAACCTTTATTGACTTTTTACTTCACCTTTGTCTTTGTATAAAGCGGTGGACCAGTATTGATGCAGTACTTAAAAGTTCAAAAACAAGTTCAGTCACTGCAGCCGAGCTCAGGTCATGGCTAATGCCGGGAACTGCCCTAGCGCCTCTCAATATTTTGACCTCCGCAAACTGTTAAAGCTTTAAGACGAGAGGACAATCTTGACCCTGACGCTGTCCACTCGAAGATAAATATAGCAGGAAAGAGAAAGGAGTTGCCGCGCGCTCACCTTGCTGCACACACCAGTAGAGCTGAGCCAGAATATCATCCAGCAGGACGTCATTGAGGGACTCAAAGTATTGGGTGAAGACGTCGCAGATGGCATAAAGTGCATGATTGCAGGTGGTGGTCATCCACTCCGCTTTCTGAAGGGTGCAACACAAACCTCAGTGAGAACTCCATCAAATTTAGAACAAAAGCTACATCACAATGCCGCAGCTTGGGGATTAGAGATTTGAATATTTGAGACATTGGGCTGTAAAGCACAGCATTTGAAACAGCTATTGAGGATGAAAGACTCGTCATGCACCTCAGTCTGTTGCTCTGGCAGCTTCATGTTGTCAAAGATCCTGAAGACAATTCTGAAAAGGTCTTGCCACCAGTGTTTCTCAAAGGTGTGCCCGTAGGTCTTCATCACTTCAAACATCACTGTCAGCCCTCTGGGAAATGCACGCACACGCACACGCACACACACACGCACACACGCACACACACACACACACACACACACACACACACACACACACACACACACACATTTGTCCTTTTCCTTGATGCGATAGCTGATATTTGCTCTTTTTTTGTTTTTACAACATGATTTACAGTCTTTTTCATCTCACTAGCTTTGACTTACAAACATTGAATGTGCGGCAGCATATTTTTATTGCCGTCTCACTTGAAAATTGAAAGTAATGGGTTTTTAAATATACAGCTTCATGCTTTTAATGGCGCCCACCACCATCTGAAATAACAGGCTAAAGGTGAACCCGCCTACCTGGTCCTGACATCCAGCTTACACCTGTTGATGATGCAGGAGAGCTCAAAGAGGATGGGGAACCACCCCCGCACCCACACGCGGTCCTCAGGCGCTACATTCATGTCATCGCTGGTGTAGTCTTTGAAGGCCTGAAAGAGAAATACGAGCCGTGTTCACCATTTGTTTTGCATCCGGGAGACAATTAACCCTCTTAAACAATTACACATTACCATACATACTGTTCGTGCCCCTGATCTGAACTATCACTCTCTTTCATGCTTTCCTGATGCACACATTCTCCCTCTTTGGGGATGTTAAGGGTGAGGAAATAAATATAGCAGTATGCGAAAGCTGTACCGGTAAACATTTGCACACGGAGCATTTTGATGTCATCGCACTGGATGACGTCCATAAATATGGGGTAGATGTACTCCTGCACTTGTGCACATTACTTCATCCTGCTAACATGCTTATTATTACATTCATCATTCATCTCTGCACATGGGGCCTTGACAGTGCAGAATAAACCGTTCATTACAAAGCAGTGCCTGACATTGACCTGTGGCCTCTCTGAGACGTATTTGGCGCAGTGTCGGATGAGGCGGATGGCTTCCATGCTGGTGTCCGGGAAGGAGGCATTACAGGCAAACTCTGACAGACACTTAACGGCGTCCTGGAAGGAGTCGATTGTGGCCGCAAAGTGTTTTTCAAATACATTCGCTGGGAGACAGATAGAGGGAGATTAAGGCGGAATAACAGAGGGGTGGGTAGAGGTAGATAAAGATAGATGAAGGGGAAAGAGAGAGAAGAGATATCAAGTCCCAAATCTGACGGCCACAAGGTGAATGTAGCAAAACAAGATAGAAGTTATTACATCCTTCTTAGGTATCTGTGTGTGTGTGTGTGTGTGTGTGTGTGTGTGTGTGTGTGTGTGTGTGTGTGCTGGACTTACTGACGATATGGCCGGTGGTCTGGAAGGCCAGCTCCACAATGCTCTCGTCCTGGTCAGAAGCAGCCAGGTGGAAGACAGAGAAGATGTTCTTCCAGCCTGAGCGGATGTTCGCTGCCTGGGAGTTAACCATCTGGGCTATACAGCGCACCACCATGTCTCTGATGGTGGGAGACCTGGACAGGAAATATGGAGGCAATAGGAGCGGATCGTAAAAAAAAAAAAAAAAAAAAAAAAAAAAAAAGGCCAGGGGTGAAAGAGGGAACAGAAAAGATTGAGGAAGAAGGAGTAAATAGAAGAGGCGATAAGAAAGTAGGAAGCACAAGAGTCAATCAAATTGAAAGAAGGAAATTAATTTCATTCATTGACGTCAATTATCTTTAAAAGCTCTTGATATCCCCGTTTCAAGCAGCAACATTAATTCTGCACTGGCTAGTCTTAGCCCGACGGGTTTTTACAGCAACTGTTGCCATAGTGAAGAGCATTCCTAATTGTTCAGTAGTTATGAATGAGAGCGCGCGCACACACACACACACACACACACACACACACACACACACACACACACACACACACACACACACACACACACACACACACACACAGAGAGAGAGGAGGGCAGCATGAGTGAGTCTAATGGACACACTGCATGGCTGCCTGCCATCTCATCTCTGTTGAAGCCCTCAGCCTGTTCAATCTGTGGAAGGATTTATGTTTACACTGCTACTTCACATGAATGAAAAATGCGCTGCGGTAAAACAGCTTGCCTTTTGACGCGCTGCATGCAGACAATTACGACTGCAAAACTCATTTATAACTGATAGCTATTCAAAATCCATTCAAGACTGAATTGGACCAAGCAAAGGAGGGGGGGGCTTTTTACATGAATTCAATGAAAGGTTCATGCAAAGAGACTGAAATGGGTCATTCACTTGTCTCTGAGTGAACAGTACGCTACATGTGAACAGAGACAGAGGAAGAAAGAGACCGAAAGGAGGAGAATGAACAACAGACGAGGCAGAGAGCTGCCACAGAGGTTGAGGGGAGGAGTGTGAGTCTGCAGCCATGGGAGAAACAGCCCAGAAATAGTAACAAATTAAAAGCCACAGCACAGGCCTCGCTTTTGCACCGCCCGGCACTACAGATTTACGTGGAAGCAGCAACATCAGCACTCAGTCCCAGACAAGTGTACCACTTTACCTGTTCTTCTTCATGATGTGCTCAAAAGGCCTCAGAAAGTCTTTCTGGAATCTGAAGTTAGCCAGCTCCCCCTTCTCCAGAAATTTCATGGACAGTTGCCTGAGAGAGTCCACTGCGAAAATCGCCACATCTTCATTGGAATTACAGCCAACCTGCACCGAGATCAAAACATATTTCAGCAAGATCTCCCTGTTCATTTTGTAAATTGAATGTTTTTCAGTCAGACTTGTAGCAAAACAATAAGCATGTAGTTACACAGAAGAAACGGTTCACCCTCCAGCAGGAAATCGTTTTTTTTCTTAAAATCCACTTTCCAACACGATGAATGGCCATGTTGAGTGTTCCATTTTACACTCTCTAAACTCATTTTGCAGCTACTCTGTGAAAAGCAGTTCCTTAATGAGAGATGTGTCAATGAATAACAAACTAGCAGAAAGCTTTTCACGCAACAATCTGTGTTCATCAGTGACTGAAATCAGCCTTTTGTAAAACAGAAGGAGAAAGAGAAAGTAAACAGTCCTTTGCAGCTTACTTTCCAACTGAGAAATGTAGATGATCAATGACACTATTTTTAGTTTATTTCCATACAACAGAACTATTACTGTATCCATCTCTTACAAATCGTGCATCTTTTTCACGATTTCTATCCCTGCAGCGACCAATCCTCACCCACCTTGTTGAAGTGGTCTCCGATAACCTCCCAGATCCTGGACCACTGCAGCCTGATGCGGCCCATGTTGTAGTAGGAGATCTCGACTATTTTTTGCAGGCTGAACATACGTGGGTGTGTGGGCGAGGCCAGCTCATCCATGGACACAGCACACAGCCAGCGCACAAAATCAACTGACGAATAGATAGAAGATGTTGGCAATGAGCAAGGAGAGGGTGCTTTGTGCGGGAAAAGTGATGCACGACGATCAGAAATAGCCAGAACGCACCCGTCATTGGAGCAATATGAATAGCAGTATGTAGCTAGATCAGCTAGACTCACCTATAGCGTTACCATCCAGTCTGGTAGAACCGGTGAATATCCTAAAGCAGAGAAATATGCGACAATTATTATTTACAATACAGGATTTGCATTTCTGCCAAAAAACATAAGAGGATGAGAACTATGTCTGAAAAAGATACGGTATTTGGTATCTTGTATGAAAAAGAGTTTTCCTGATAGTTTTTCAGTGACTACAGTACCTGTCCACAGCCACCACCACACTCTGAGAGCTGGTCTCTCCGATGGACTCCTGAATGCTGGCGATCTGCTTACGGTCCACTGTCCCTCCAACTACAGAGCCGAGCACAAAGCTTGTTTTACAGTCAACAATTGGGTGTAGTTTTCACCGATTTACTAAAACTTCAGCTCCACTGAAAGAGGTCAAGGCTTTGACACTACAATATACTGTATATGTATGAGTTGGTGCTGACCTAGACCCAGGTACTCGTCGTTGCTCTGCTCCTTCGTACTCGTAATGAAGCCCTCTTTGCTCCGCACCGTCCCTGAGATGTAGCGTGCCTTCACCCCTGTACCGATCAGCTGAGCCAGCTCCAGCTGACTGATGCACTTCATGATCTGAAAAGGGAAAGACCCCATGACAAACTCAAACTGGTTGCTGTAAAATACCCCAAAAACCCAACAAACAGCTATTACTGCATCACTTTTAAATGAAAAATCAATGCACTACCATTATCATTCAAATCAGTAATTCTGGCAGGATCAGCATCTATTATATAGATGCATTATATAGATACATCAGAATCTTTGTGCTTGAGCAACAAATGCTAAACAGAATAAAATGCATTTCCTAAAATTGATCTTAATTTAGATGGTGAGAAGATTTTAAGAATTTGATGAGGAAATAAAGCGAGTGAAAGTGAGACAAGAGGAGCAAACCTCATGCCAAGAGTTGCCCAGGTAGTTGCCATCGGTGTGGGCCACAGTGATGAGGGTCTTGATGGTGTCAATATTCTTCTGCTTCATTTCTGAGATGCCAGAGCTGGCTGTCAGCAGGGTGAACCTCGCCAAGGCCTGCACATACGCATCCCTCTCCAACTGAGACAATGTGGGACGACAGTGTGTCAGAATGCGCCGCAAGGTATGAGATGCAGTCAGTAATCCTTCAGTTAGGACTGCAGTTACCTGTATGCAGAAGATGCACGCTATCCTGATGGCACAGCGGATGCCCTCCAGACACAGTGAGGCCACCTCAGTGTCATCGCAGTCCTGAAGACCCACGCTGAATGCTGCCAGGAAGGGAGTCCATGCCAGCTGAGGAACGCCAGAGGCATGAGGTTTACAATGTGTGTGTGTGTGTGTGTGTGTGTGTGTGTGTGTGTGTGTGTGTGTGTGTGTGTGTGTGTTTATGTCTGCTACCTTAAACATGGGCCTGACGTGCTCCAGATGTGTGGCGCTGGTGAAGGGTGCTTGGACGTGGCTGACGGCCTCCATCAGAGCCTTGGCCGTCTTGGCCATTTGCTCCATCTCCACGTTGTACAGCAGACGCCTCTGCTTCTCGCTGGCCACACCTGAGCAAGAACACACAAATACACACAGTCACACAGTCACACACACACAGGTTTCCACAGTAACCAAACATATTCAGCAAGGCAAACACTGCAGCTTTTCATTTAACAGGCTAGGAGGCTGAACTATCAAGAGACAAAAGGCTACAATGGGCCTCTTTATGCCGATTATAATTTTAAGCTGCAAAGTCCATAAAATTGTTCCAGTATTGCATATAACGCTTCCATTGAATGGGTTTTCGTGATTTCTTTGTTCGTTTAAAACCATTACGGCAACAAAGACATAGGTAAATGGCTCGGGATAATTTATTACATCTTTGAGACACCCCAAAGCAGCGAGACTCACTCTGCTTGTTGGATTTCATGGTGAGCTCTTTAGTCTCCTTCATGGCAATCTTTTTTCCGGCAATCTCGTCGTAGATGGCCGAGAGATACTCCTCGGGTAGATCTTTGCTGTCGTTGATGCCGCGGTTCATCTTGATGTATTGCTCTTTTGTCATTTTATTCTTCACCTTTGTAGACGAGAACAAGGATGCGGTTCAAGAGCTGCTCATGCCATCCTGGTGATTGATGTTGCACCGATAACCGAGGGAATGACTGCTGTCAAGAGACATTCCCAAAGGCTGCCAACCTCACTGAGGTGGAGTGCTTACCTGTGGACTGTGAAGGTCTGTTGTCAACATAATGATCGAGTAGGCAAGGACGTATGCCGTATCAGCGCTGGCAAAGAGGGTTTGTCTGGAAAATTGAAGAGGAGGGTAGGGAACAGACACAATGCATATTAATAGCAGCATCTTGTATCGGGGAATGTTAAATCAAATTCAGCTATTCCCATAGCAGGGATTTTCCGGCCGGAGATGTAAACCCACCCCTGATTGCATTCAAGATATCGCGCTGCAAATTTCTCCATGAGCCGGTCGATCTTCTGGGCCTCTCCGGGGAGCCGAAAGCCCTCCAGGAACGTCCGTAGTGCGGAAACAAAGTCTTTGCCTTGGAAGTCCATTTGATCCACGTAGGCGTACATCACCTCTTTATTGAAACGATCATTATCTCCAAGGAATTCTCCCACTTGAGTCTTGGAGAGCAAAAAAGTGAAGAGGTCAGTCTTTTTTTTGAACATACTGCAATCTAACATACAAATCAGAAGTCGACAGGAAAGAGAAACAAAAGCCTGAGCTGTTTGGTTTGAACCACCGGAGAGCTGGACAATTACAAGAATTGCAATAAGTTGCTCTTCAACTAACATTTCTCATCATCATAAAAGGGAAAAGCAGAAGAAAATAGATTTCAACGCTGTAAAAGAGAAACGTATTAGTCTGCCTTCTCACCACTTGCTCTAACAGCAGGACTATCCAGTCAGTGTGGATTAGATGAATACTTGTTAACATTCATGGTTATCCACTCTGTTTGCCACTGCTGTGGTACCACTGCATCTAAGAGCCCTTGTTTCTGACCAGATGTTATGAACGCTCTTTAATGCTGATCACCGCTGCACACTGACGCCCCTCGAGGCGGTCCAATCAAAGCGAGCGTGCTCCTCATTAGAGTTAACGTTTACGCTGCTGGTCGACAGGCTTTAGATTATTGCTTGGCTTCTGTGTGGTTTGGCTGGCTGACGCACAAGGAAGAGAGTGCAGAGTTTGTTGAGCTCGACTGGCCATTTGTTTATTTGCCAAGCATTCTGCTGCCACTTCAGCTATCGGACGCTTATTTTCTTAAAGAAGCCTCCCCCAAACAAACCCAACAAAGATGCTGGTGTTAAATCTGCTGTCTATTGCGAATTAGGGCGAGTAAGGGCTTCAAGACTTTGGCCACAGTTTGCCTCTTCCAAACAGATTCCTTAATATCAGGCTTGAGATGATGTTGATATGAACGATGTTTCACTCGAATACTGAAATAAATTCAGCAACAGTAACAAAATATCAAGAGTGCAGGTGAGCCTGTAATGATTTAAAAAAATATTTGAATGTCATTTTCAAAATGACATCAAAAGAACAATCTGTTTCACATCAGTCTTCTCTCTGATACAGATGTTTCTGGGGGTAGAATGAAACATCTGCACCTCAAACAGCTGCATGGTGACTTTGCATTTTTTGATTTTCGTGATAATTTGATCCAATCTTGGATTTCTCCAAGAATATGGAATAATTGTATAATAAGTACACAACACTGAGATAAGTTGTGTTGATCGTGCATGCTTATGTCTATGATTTTGCAGGTATTGTGGTCTGCATTTTTTACCGAATCAAGCCTCTCTTCCTGGTGCAAGAACTGAGCAAGATCCTCTGGGGTTGTACCCAGCATGCCTTGCTCTTGAAGGTACTGGATTCCTCTCTTTGGTTTCTTGTTGAACCTGTGTAGAATCCAAAGACAAACAGTGTACTATAGCCAGAGCAGTATCCCAGAAACAACAGGATCAAATGCAAAAATCGAGTGAGTAGTTGAACTTACAGGTCAATGCCTTGCTCGATGATCTCCTTTTGCTGTTTGAGGACCTCAAACTGCTCGGGGTTGTCAGTACCTGACATCTGGGTGCTGTAGCTGCCGATGCCAGACGAGGCCGTGGAGTCCAGAGAGTTAATGCTCCCATAGCGATTGATGGTCTCCGGGGCCTTGGTCTCTGTGCTCTCCTGTTCCGATGGTTTCTCTTGGCCTGAAGAGCAAAAGACACAAGATAAGATAACCCAGAAGGGACGATAGACGAGTGGAAATAAACCAAGTATTTCTATTGTTACTGTAAGAGGCAACCCCCTGGAACCATCACAAAGGTGTGAAGTTTTAATTGAAAGTCTGACGCTGGCACAAACCCAGCCTGGAGGCTTAAAAGATGAGCTAACTTAATGCTCGTACTGTGGGCGAGACTTCGGTAATTGAAAGGGAAAACTGCAACACAGAGAACAAAGTGACCCTGAGGCCTTCTAGGTGATTGTTGTTGGCAGGGAGGGTATGCACACTGGTATTACTCACATGCACACAAGGACACAGCCTAACGAACTCTGGAAAACACTTATTCACACAGAGCAAGGGCAAGGCAGGGTAGATATTATAAAATGTAGGTTATCTTAAAAGCTCCAGTCAGTCAATGAGGAAGCAGCCACAATTTAAAGACCAAGAGAGGTGTTTATTTTTCTTAAGCCAGCCAGAAACGATATTTGCTGCTGCTGCTGGAGCGGGTCCACCCTGTAACCCAGTGTTAGGGCCAGGTATCCGATTACCCATCGGAAACTCTTTAAAACATTCAGGTCAGTGTCACGGTAACGTGAGCTCAAAGTGTGCTCCCTATTGTTAGACTTACAGCGTCGAGAGAAAAACTACAGAGAGGAGACATATTCCTTTAGATTAACAAGCAGCATTTTCTAAGTGTTTCTACCATCCATTGAATTAATACGTACATGGTTCTGGTTACAATCTATTTGGTGTGAGTGGGCAACGGGAAACCCAACAAACAACACAGGTTATAGAAAGGTGAGGCTAGTACAAAATCATCTCAAGCTACGGACACAACGATTCCTATCACAGCAACACGTTCTAGCAAAAACTCTGTGCTCTTCTGCTATTACCTGCTCGTGCTTTGAAGACATACAAAAGAGGGAGAAAATGACACAACAAGGGATGATTGAAAGAGTCATATATTGTGCTGGAATGCATCACACATTTCAATGTATTGTAATCACAAATATCATTGCAGTTTGATTATGTGAGCAAGAATCTTCGTCTGAAATCCTCAAACAGCCACCTCCTGCTACAATAGATTACTAATGTCCATCCATGCGAGTGAACACAAAATCTGCCGGTTAGCCATCACAGTTTAGCCCATCGCTAGCCTGTGGATAGGTCCAGGGGCTTGTGGGATATCTTTTCCAGCCCTTTCACAAAATTGCGCTTGCACCTCGGTTTGAGCTCCGACTTTGGGGAAAAAAAACAAAACAGAAACCCTCCGCTGTGCAGAAGACCCAGAGGCCAGTCTCACACACAGGATATACTCTGACAGTATGTTGGCTTCAGGTACCGCTCTGTTCTCCACTAAACCTTCTGGATTAGCCCGTCTGCGATGGCCTACGGGCATTATCTCACGGCCTCCTCGGGCTGGACCCGAGCTGACGAATGCTCGCTTTCCTCCTCAGAGCGATGGCTTCCCAGCCGAATGCCAACTGTCAATCCTACAACTGATTGCAGCCGAGCCGATGGAAGCGAGCTTTATCGCCAACCCCAGTTAACTTCAATGATGAACTGCTGCCAAAAAAACGGGTTGACCAGAGGAAGTTCCGGCTCTATAACCGCGGCAGTCTCACACACACACACACACACACACACACACACACACACACACACACACACACACACACACACACACTTTTCACAACACAAGATCAATTCTTCACAGACTATTGAGGAATAACAACAGTCTGTGTTTTTATGGGCAAAGCCAAAAAAGCGTAATATTGCAGGCTCACAAACAATTCTATCACGTACCATCTGTGTTCAAGCCGTGGCCGTAAATTCAAACCACTTCTGATCACGTCTTGATATATTAATACGGAACACAGCAATATAAACCCTCTTCAAGAATTACTAAACGCTCCCCCTTGGAGTTTAATTCATCATTCAATAATAGTGATGGGATCGGTAGTTCAGCTACCTATGTTTAATACCTATGTTTGTTTAATTATTTTATACTGACCTAGACTAAAATACAAACATGAATTCTGCCTAAAGACTGAATAGTAATCTGTGTGTAGAATCAGAATGAACAGAATTGTGTTTGACAGCTGCCGTGATAAATTACACTCATATTCAGCATTTCTTACCGAGGCTGGTCTGGGAGTTGGGGTTGACGTATTGGTCTTTACTCCATTCTACCATACATTTCAGGATGGACACTAGACATTCAAGGCCTTTCTTTCTCAGGGTCAGCTCCTAGAAAGGGAAACAAAAATAAATAACAGTATTATAAATAAGTGTAAAAACATAATAAATAAAGCAGAAATATTTGAAAGAAGGTGAGAAACGTAGAGCACCTGTAGGGTAGTTGTTCCGAGCTCGTGGCCTCCGCGACCCTGCGCAATTTTTGAGAGGTCGTTGACCAACCGCTCGAATATGTTAGCAGCGTTCAAGTCACAATCATAGTTCACGTAGATGTCCACCACACTCTGGGCATCTGAGAGAGACAGATGGAGTTCATCAGTGAGAATCGATGAAACAAATATAGACTGTGTACACAGCCTTTATGGAGTCTGGAGCCAAGTAAGCATAAATAATTACAGGTTAATAATTATAGGTTATAATCATGAAATTAAAGGGGACATGCTCATTTTCAGGTTCATACTTGTAATTTGGAGTTTCTACTAGAACATGTCAACATGCTTTAATGTTGAAAAAACATTATTTTTCTCATACTGTCCACAACATATTTATCTGGCACGTATTTTGCGCAACATCGGGTTCATGTGTACGAGAAGCTTCTCTCCGAAGCCTCCATTATTACCTCATTAAAAAAAATGACACAAAACAATCGATGTTAAAACAGAACAAAATGAAAACAAGAGACACAAACCTGCACATATTCTTGTGAGGGTTTGTATAACCATCCACTTGTGGTCGTAGGAGCTTGTGGACGTCTCCAGAATGTACAGGAAAATCTCCTTGAAGAACACCTAAGGACAGAGTCGGGAGAGGCAAAAACACCATCAATTGCCTTGCACGGCCCAGATAACACAATGTTCTGTGGGAGCCCACACGACCCACTTCAGTAGACAAAGCAAATATAGCAGGTGGTCATGCGTTAGAAACTTTGAACCAACTCAAACAGAATGATAAAAAAGAAAATATGACAGAAAGGGCGTCATGGTGCAACTCTCGATTGCACTGAGGTGCAAGAATGTTACAGTACTCTGAGAAAAACCACATATTCCATCATTGGTGTCAGCTGCCTGCTGCATTGACTAATGGAGTCGAGACTGTCAGTGTCATAATGTTGTGTAATGTGGTGTTCTTAAACAGAGAAAGATTCTGAAAAGAACAAATTAACAACTTCACAGTGCTGCTTTTGTAACTGTAATCTGCTGTGTTGAATATGTTTGCAAGCTTTCCACTTAAGTCATTCATTTCAGACTGTCAGCTGCCAGAGAAGGTGCGAAACGTATGCATCCCATCAAGAAGTGGTGGGCGGATGTATAAATACAGCTACTGTAATAAGCCAACTGGGTCGTCAGGTTTTTCTCTGCATATGTGAATCAAAATACAGCTGGGGAAAAATTGAAAGTAAGAAACTGAACACACGGAGAGCACACTGCTGAAGAACGACAGCGGCAGGTAACAGCTGTCAGTAAGCCGGTAGGCCATATTGGTAGCGTGGACGGCCTTTGTTGCATCACGTTAAAAGCTTTCAGTTGAAGATATCTGATTACGGTGAAGCAGCTGCTGACAGGGCAGAGTTATAGTCTGTAGTAGGATAGAAGTACAAAAAAAGCTTAGGTGTTAAGCCTGATAAAAGCCTGAAAAACGTAGCGTCTTATCGTCATCGCATTAAGGTCTATTCAGGCTGTCAGCAGAGAAATTGCTACTCACATCTTTGTCATTACCTTTAAACTTTCAGTCAGAGAAACTGTCAACAAAACCTGAATTTTTCTTGATGAACACAAAACACTTTTGTGAGCACGTTACCTCGATTTGCATCTTGAGGTGCGTCTTGAAGTGGGAGAGCAGAGTGAGGAAAATGGAGAGTGAGAGTTCAAAGACCTCGGGCACGGAGGAGACGCCGTTCTTGGACAGGGCCACACACAGGTACTGCTTGATGGCGTTGATGAACATCTCGTTCGTCTTAAAGATGGGCCCGGCGTTCTGCAGGATGGACAGGAGCAGCTGGAGGGACAAGACCTTCGATCGCAGCTCATGGGACCTGAGGTGAGATGCGAGAAGACGTTGTCCGATCCGATGAGCGTAAACATGTCAGACATAGAATACATTCAGCAGGAAAAACAAAGACGTCTCACTAAAACTAAGCAGTTACAGGCAAATTATCGGTCCTTCAAGAAAAGTTACACCTCAGAGAAACAGCAGCGTGATGCACACCGAGACCAAATCATCCTTTATTTCTCTATCTGAGAGTTAAAAATCTTCAACAGCCATCAAGGAAATGCAAGGGCAAATAAATCAAAGCTCCTCTGCGTGTAGAGCCTCAGCTTGTCTGAACTGCTTCTCTGCAGCAGCAGGACAGAAAAACTGGAGCTCAAAAAACATACTTTCAGCTACTTTATATGCCGAGATTGGCTGCCTCTGCAATGTCTTCCATCTCTGGCAAGCAGACAAAGTAGGATTTATGTGGCACAACACAAACGTGTCTCTATTGCTTCTGCAAGTGCCCAAAAATATGGACGTTTTTTATTTTTTTCTTCCTCTAAAGGGGCCACTTCTACCAAAGCACACACATGCATACTAGTGGTAAATTAAAAGAGAACAATATCAGCAGTAATATGTCCTGATTTTAGGAGAAACTGTTAAACGTGAAACACCATATGTATATACTTTACATTTATAAATTAAATTAAAATAAGATGCACAGATGCATCTAAATCCAAGTTGTACAAATGACTACATTACCCATAATTCAACAGAACAGGAGGTTTGTGGGGAATTATAGAGGCTCACATGTTAATGGAGCCCAATTACTCAAAATCTCACTTCATTTCATATCATTTTGAAAGTATTTTTAAACCATAATGACGTAACTGAACAGAGTTCTGTAAGGACTACACAGAGATCATTTTGTCATATTTGACAAAAGTCTGATGTGGCCTTTTTCAAGAGGATGAATCCATATTCATTACATATGTAACTTTGACACTTTTGAGCACCTGGACAAATATAAAAATCAGTTCCGTCCTATAAATCACCACAGGCACATGATAATCCATTTAGAGACCAGATGTGTGCCCTCTGATCCACCGTGAAGATACAAAGTACCTTCTGATAGCTACGGTAATTATAAAAATGCAGCTTTTTCGCCTGTGTGCTGTAGTGTAGGTGTGTGTGTGTGTGTGTGTGTGTGTGTGTGTGTTCGTGTGGGACAAGAGAGTGAAACATCAGGCTGTGCAGCCTTGTTAGAAGAGTAAAAGGTTTCTGTCTGGCAGTGACGTGACGCATCAGTGCTGAGGAAATTGACGTGGCCTTCATCAGACAGAGAGAGAGAGAGAGAGACAGAGACACAGACACACACACACACACACACACACACACACACACACACACACACACCTCTTGCATTTCCACCACATTCATTTTCCAACGCTATTGAAGATTTGAAAAGATTGGTTTCTGTGTAGGTCATACACAGAAACCAGATGCAGGAAATCCTGTTTCACAAAAGCTACTGCTATCAGGACGAGCCAATCGGATGCCTCTATTTTGGCAAACCAGAGCATGGTCAGAAGTAATATTGAGCGATGGCAGATTTATTTTCCTCCTTTCTGGTGCTTTGAAAAAGGGAAACAGTTCAAGAGGGGATTCATGAAACCAGGAAGTGATTCAGAAAAATCTGAGCGACGTCTCATTGTCTCCTTCATCACCATTTATCAAAACACGACAGTAATCACTGGAGAATCCTCGTCTTAACCGTGACTCACAACCTTTCTTATACCTAACACTGAATAATAACTAAAGGAATACAGGACGTGTTTCACAAGGGCTCCAAAAAGAGCTAATAATACTGTAATCCATTGCTGCACACTACATGTACTGAACTCTTACTTGGGATCGGGTGGTCCATCTGACAGCGGTTTCATTGACAGCTTGCAGAGTGAGCGGAAGACAAGAAAGGCATCTTTCTGGAGGATGTGGGAGAATTTTGCGCCTGGCGGCTGTCCCGGCGCCGCTCCCGACTCCTACAGAGGAACAAAAACAGTAAACTCAGCGAGCAGTTAGCAACATCTTCTTTCACTGAGTCTCTACGACTAAACGTAAGAAGTGTGTGAATAAAAGCCTCCAGGTCTATTAGATGTGTTTAACGTTGATTACTGAGGCGTGCAATCAATCATGATCGGGGACTTCTCATACAGCTTAAAATGATTTAGTGGTCCTCACAGTGTTGACAGTCTTTTTCATTATTTTGTCTTTTGATTAAATCATGCAGTTTATTTTCCTCTGACTCTCCGACAGTAGAGCTATTCAGCAGGGCCAAAATGTTACATCATGAACAAAGTTAAAAATTTTTGAAAACATGAGTGAACTCCAGCCAACAATCGTAACACATTAAAAATGTAACTGCTGTGTCATTTTAATTTGAACCACTAGATTTTACTTTGACTTGAACTTATAACAAAAATGTAATAACTCTGGTCCGTCCTTCACCTGAGTGTCATTGGACGAGAGGGAGAGTCTGTCGTCAGGCAGCGAGGGGGTGAAGCTGGCAGAAATAGGCGTGCCGGGGATGCCGTTGGCGTGGACGTGCTCGCTGTCGCTACCCAGGGTGCCCTCGTCCTCCAGGGAGCTCTGGGTGCCCTCTATCACCGCTTCAGCCGGGTCCGACTCCGCCGGCTCGCCCTCGCCGCCAGACTCCTTGGTGTCAGAGCAGAGGTTCGTGGGGTCCAAGCAGTGTCCTGCGGTGACGATAGAGCAGGGGAGGAGATAGGGGTGACACCTGAATCTCTATTCTCAATACCTTGAAACATGTTACATAACTGACACGGCAGCTTTAAACTCTCAGACCTAGATCTGGGGTTAGTCATGATGTTCCGGTCAAGTACAAAGAGAGAAAACAGCACATTGGTGAACAGCATGCTGAACAGCATCTAAGAGACTTTCCAGGATACTAGAGTGCATTTCTGCTCCTCCCGACCATTAAAGCTTGTTTGTAAAATTGCAGCTCAAGGGTAAAAGTGTATTTGTAAAAAGGAAGCCAAAGCACTATTCTTTTGTGTGCATGAATTAATGACGCTTTTTTCTTTTTTTTTACTGCAATAGAAAAAAATAAAGGCTTTTTTTGCACACAAAGACAGAGTGCTTTGCCTTCTTTTTTGTCAGCATCTATGGGAACTTCAGGGAGCTTGACATTACCAACAATGATAGCTTCCCGGTAACTTATTTCTCAGCAGAAGGCCGGGTTAAGAGACTTTCGACTTCAGACACATTTTGTACCCAGAGAGGTGCTTGTTATCTATCAAATAGGGACGCCGGCCTGGAAGCACAGTCCGCTTGTCACCTGAGGTGTCACCTCAACTAATCCATTCGCTGATTCCACAGAGCATTCTGCTGGTTAAATTTGCAAGGGTCAGTTTTGCATTAAAAAAAAAAAAATCTCCCACTCACAAAAAACGGTGCAAATTTGCACAAGTATTTAGTGGGGGAGAGCAAATCCACATAACCTGTATTCTCTTCTATTCTATAGCAAACAAAGGGTGAGCAAACTGAAAAGGGCTCATAGGAGCTGCTGCTATCATGCACCATGACAAACACACCCACTTGACTGATGCATTACAGTGGGTTTCATAAATAGTTGAGTTAGTACAACATTAGTAACCCCAATGTGCTCATAAATAAAAAGAGTTTAGGACACTCAGAGAATAATAACTTTCATTTTTTTAATTTCATATATAGTTTTTTACCGCATACAGATTACATCTCACCTCCTGCAACAGTATTGACCACCTCCTGCAAAATACTCTGCACGATTTCCTGGGCTTTTTCTTCGTAGTTTGGCGTCTCCTCTTCCTCCTCTGGATTCTGCTGGGCTTCTGCATCTGAACAACACACGAACAACACACACACACACACACACACACACACACACACACACACACACACACACACACACACACACACACAGTTGTTGACTAAAAGGCACAGAGGGCGATCAACTCATCCGTTCCGCTATAAGCATAGTGCATTCTGGGCCAGCATCCATAAAGCTACAATGTCAGTGACAGACTATTTTTAATCCTTGCTCTTCATATTTATTCTACACTGGCTCGCTCAGTGAATGAATGAGCCATTGTAGCTCTGGATGTGGTATCAAATGTTGGCAAAAAGTAAACAGTGGTTCTGGAGGCTTTCTTTTCTGTTAATGAAATTGCACAGAGCATATTCAGGTCATTCAGTGCAACACAAGATGTTTTTTTATCACCAAACACAACCAGCCCAGAATGTAGATGAAGCTCAAGAAATATGAAATGTTTAATATATGTGATCTGAAACATTTCTCTGGCTGTTTATCAAGTATGTATGTGTGTGTGTGTGTGTGTGTGTGTGTGTGTGTGTGTGTGTGTGTGTGTGTGTGTGGAGCTCTAATTAGTTTAAAGTAAATAGCATTTGTCTTGTGTCTTCTGAATATTTAAATGTTTTACTGGTTAAAACTTGATATTGGGGAAGAACATACTGTAACATGTGGAGGGTCAATTCCAAACCAACTGTTATTAAAGTACTTTTGTCTTTTATGGTAGATAAAAGGAGAAAAATAAAGGAAAATCATGATACAGTTTGTAAGAACATACGACAATAAAACAACTCCCTGTACGCAGTCTTACTCTGTGCTGCTGCTGTGGCTTGATCTGCCTCAGTCTGTTCATTTTCAGCCACGCAGAAATCAGAACCATTTTCTGGATCTGGGCTCTCGTAGACGGGCCCCTGCTCCCCCTGCTCCCCCTGCTCCTCCTGCTCCCTCTGCTCCTCCTGCTCCCCAGACACAGACCTGCTGCTGCCTTCCGGGGCGGGTGTCGAGGGTGTGGACGGGGTGGATGGGATGGATGGGATGGTGACGCCGGGGGTTGGAGGGGTGACGGCCCCGTTGGCCTCCTGGGACAGACCCTTGGCCGGCGTGTGGATGTGAGCCTGGAGCTGGGGGGAGTCTGGCTCGGTGTGCTGGGTAACCGGGGAGTGCTGCCGGTGCCGCTCTCTCTCCAGCTGCTTTGCTTCCTGCAGCTGTGAGGGGCGAACACACACACACACACACACACACACACACACACACACACACACACACACACACGCACACACAAACAAAATAATAAAAAAACAAAAACACACATACACAGACGATACACACAAAAAACAACAGCATTCATAGAATAGGCACATGTAACACACACACACACACACACACACACACACACACACAAAGACACAAACACACACACAGAAAAAGACAGGTTAAGAGTATGTAAACAAACTCATAACAGCAGTTACAAGTTTAGATTCCCTGAGGGCTCACTGAACCCAAAGAACACTCCCAGATGTCAAAGCAGAGAGCAAAGACAACCATTCTCATATTCTTTTCTAACATCTACAGTGTGTAAGCATACATTAGATGCGTGCTCTTGGAAATGTATATGAAAACGCACTCACTGAGAAGAAGTAGGACATGCTACTAAAACAGCGATGAGACAAACTTTGTGGAATCGATTCATGCTGGCTGGTGTGAACTGGGGCTATTTCAGTCGCTGGTGGCAGAAGGTGTTTCGGATGGAAAATGGCTCATACAGCCGTGTCCTGGCTGATGCGTCATGCCTGACATGTATCACTGCTTCTGATACGAAGTGCTGGAAAGTGTTGCTATGCTTTAGCTGGGTAGGTCATGAGCTAAAAGTGGGTCGCAAGACATTTGCACACGGTTGTGGCAAGAATATGTGGCGCGAGAGTGTTATTTCAGATAATAGATTGCATCATGGCAGAGGTAAAGTTTGGCATCTCTACTGCCGATTCTCAGAGGGGTGGAAAGTACTCATATGCACAGTTCAACACCGATACAAGTGCCAAAGAAAAGAGAGCAAACAATTACAAGCAGTGGAAGTTCTCTCAGCCAAGCTAAATCAAAAACAGCCCATGGTGCATGTTCAATCCAAGTGCTTTTGTAGAATTGCTGGGCATAAATGTAATACAAATCATAGAGGGACTTGAAGAGGAAAAAGCACAGTGACTTAAGCGATGTATGGGTTACAGATGGAAATATAAACAGTGTGACACAATTACAAAACAGGGGTGATAGATGACGATCCTTCCATTTGCAGCAGACTAGCTTTTCAATTAATAACTGTAATTAACAGTATGAGTCTGCCAAGCGCAGGGACACTGAAGGTGTCAGTATTCTGTCTCATCACCCTTTCTAGCCACAAGTCACAATTATACAATCTGCTTTATACAGAAAGTTTTGTTTCTCAAACAAGGCATACCGGAAAACTTTGTACACAAACTCCTTTTTAATCAAACCCGTTGCTTCTTGTTTTAAAAACCACGTTTCCGGAAGCCGTTAATTAAATGTGGCCGCTGCTATTGTCACATTTTAAACGTAAGCAACTCAATTCAATGACGCACATTCCGAGTGAAACAATTAGTATTGAAAATGAGAAACGGTAACAAGGCCAGACAACGCACCTAAAGCTGGAGGGGACAGGCGAGGCAGCGCAAACAAACTAAGCTCATTATTTAAATGCCACCTCAGTGGGATAGTGAAGGCTGAGTCTGTGTGAGAGTGAGCCACAGACAAACAGAGTGTGTGTGTGTGTGTGTGTGTGTGTGTGTGTGTGTGTGTGTGTGTGTGATCATACCACGCTGAGCTGCAGTCAGGAGGATACATCTACACACAAACACAGAGATCAGATCTCCCTGTGCAGCAGCACAACACTACACAGGCGGTGACGACACAATAACAGGCCTCTGCCTCAGAGTCTGCCTTGTCTCTCCACCTCTAGCCCCTGACCGCTTCTTTATATTTCTGCGTCTGACTCAATACCGGTCGCTCATTGTTCTAAAAGAACCGTATTAAGCTTTAGAGAGGAGAAAACAAAAACAAAACAAAAAAGCTGTCAGGAACGAGACAGGCGTAGCTGACCTGCGATGAAAAACGTTTTCCACGCTCAAGGTGTGAGTGCGAGCTAAAATGCAAGTTGGTGCGGGGAAAAAGCGTGATGATTTGTAGGCAAGTCCACAAAAAAAAAAGCCACAGCGCAAGCATATGGTGGAAGAAGTACACAGCATACCTGCTCCTGTGCAGTGTCGGAGCAAAAAAAGGAAGAGAACGAATGAGTGCATGAACGGATGAGGGGGGGAGGAGGAAAAAGCGCAAACACAGACACACAGAGAAGAGTTTGAGAGTTCTGATCAGGCAAGTCACGGCAGTCCTGCACGCTTTACCTGGCGGTCACGTTTTCTGGAGGCCAGAGACCAAGATAGCTTGTGATTTGTAAGCTATGTGTCCAAAAGGAAGGGTGGGAGGCAGGTGAGGAGGGGGAAAAGTGTCATTCAAAAAGAAAAAGATGACATTAGAGCAAGCTTTTCTTTTCTTTTTTTTTAAGGCAACATCGTCCCTCTGGACACAAAGCAAACAGTAGACTTTAATGAAATCAGGAATAGGTGGTTTGAGTAAACCATCAAGCAGAAAGCTTTCCCACAGAATATAATGTCTTTCATTATATTATCCGATATCATATCATCATTTAATCCGAAATGACCCCATGCCGGTTACTTTTAATTGGTTGCACCATCTTTAAACTACAACTAGATTTTTTTTATAGTTTCGCAAAAATGTGTTTTATCTAATAAACACATTTTGGCTGTTGTTAGTCAAACGGCTCAAGGGAGGAGTTGCCCTCTCTCTCACTTGTGTGCGTCTTTCTACACAAACAGCATTATGTGTTGTGAGTGAATCTTTCCACAGGGTTGGACATACTGCTTGATTCTCCATGCGCGCGAAGATGACGTTGAGCATCTGTGTGAGCGTGGCCTTGGCCGTGGTCTGGTTGATGAGGTTCTTGCTGGCCAGGTAGATGTTGTAACAGGTGCGGACGGCCTGCAGCACAGTGCCCTCGTGGATTTCTATGTGCTGGGAAGTCACCGCTGTCAGCAGAGCCTGGAGGACAGAAGGGAAGACCGATGGTGTCAAAGTGGCAGAGATGACAAAAGTATATACTACTGTTTGACATTAAGTCAGCGCAGAGAGGCATGCGATTGGTTGAAGGTACCGTCTCTAGAGCAGAATACATTATTATTACACAATTGATCATTTCTAACTTATATTATGCTACTTTACATTCAGGTTTTTCTGATGGGCCTTGGTTTTAACCTGTGATCTCATCCTTTCGTAAAATATGTCTCTAAGGCCTTTTTCACATGAGTGCTTCACTCCATAAAAGCTCTGGAAATGTTACACGTCAGCGTTATGTTCAAAAGCAGCCCTGAATCTTGAATCTTGCCAAGTCCAGCTCAGAGTTCAGCTGCTCAGGACCTGGTTCACACTTCCATGACACTGCAAGTGTGAGTCACTAACAGATAGAGCATACATGCATACATACGAGGGAAGTTTATATATATATATATATATATATATATATATATATATATATATATATATACGTAAAAATACTACAAATAGTCTTTACTTGGTGTGGAGAATGGGTACAGTGTCTTCAAAGTACTGCGTTCTCCACTTCACACTTTAATATCCTAGCTAAGGCTCATCTCCAAATAAATAATCACATTTATAACATAATTGCACATCAACTAAATGAGTCTTTTCAAACGACGTACTGATTCAACACAAACATAATTCTTGTCTTAAAAAGCAGCTACTTATAATGTTGTGAATGAATGAACTGACAGTGCATCAAAGTGATGCAACAATACGGTGATCTGCTTTTCTGAATTATTATAGCGACGGCGAGTTAAAGCTTCCCAAAGACTCTTTGAACCGCGATGTTTCGGCAGACGAGGACAGCAGCGCACCTTAATGATCTGCAGTTGCACGCCCTCATCCGTCTGCGGCCCTTGGAAACAAGCGCAGATGGTCTCGATGATCCTGTCGATGAGCTTCTTGCCCGGGGCCGTGTTGTCCGGGGCGCTGCCCGTCAGGTGGCCGTACGCTATCAGCTTCTACAAGGCAGAAAAACATGCGCAAACAAGCACACAATATGACTTGCAAGGCTTTTTCTTTTCGTCTACATTCTCTCTTAACATGACTTCAGGTAGTCGTGAGATCTCAGAGGAAACATTTAGAGATCTGCAGTCCATCGCGTCCTGCCACTGACCTGTAAACAGTCGAGCGAGGTGATGACGATGCGGGGACATTTGGACTGACATGCCAGCTCAAACGGCAAGAAGTACTTGTCGGCTTCGATGAAGTTGGTCTTTGATTTGATTGGCGGTAAAGTGCTGGAACCCGATTTGCCTTCTCCACTGGGCGGACTAGGACTAGAATACAGAACAAAATGAGATGAGATGAACACAGCAGTACCAGTCCGTCAACTGGAGCCACCAAAAAAAAAAAAAATCTGTGACACACTCACACGGTGAGAGTATAGATTGGTGTGTTTCAACAACCTCTAATGTCTTTCCCTGCATCCTGTTCCTCTGGGAAAATGCAGAGTAACAAAATCTTTATTACACTGACTTCAATGTAGCGCCTGACTGCTTCAACTGCCTCACTTGGTCTCTTGTAGGGAGGGGTACTAATCCCAGAGGTTTATTATTCAGGCGTTGCCATGTGTTCATGCTGACAAAGCATCTCCTGGTCTTACATCAAACGATACAGACTGAATTTTTTAAGACCAGAGACACAGACATAAAATATGGACTGCTGCTCTCAGCAGCCCTGTGTCTACGGCATCCCCAAGCACAGCCACCACACCCAGACTGCACTAGCTGGAATAAGAGGAGAACAGGGGAAGGGAGGGAGGGAGGGAGGGAGATAGAGAAGGAGGGGTTGCATTGTTTATCTCTTGGCAATAGAAAAGGATGATTCCGGCTCTTTTCAGAAGGACGACCTCACCCATTATAAGTGGGGCACAATATTGAAGAGAGACAGAAAAAGAGAGGAAGGATGAAGTGCCTTGTAAAGGACATGGAGAGGAAGAAAAAAAAATGTTTGAAACAAAAGAGGAAACATCGAGTAGCACGAATTAAAGAGGAATTAGAGTGCGATCAAGAGAGGGAGAGAGAAGAGCTCAGCAAAGGAAGGGAACAAAAACAGTATTACAAGAGCTATCTGAAAACAGAAGAGGAAACAGGCATCGAGTACCACCGGTTAAAGAGGAATAACTGCAGTGCAAATATACAAACACAGACATTTAGAAGAAGAAATATAGCACATCTGTATTACAGCCTTCTCAAAACCTTTTTGGACAACAACATCAAAGTGCAGCTGTGATTGAGCTCATCTGTGCGGTCTGACCCAGTCTCCATCGCTCTCAGCTGCTGTGTGTCTGCAGGGAGAGCTCTTCTCCTCCGGCTTATTCCTGGACTCCCTGCTTAACGTCAGCTGGCCCGCTCTCTCCCTTATAATCACACCGACGTCACACTTAGCCTGCTTAATAAGCATAATATGGCCATTAACTTGGGCTTTAGTCAGACGGTGAGGTCTACATCAAAGACTCCCTGGTGCCACAGCGGGGCGCTTCATTTACAGCTTAGCAGCACCTCTTTCGTCACCAGACTTGTATGCGAGTAAGTCGATATAATATCAACGACACGATGTGATTAAATGTTCAATATTTGGTGTTAGCAAGCATAACCCCGTCTCCACTCAAGGTCCCCTTACTCCAGAGCTTTCAACGGTGCTGTATTGCGCCGTCTTCTTCAAGCCGTTGAAGAAATAATTTAGTATTTGTAATTCGGATGTATGCGTATTTGCTTTCTTCTCAAGAGTAAGCTGACAAGATCAATTACCACCTGGAGTCTCCACTGGTTGCCTGGCAACCGCACAGTGGCGATAAGACTCCAGGAAGTCCCAGCGCCTGGTGGCAAAAGTCCAGCACATAGTCGCCCAAAACACCCCAAAACACCCCGATGTGTCCTCCTTGCACTTTGGTTTTTGCATGGATTGAATAAACAAGATAAAACTTGGTAATTGCTGAACTCTATTGGTGCTGGTGGGTGGATTTTGTTACCTTTTAACTGCTGTTACCCCGTTTTCCAGTCTTTGTGTTAAGCTAAGATATTGACAGCTACGGGATTTCCCCAAATGTGGAGCTATGCCTTTTACTGTATTTGTTTTTGGTGGTGACACAGCGAGTCTTTTAGCTAAATAAAATGAACAGTAAATAATTCTGTATGTTTGGTAATTACATTCACTTCACCGTTTATTTTGAATGCATTTCCCTCAGTGATTCCCACATCATTATATCTCTAAATATCAATATCTAAATGTTAAATATCACAGTATGTAACCTGACAATATTGCTCAGTGCCATCTGATCATTGTATCTACTACATGAATTGTTTCTAAATGAAATTAAAAACAGATCTATGATATCGAGATGTATTAAATCTAGAGTGATTACATATCCTGTGACGGATATCGCCCATCACGGTTGAGATGTTAAAGATGTCCTTGTTAAATCTGGCCTCGTTTGCGACTGTGCTACAGAATACATACACAAAGGGAAACAATTTGAATAGGACTGCAAGCTCACACAAAAAAAAGTGTATTTTGTATTCCTGGGTAGCACTGCGAGACTATTGCATCTATAGAACAGGAAAAATAGCTGAGAGTTGTAAAGTGCCTGAGATGAATCCCAAAGCAGCGGCATTCGTGCGCGTTGGGTGTGGTTGGCTGAGCACAGCTTCCACATCTATCTGTCTTTGATCTAGCGGCTCTAACCGTAAGGGTTAAAAATCGGATGAAGTTGGCTACTGCCTGGTAATGCTAATTTGGAGTGAGTGGAAAAGCTGGAGAGAGATAACGGGCGGTGAATATGGAGGGAGGAAGGAGGGAGGGGACAGTGTGTGAGAGAGGAAAGGAAACGGCAGGAGGAAGAAGGGATGGGGAAGAGGAGAGGTGGCGATCATGCTACGTTTCATTCCAAGCCCACGTTATTTGGCAGCCCACACGCGAGACCACCAAACGTGTGTGTGTGTGTGTGTGTGTGTGTGTGTGTGTGTGTGTGTGTGTGTGTGTGTATATATGCATGCACACACACACACACACACACACACACACACACACACACACACACACACACCAGCATTAGGCAGGGGTTCGTAAAGAAAGCCATTAATGAGAAGACAAGGGGCTGCTGGGAACAGGCCGGGCAAAGAGACACAAACAAAAACACACTAGAGGCTGCGCACGCACACACTCGCACACACGCACGCACACACTCGCACACACGCACGCACGCACACACACACACACACACACACACAGTTCTAATCCCCTTTACTAGTCTGAACACAGGAGAAAGCACAGAGAGGCTTGCAGTTGAGCTATGAATTTTACAGTGACTGAACAAGCAGAAAGAGAGACGAAACCAATTAAATGACCCTTAATGCCGTATTGTGGTAAGTAATTAATCAACTGCTTACCTTAATTTTTCTGATTCCTCCTTGATTTCCTCTGAAAAGAGGGGGGGGAAAAAAAGAAAGGGAAGAGATGTTAAGTTAGTAAAGGAATGTAAATTCTGCAGTATTTTATTCAGTTTATGACACTGTTGGGAGTAGAGCACATGTCAGGCATGGCAGCACAAAGCATGAGACTTCTTTATGAAGGACAGAAAATCTTCTCAGCACATCAAATCAGATGATGTTTTCTGGAGCCTTTCAGGGAGCTGAAGCTGTGTGTGTGTGTGTGTGTGTGTGTGTGTGTGTGTGTGTGTGTGTGTATCTCCACCAATTCCCCTCCCAGAGGATTTAGGCTACACACTGTGCTGACACCTTACACTACATATAACCGCACATGTCTGACATGTTTTGTACTCTGGATGCAAGAGTAGAGCGAGTTCTCACACACACTTGAATTAAAAGTACTCGAGAAGAAAAATGAGTGCAGTTTTTGTTGTTGCCCGGAGTTTCACTGTGTCGTCATGGCGATGGTCTTGTTGACGCCCCATCGCCGCAGCGCAGAAAGGAGCTAATGGGCTAATGTATTGCCTCAGCTGCAGCTGGGCCCCCACTCCAAAAAAAATGTAATCATTATTTCACTCTGCGCTGCGTCTGCGAGCCAGGCCAACATTTCTGTTTATTTCACAGATCTACAGGCATGAAAGCAGTTGAACTTGCTGAGCGCTGGCACAGAAGAGCCGTAAACACAGAGGGAAGCATGAGTGAGATAGAGAGGCAGAAGTAAGAGCTAGAGAGAGCCGAATAGAGGCCAATTGGTAGTAGACATTAAAAGGGGGCCTTCAATGAGGAAGCTTTTTAAAAACACAGTGGTAATCGGTCTGTGATGGTTAGGGGAAAAAAAACACCAGTAATGCAATGACAGCCCAATTATTTCACTGCTGGAAGGCTCACAGTCCTCTCAAAGAAATCCACTTGGCGAGAATATTTAGCGCTCAACACTCGGTGGAATTACATTAAGGCTGGTTTCAAACGCGTTATACTGTACTAGGGGGACAGGCAGCGTAGCAGAAGCAAAGCCAAGTGTCGTTTTTGATTTGGAAGCGTCGATCTATACATCTGTTACATACATGCAGTCCCTGTGGATCCAAACCCAACATGAAATCCGATCACATGTGATCTTGTCATCTTTTCATGTCGTTATTTGGAGACAGACTGAGTGGGATCGTGGAGCCTTGACCCAAGTCTGGCTCGTCGGTTAGTTTCGAGAGAGTGTGTGTGTGTGTGTGTGTGTGTGTGTGTGTGTGTGTGTGTGTGTGTGTGTGTGTGTGTGTGTATACAATGGTGTGACTTACTCATTAATCAGGCAGTTGATTATTTTTTTAAATGTCCCAGATCCCGAGGCAAGATCCTTAAATGTCTCTTGTTGTCCCACTAATAGTCCAAAATCCAAATATACTAAAATTCAGAGTGAAATAAAAAAGAAAAGCATCCTCACGTTTTAGAAGCTGCAAATGTATTTTCCGTATCACACAACATTATTATTATTGACTTAAGAATTGGGCTGCAACTTACAATTATTTGATTTATAATTATTGATTCATATTTTAGGATTATTCTCTTGAGTAATTGGATGAGCAGCATTCAATCTGAAATGAATGGAAGTTCCGGCTCAGTATTGAAGCCTCAGATTTAACCGATGAGATGAGCAGATATAGAAGTGGATGAGCTGAGCGATACCAGGCACTGACAATGTACTTGTCATAATGATGACAGCTTTCTCATATTAGCTTTGGTTTTTGGATTTTTATTGTAGGGACATTTTTTAAAAACCTCTCGTTATATTGTGTTTATTTAATGCGCTTTCTTCAGCACTGTCTCACCGCACATTTGTTTTCTTTCTGGGTAAAATCTGGCACTTAAAGCCATGTTTGTACCAGTAGGTTTTGGTTCCTGAGCGAGAGGCGTCGACTTAAACATCAAGTGTCTACTGATTACTTTTACTGCTTCTTTTTTATGTCTTTATAAGACATTTGTTTCATCACTACGACTGCAAAATATTATTTCTAATATCAATTGATCTGTGACTGCTTTGAGATTATTCCATATAATGTTATCAGAATCCAAAGAGAAATCTTCAAATTACTCGTTTTGTCTGACCAATAGTCCAAAACTCAAGCAGTATTTAATTTACAATGATACAAAACAGAGAAAATCTGTAAAAGTTCACATTTCAGCACATGTTTTTGCTTAATAAATTACTGCAGCAATTAATCATTTATTATCAGAATTGTTGTGGATTCATTTTCTGTTGATGGACTTATGAATGAATTGAATACTTGTGTCAGCGCTACTTATCACCACCATGAATACTGCATAATGAGATCCATCAATATTCATGACTGTAATCTTCTTGCTTTGTGTATTCAAACTTTGAAATCCTTGACAACCAATCAGCACAGTTCGTTGGAGTGAACAGTCGACCCGGTCTGACCTCTTATCTCTACCAGACAAAGGCCGACATCACAGAGCTGGACCCGAGAGGAAGCGAAAGCAAACGCTGTCTGTCCGTCCCTCTCCCTCCGGTTAGTCCATCATACAGAAGGCAGGCGGGGGGGTGGGGGGGGGTAACCATCAGATAATTAGCGGGGTGTGTCAGGAGTATTGATGAGGAATTGTCACCTGAAGGATTTGAGCGGTGAAACCATGGCAATGGCGGGTGGTATTAGTGATGATGAGTGCTGGATGCTCCTGGGACCGGCAAGACCAGAGCCGCAAACTACAGCTGTGGAGTCACATGTGATCTGCCAGCTACCGGTTCCAAAACAAACACGCACTGTTAGAGTGCAGACATATGCCGGCAGCCAGGCACATGCAGCCGAGTGGAGAGAGACACACACACACACACACACACACACACACACACACACACACACACACACACACACACACACACACACACACACACACACACACACACACACTCGCATACAAAACTCAATTATTTATTAAGTTAAATCTCATTTTTATCAATTTGAGCCGTGATATGATCAGAACATATGCTGCAATGAATGAACCGTGAGAAAACTGAACACAAGCATTAAAGTCTGCCTCGGCACAAACAGGGAGACGCATCCCAAAATGGCTCATCATAGTCTGATCAGGGGCCCAAGAATAAACCAAACACTGGATACAAACTAAAAGAATACGACAAGAATATTTTACTGGTGGGAGAAAAGTTAAATTAAGTCTAAATTAAATTAAAAAGCAGCTCTGGTGTTCTGTGGTATTCCTGTTAGTAGCTTTTAAAAAGGTTTAGAATTTCTTCTGTACATGCTATGAGGCCAGAAATGGCAGCCTTTTGTCACTTATTAACCCCCTCCCCCCTCCCTCAGCTCTGCAGCAGTCATACTAAGTACTGCTGACCTTGAAGGCACCGCCGTGTTCTGTGTCCTGGTTTGTCCGGTGCCAGGATCCAGTATAAACAAAGCACAACAGCAGCAGCAGCAGCAGTAGTTCAGTGTAGTGGGCAAAACAGTGAGGTGATGCAGACGAAACGGCTCACCACCTTTTCAAACAAATGAGTTCCAATGAAATAGACCCGGGGCTTTTTAATGAAACAACTAGTGAGACTTTGAAAGTGTGAGACTGAAACTTGAGAAACCGACTCCCACAAAGCCCCAAATTGGTGTATTTGTTGCAAAAACATTACATTATTACATCAAAAAAATATATATTTTCCAAGAAGTCAAAACAATTTTCCCAAATACCACTGTGACAAAATAAAAAGGCACAATAAGGTCAAGCCCTCCACTTGTTTAAACTGACTCAGAAACTACTGACACAAATTGATTCGTACTGCATTTTAATTCTTTAATCATAATACTGAATTACAGGCTTGATTTTGCTGTTTCATCACAATCAGTCCTGTGCTGATGCTTCAACAGGTGAGAATAAGATTACTGCCCCCCCCCCAATAAAACACTAGCTGTAACACTGTTTTTACCAAGGGGGAAGCAACATACATAAGGCACCTATTTACCGACCAGAGCCATCCGGCTCTCCTGTGAGCTACAAACCAGACTTCAATAGAAAGCCTTTGACAGCTCCAGAATGTATGAGAGCAGCCTGCTATGGACTCAATCACCTCCACCATTTCACTCATCTTCAAAAAGGTACTCCCCCCCCCCCCCCCCTTACACTGACTTTGACCCAGATACTAACAGTAGATGCATTAATAGTAGAGTACTTAGGCCTACATGTAACTTTTCTTTCATCATCAAGAAATAAGTGAGTCAAAAGCGTGTCGAAATTTCCTATTTCCCCGGTGTATTTTGGCCTACCGCCTCTCGTACTTGAGAAGCAGTGTCCACAAAGGCGAGTTAACCAGTCCAGTCCTGACCAGATACGGTGCAAATGAGAGCCTTTCACCGTGGTTTGAGTTTGCACTACTGAGTCCCATATACCCTGAGGTTGTCAGCTATGCAAAGGCCCCCTAAAAAGCTGCCTCTAAGCTGGGGAGAAGGTCAGTCAAAACCTGGCTAATCATTTCTCCCCTCCTGCTCTCGGGAGTGACTGCACTGCACGCCTGGATAGAGGCGAGAGTGGGCACAGGGAGATTTTGGAGGAATAGGAAGTGTACAAAAAAAATAGACACGCATGAATGCAGCCGGGTGTCGGCACACGCGCAAGTCAGGTACACCTCCCCGCCGCCAAAACGGTATAGTAGCACCAGTACTAAATGGCCTTTGTCCTCCTGATGGAGGAAATAAAAACACTTCCTGAAATTCAGAAAACATTCAACCCTGGCTGCCGTCTTGATACCATGACACACAAAGTCGCTGAGTCTATGCTTCCAACCATTATCCCATGATTAATTCATGAAACGTATCCTTATTTATCATTGGATACCTCCATGTCTAGCAAAGACATGCACTGCACACACATCCCTATGGATCATGGCTAGTATAGCCTGGGTCCCTCAGTACCAGAGACCCAAAAGTCTGATATACGACACCTACACGACGAGGCCCTCTGTGAAAAACACATGACACGATGACGACGTCGAGACAGAAGCTTCAGCACCTCAGCCCGAAGTCAGCTCACGCAAAACAAGCAAATGCCACCGCTGTCGGCTGCGATGTCGCACTCGGGTAAAACAAACAGCGTGACACGCGTTGTGATCAGCCATACGACAGCTACCGAAATCCTGAGAGAAGGATAGCTGTCGTTTTGAGAGAGGAAAGGCACGACGACCTCACAGCTTCAGGTGACGGTGTCGGACCGATGAACGCAGGCCTGACGTAGACAACCCAACACTCCGCCGCTGAGCTCAACAGTGAGCAGGAGACAGGTTTCTGCAGCGCTTTACATGATGCATGTTTGAAAAGGGGCTTATCAGTGATCCCTTCAATCACACCTTACGCTGAGCTACGGCAAAAGCCGATCACGGCTTGGATAACAACTGCACAATGCGCGTAGTCAGCCTCTCAGCATGCAAATATGCAGCTGTAACAGATAAGGCTGACGAATCAGCAAGGGGAGTATTTGGCAACCCTGGGCCAAAGGTTAGAGGAAGGATTGTCGCAGGGTTTCCGCATTAAACCCCTCGAATATCTGGAGGAAAACCTAAGCCGAGTGATTGAGGAATGTGCTCCCCTCATTGAGCAACCACTCAATGAGGTGAAGCTGCAACACATGATGATGCATTTTTAGAAAAACACAACATCCATTAACACTCAGCAGAATGAAATCCGCTTTCATGACGCATCACATCAAAGTGCAACGGCTTCTCGAGGCGGCGTGACAAAACGACCTGCTCCCCGTCTCTCACTGCCGACAGAAGCCGCTTGCGGGCTAACTTCTTCTCCTCCTTCCCGGGCGCCACCCTGCCTTTGCAGGCGTGACAAAGCATTCCTAAGGCAGCAGCAGAAGCAGAGAACCCTGTTGGGAGTGTCCTCCACAGGGACGACTGACTGTTCACCAGAACCATTAACACTGGAATCACCTATCCTCCCTGGATGCGTTTGTGGTCGTGTTATGTGTACTTGTGCAAGAGTGCATTATGAAAATGTATTGCCTATACTTACTGCAAGTAAGGAATATGAAAAAAGCAACTCAATCAGTGCTGAAGTTGAACTGGGAATGTTTTTAACACAGGTCAATAACACAGCTGCACATTGCCCTCATAGCCTAAAGCAGGGCTACATAGGTAGCCTGCATCACAGCTCTTCTATATCGTTTTTTTTAAAGGGTCTTACCGTTTTGCTGTAATACCTGTGGAGAGTGAAGTGTCAGTGTGAATCTGTTGTGAAAGATGGTTTGGACAAGATTTGCATTTCCATTCCCAGCTTAAACATACAACATAATACAGAAGTGCAAATGCGGTTCTCAAGCAGCAGCAGCAGCTCATCCTGGGTGCAGTACGTCTGCAGAGTGATGTGTAAACAGAGGCAAAGTGACCATTATTTCAACCCGAGGGAGCTCCGCTTGCTGCCACATGCTGTAAATGTGGACATCTCGTTCACAAATACCCGGCTGCTATATGTTTGTTTGTGCAGCCCTGCAGTGCTATTGCAAAGGTGTGTGTCAGGAATACGTTTTAAAAAAGGTATACAAAAAGAGATGGTACACCTGGAGTGCAATGGATTACAATGAACAACATAATACTGCAGCTATATGCCAACTTTGACAACTGGATGCTGTCGGCTCATGTGAGCGGTATCTTTTAGAGTACACTTCAACGGCGTGTAAAGCAGGTAGCGCCATGCAACCACACACCTGGGCGAATAGACTTGCTGGATGATCACTAATTCAATAAGTAGACATTCTGCCAGCAAGATGTTCACACACATAATCACAATCAAACATGCACAGATACAGTACACACACACACACACACACACACACACACACACACACACACACACACACACACACACACACACACACACACACACACACACACACATTCACACCAAAAATCCCATGAGAGCCCCAACATTTCATCAATTAAGACACAGCAGAGTCTGCACACGGCTGCTCCTCTGGCGGGAGGGACAGAGATAAACAGACAGCTCTCAGGAGATGCTCCGCAGTACGTCACGAGATCAGCAGCAGGAAAACAGCCTTGCTGAGAGGGGGGGACAGCTGGTTCAGATAAAGAGTGAGGAGAGAAAAAAGAGGGGGGGGCAGGCTAGGCTGGCTTCCAAAACAAATCCGCTATATAAACCCGTCTCTCGCCAGTTCCATAGTTTGTGCCCAATGTGTACGAGTGTAAATGTGTGAGGTCATATTACAAGGCTACTAGAGGAGAACAGTATCCTCGGTCTCATTTTAACAGTTGTGAGACATGTTTTGGCTGTTTCTGTGTGGGGCCTTTACCGCAGACAGAACAAACAAAGGAAGTAAAAATTCACAGAGAAGGAAAAAAAATCTAAAGGATTTAAATGCATCCTTCCCTGCACTTTGGGTGGGTCAAAAACCTGCAACATAACAACACACATACTCCTTCCTCATGGGCTTCCAACCATCTTTAAACACACACAGACACAGAGGAGAGGTTAGAGGTCGCTCCCTGACTCAGTTTCCATCACCTGAGCGAGGAGGAGCTGGAGAAAGGGCATCCCGCAGCATTTACATTTCAAAGAGCTTACAGCCCGTCTGCATCTGGCATGGATCCCATGGTTGGCTCGAACCACTCCGTATGCAGCGATCAGCTTTAATTCAATCCAGCGCCCGATTGCTTTCACCTCCGTAAAGCACGGTGGTCTCAGTGACTGCGTGCCTCCAGATATGGAGCGATGACTGTGCAGGATGTTCAGGCAAGTAAAGAAAAAGAAGGCGTGAGCGTGGCTGGACAGGATAAGAGAAATAAGCCAGGGAGACTAGGAAAGAAAGCCTCGGGACTCAGGTGGACATTAACTGGCTTTATGATGGTGCGAGATCTAAAAAAGTAAAGTCTTACATTCAGTGTCCAACATTGACCCCATTATTGAGGCCGTGAACATCATCGAGAAACAGCATTTTGAGAGCAGTTTGCAATAAGACAATGTCGACAGGCATAGTAATAAAGACCACACTGTAGCTTTGCGCCACTAAGTTGGGCTTAAACTGTGAATGAATCAACGTGGAGGTGTACATCTCCACCTCCTACCCAACAGAGATAAACACGGGGCTGCTGCGACCACCACGCAGAGCCTGAGAAAAATCAGACCCCTGACATTTCCATTGTCCAGGCTGAAAGGAAAGGTTGCACAGCAGTAATTACATTTGGAGGGGAAGAAGGAAACACTGTCAGAGGTTGTCTGGGCTACCTAATCTTGTGTGTGTGTGTGTGTGTGTGTGTGTGTGTGTGTGTGTGTGTGTGTGTGTGTGTGTGTGTGTGTGTGTGTGTGTGTGTGTGTACAACCAACCTCCTCACTCGCACTTGCATAAGCCTGTGTTTAATCACCATGGCTGAATTAAGGCTCTCCTTTTTCTTGGCCATAAAGTGACAAAACACGGCCTCCACAAGGCCTCGCTTACTCAGCTGTCAGCTTTGTTATTGGAATAAATTCATCTTAAATAACTCCGCCGATACATGATTCGGCACTTTTCTTCTCCAATGCTATGAATTGCACTTTCTGTCCTCTGAAATGGGGTTATTATCACTGTGCAGGACTGTGCTGCACAATGCTAGAGATAAATATGTGTATTGTGAACCGCATCCTCCTCAGCTCCTTCAGTCAAAGTGCCCTTTCTCATCCAACCTGCCCTCTTTTAATTCCCAGCATGCTTAGCGACAAGCTATGATGGAGTAAAAAGTCAACCATGGTGAGACAACCACTGCAGTTATTGTGCAAACCACAATAACTGCAATTTTTTGACATACTTGTAGAAACCCCATTTAAAGTTCCAAGGGGTTAACTGATGCTTGAGAGCTTGCGATGCTATGAGATGCACTGTCACCTTTCTTGGTGTGCTAGTGCTACTGGAAGCTAGAGTCCTGTATGTGTGGTTGTGTTAAAAAACAAAAACAAAACAAAAACGGTTCTCTGAGTAGCATGAGTGAGCCCACATAAGCATTGGATATGTACCGTTCAGCTAATTAAACCTCTACAAAATCCAACAGTTTTGGAGAAGCCATCATGTTGCTTAGCTTGTAGCTAGCTAGCTAGCTTACACTCGGTAAGTGGAAGATGGTTAGCCATGTTTGCTAATGTGGGAGAGACGGGTACGACACGCAACAAAAGGTCCCGAGGACGGAATCAAACCCGGGACGTTATGTGGTTATATGTGCTGGAACATCCCGGCTACCGAGGTGCTCCTGCGTGTTAACTTTAATTTAAGTGATATTATGAATTAACTTAAGTTCCTTTCCACCCAGAAATTGCACCGATCAAAAAAAAACAGCACAGACCATATCAGTTATGACTAAAACATTCATGCCCACTGGAGAGAAACATTGAACAAATTTGACCAAGTAAGTACACAAGTCAAAAACAAACACAAATGATATAAACACGGTTTTAGTAGCAACAATGTATTTTAATTTAATTTCAACTGTAAGCTCCTAAATTCTTCTGGGTAGCATTGCCTCCTCACTCACACCTATTCTTTAACTTCCTCCCTGCGTCTCCCTCAGTAATGGTGATGTATTAGTTCCTTGGTAACAACTTTCCCTGGATGAATACAGATGACAGATCAATACAGGACAGATACTACAAATAAACACACGCGACACAAGAGGAAACAGAAACAGAGAAGAAGAGAGAAATGGGAGTGTTTGTCTTCATTCGTCTCATCTGTTTGCGGTATAATTAATGTATCACCTGTCCCGGGACTGAAGGAGGCATCAGTGGAGAGAAATACTGCATTATGTATGGAGCTATCGGTGTAAGAAAATAAATGGAAAAAAAACAACGGGATTTCTTCCTTCTAAATTCTAAACCGTCTTGTCCGTATAGATGAAAGGTGGGTTTTTTTTATGCTTTCAGAGCGAGCGCCGACTCTGCCATGTTGACTACTCCGCTGCTCATTATCTGAATACCAGTCAACCTTTGGGGTTACAAGCAGCTTAAGTGTCTGCACTTAGTCTGCAGGGGAGAAATGAGACAGAAACCAGGCACGGGCCTCACCCTTTCTCATGTCTCCCTTTCCTTCGGGGCAATGTAGCAATAGACATGATTGTGGAACAAATTGTTGCAAAAAGACTTTTTAACACATACAGCACATTCAAAAATCAGAGAAGACCTTTTAAACCCTATGGACTGAGAACTTGCAATGGGGTTTTTATTGCTATACTTTCTCAAATTTTAATACTATATGGAATAATCAATAGCTGACGTCCGAACAGGCTTGAAGGGCAAAGCACGTCTGCTTCTTAGTTTAGTCTGTCTGGCCTCTATTTGATTGCAGCTCCACTGTGGAAGGGGATGTACTGTAGATGTCTTTTATATTTTAAAGAATTCAGATTTTAAGAATCTGAATTGCACACATGCACGCACATATATCTGATTCCAGTCAAACAGTGAAACATTTAGTGCCATTTACAGCAACCCTGACAAGCGAAAGTGTCTCATTCACACCTTCTCATCCTCTGCAATACCGGCACGTTTCATCAGCAAAGGTTTGGGCCTCCGCTGCATGGAAATCAGAATGAAACTGCCTGCTTTTAACTTCTGGCTTGACCAATTTCTGTCAGGAATATGAAGGATGCCGGTAAAAAAAAGGGTTGTCAGGTGCACAAATACGGGAAGCTTTTATTATTCAGTAAGAGTACAAACATACGAAGCCGGCCCGACAGCAGGCCCTCAGCTTCCGCACTGTGTGGGTCTTCAGGGTGCCGTGGTTAAAACCTTAATTAACAAACAGGATCATTTATAGCCTGGCGCTTATCATGGTGGAGCATGTGGTGACATGGGTGCAGCTTATCATAGAGGAGCATGTGCTGGCCATTCTTAACGATCAGAGGTACATTCGTTCCATTGCCAAGTTCGCTAAACTCTAAAAGAAAAAAGGTGGGCCAAGCAGACAGTGGCCTTGATTTTGGTGCAAAAGAGCAGCTTGCAACCTCTTGTTGTTTTTGTCTGTGTTTACGGTTGTATTCAAGGTTCTTTTTTGACTTTCATGGGGAAAGGCTTTGCCACGGTTATGCCACAAATGCAGAGGCTTTAGTGAAGCAAACATCCCGTGTATGAGCAGGAGACATTTCTTAATCATGACAAGATTACAATTATGTAAACTGCAAGTAGGGGATGTTAGTGATTCATTCATAATGATTTCCTAGCCTTTGATTATTACATCATTACCTACTATAAAGTGACCGAGGATCAATTAAGTAAATTGCTTTATTTTTGCAGGAACTAAAGTGATAACAGTTTCTACATGGCTTTGACCAACAGTTTGTAAACTCCAGGATCACTCGAAAGCTGCAAAAACTATGACAACAAAACTCCCAATAATATAATATAACACCAACTTTAAGGGGCATTTAACATCTGCAACAAACTTCACATTTTAAAGAAGAAAAGGCTACTGTTGATGTGGACCGATGAATAAATTACAGGAAACAAACACTACCAGTATAGCATGCCAGGAGTCAGTGGACCGTGTCAATATACTAGCTTCTGGTTTATTGTTATTTCTTTCCTCATGCCGACCCCATGTTGCAAAACATTCAGATTTAATGAATGTTAAACGCCTCAGACCGCAGGGAACAAACCACAGACACTCAAACCGTCAATATCTGCCAGCAAGCAATTGCTGACAAGCCAACTACCAACGACAAGGCTTTTCTCACAACACAACGTTCTGGCACAAAACGAACACACCGCTCTCACATACACCCATATAAAAACCAAAGGCAGGTTTTTTGTTTTCCCAGACAAGCTAACCTCACCTGTCCACTGCAAAACATCGCTGCATACTGTGGACGTCAGGTGTCAATAAATATGAATCCGATGGGATCCATGTTGCTCTGTGTCTGCTTGGATTTAGTAGGTAATAGTTTAAGAACATGATAACGATAAAGGATGCCCCCTCGGCTAATCTGTCGCTGTAGTTGGTCGATTAGTCATTTTTAATAATTTTTTTTAATGCTGAATGAGCCCATCTCTGGTAAACACAAGATTTAAATTCATGTTTTTGTGTGATTCTTTGGGGAGAAACTCGATTAGTCGACACACTTGTTTGAGTGTTAGAGGACGGCCCTAATTACAATGATAGAGCCATCGTCCCTGTATTCATTTTAACATATTAACCACGACATTTAAGCTACAACTACAGGTATTGAGTAAATGTTTTTTCATCGGTGATCAGTAGCAAGAAAGACAAAGAAAAAACAAAAACAAAGACATATTGAGTATCCAACAAAGCTTCAGACATGGTGCAGTTCTCTTTCCAGAGGCTGCCTCCAGAGCCTGAACAGAATCAGCATCTGCAGGTAACGGAAATAGACGAGAGGAATCGAGAATGCGCCTGCAACAGGTTTACAGGTTGCTGTGACCTATGCAGCTGACCCTCAGATCACGCACCCTAAGGGGAGAGATAATGAGCGATGTGCCCGGCAGGACTCGTCTCCTTAGGATACGAGCTCTCACTCCTCTTAGTGCGGTAGCTTGTACAGAGCTCCCTGATTTGGCTCGTTACATTCCCAGTATGACTGCTTTGCAGCAGCAGCAGCGAAGCCACGCGAACTTCTCAGGTCAGAGAAGACAGGTTGGGGTTTACAAAAGTAAAGAAACCATCCACAGAGCCAGCATCACGTGGAGCAAGCAATGTGTGACAACCACGAACCGAAGCCTGTACGCTCTGACAGGTGATGGGGCAGACGCAACCCGAGGGCCTTCGATGTCTTCAAGTTAACGGTCGGCTTTTACCCTCCGTCTGTTCCTCGCAATCAGACGGCTCCTCCCGAAGAAGCCGACGGCGCTCCAAAGATAATAGGACTGTACGCCGCTACAGTTTAGAGCGTGCGAGAATGTGAGATGGTATTCTTTTTGGGAAACTGCTGAGCTACGATTTTGATAATCCAAGAGAAAGGTCAGTTTGAGAGAGAGGAAGGTGGACTGTCTGACAAAGGCAGCCGAGCCAGAGTCTTTTACCTCATTCCTATGCATTAAAACCCTGCAGTGATATATACTGATATACGAGTCTAAATCCAAATGCCATATATGATCAAACAGGAATGAAAAGCTAAATAGATATACCATCTTGTGTTATACAAGGGGAAAAAAAGAAATCAAACAATAGTTGTACCTGGTTTTGCACAGTGAATAACAGGAGAACGTTCAGTGACAGCAAAGAGGAGAGTCTGGCACAGGCACTCTCTCCGAGATGTCTCAGAGCCCCAAGAGCTGGAGGGGATTATGTAAGTCACTCAGTATACTGGGTCACCGAGTCGTTTTTTGATATGCACTACTACTGTGCCACTGCTACGCTCATTACAGAGATTCACATTTTGTAGCTTTTTAGAGTATGACTGAGCCTCAGTGTGCGGTTCGAATCAACATAGACAGTTAATTATGCTGAGAAATGATACGATTTAAAGTTTGCACTGTACTGCCACTCAGGGTTTTACCTGAGTGCTGAGTGGAATGAAACAACAATGACTGCGTGACTAATACTGCTTTTTTAAAAAGGGAGAGTCCACCCTGAAATAGAATTCAGTGTTAACTGGTGAATGTTGATCAGCAGCATAGAGACAGACTGTAGTGGTGATGTCATCCGGAGACAAAATATGGTGCCGCTCCATAAACTGCTAGGATGCTATAAGACAGTCAGCATTCATGGTGTGGTTGTTTTCTGACTCACATTTGGACGGCCTACATTTCAATAAAACTCATAGGGTGGCTAATTCACTTACAGCGACAAAGAGTGCCACCCGATGATATCATCGATTCAAGTCTTTCTGCTCCGATTCACAGGTAAAGAGACAACACTGACTCTCCACTGGTGCATTTCATGGTGTGTTTTCCTTTAAAAACACATGCTGGAGAGAGCCTCTATTCTCTAACCTCTCATTTTATGTTGCTCTCAAAACAATAAAGTGGGGGGAGGAATATATGATTTGTGTGTAGGTGGGTTTGGTTTTACAAAACATCAGAGCAAGCCTTGACAAACACGATACACGATCGGTGTAATTAGCCTTCAAGGCCATTCAAAAACCTGGCAACAGCTGAAAGAGTTGGTAAAGGCAGCAACTGTCAGACAGGTTGGCTGTCCGGCTGCTGCACAACATGGACTCATTGTTTCTTTGGTAGTGTCATATTACTTCCCTTTTGCAGGACAAAACCCAGCTTGTTCCAACTCTGAGCAGATGAAAAAGTCTGGCATGTGAAAATAACATTGGTATGTTATTATTATGTAAAATATTAGCTGCTCTGTGAATTTCTGTTTGTCTAAATGTATTTATAAAATGTATATTCATTATTAATAGTCATCCCAAGAACGTGTTTTGGAAAATACACCTGCTAACGAAACCGTTTCAGAAAGCTACCACATATAGTGCAATTGAAAGCGGACGTTATGTGATGTTGACTTCAAAATAAAAGCACAGTCGATGTGACAACAACTGGCGTGGATATACGTGCTGTATGAAGTGGAAGTTTGTTATTTCATATTAATTATTTTGACAAACATATGTGTCTTTTCAGTTTGGTATTTCAATATATTGCCATATTTCATCGGTTTCACGTGTATTTCAATTGTAATTTTATTTTTTTTAGATCTGACCGGAAATCATCTCTTATTATAAGCACTAGCTTGACGTTGTTCTAGCATAGAGGTGCTACTGACAGCTGACACCTTCCGTCTTCACTGTCCCGACTTCTCGTGTAGTTTCACAACATAACAATAAAGATCAGAACCCAGAGATTCAGATTATTAAACTGTTTAGTGCATAAAGGATATAATAAAATGGACAAACTGTCTTCAAACACGCCGTGTACTCAACGGGCACGGCTACGTCTCTCGTGTACCAGGAAGAGACACAAACATCTCGCACCTTCACGGGGTTAAACACGTAAAATCGAGCCGCTTAGATAAGCAGAGTAGACACTTGGCTACCGTATAAGCTGTAGTTATTGGTTGGTTTGATATTGAAGGTGGATGCAGCCGTTAACAACTTTAGTTGCTTGTCCAGTGCTCGGCCTGGTCTCACATCGCTACTAGTTTCGCAGCATCGGCTTCAGTGTTGCAAACACCCACCCTCTTCTGCACCATTTCCGTGTTTCATACGGAATCACATTCCCGTGCCACGTCAATTAAATACGCAGGTTTGGCTGAATTATAACGCCGGACAACGAGACAATAGCAGCCAGCGTTTAACGACTGGTAATCACACTGTGTTGCCACAAACGCTGCGACATTGCAGGATCGCCGGTTATTAAGTGAGAGGCTGCATGACGTGTCTAAATCAATGAGTCCAAGACAAGACAGGGGAGAGAGGAAAAAATGTGCAAGCTAAAACAACACAACTTACCAAGTGCCACCTCGCAGGCTTTGCGCAATTGTGAATGGTGAGCCTTTTTCACCTCCTTGTCGGCCAGGATCTTTTCCAAAGCTCGTGTGAGGAACATGTTTTTCGTCTTTTTGCCCTCAAACATGTCGCACCGGAATTTTGGGGCGAGGTGTGCCTGGTCCCAAAGAGGGAAGGGGGTTGGGGGGTGGCTGCAGCCGCCTCGAACAGAGATGTATTCCTTCACAAATGTCAGCCTCGGAGCCCCCTAACAGACAAACATAAATAAACACAGAAGGTGGGGTAAATCCCTCAGCTTTCCATTAGCGACCTGCCTCCTGCGCCATGTTGGAGAGAGGAAGCGACGTCACGTACGTGGAGAACGGTCGCAGTGAGGGAGAGAGAGAGAGCGATAGAGAGAGAGAGAGAGAGAGAGAGAGAGAGAGAGAGAGAGAGAGAGAGAGAGAGAGAGAGAGATGTCATGAGTGTAGTCTTACTGCTAAGCTTTCGTGCATACGCCTACACGGGCGTATTAAAGTTACATGTAAAATAACAGGCATTAATATATGCATGTTAAGAAATAAACCAAGCACACCAGCTTCAATGTGTGCAGGATTTCTCCTCTTTTTTTGCAGAATAAAACATGCCGCTTTTCCACTTACATACTTACAACATATGCACATTATACCGTGTACTGTGTGAGATGCAAGTGCATTTTGTTGTTGTGTGGATATGTGGAATGAACAGGAAAATTAAGCATCCAATTAGTGATATTTTTGACAGCTACATTACAGGTATATTTGAAAATAACTTAAGGCTTTGACATTTAGAAGACAAATAAGCCTTTTTGTTATTCTCAGATGATCATAATTGAAAATAAAGACATATTTAACTCCAGCATTTAGACATATTACAAATGTAAACACATCGAAAAACAAGTATTTAGTTTCCACAAGAGAGATTTTTTTATTTTATATATATATATATATATATATATATATATATATATATATATATATATATATATATATATTAGCCCAGCCAATGGATGTAGTCAGATTTTTTCTAGGATCATAAATAAAATTGAAGCATAATCTTAAAACATGAATTACTCACATTAAGTTATTGTCTATAGTTATTATATTGCAGATATCGCTATATATTGTTGTTCAACCATCACTTTGCTTAATTCTTCACACATCTATGACTACCTATATATTTATATATACACAGTATATATATATATATATATATGTTTAGCTGCACTGCCTTTTACGGCAGTGAGCAATATTTAGTAAAGTTCGACAGCAAATACATCCAGGAAATCTGGCAATTTGACAACACAGATTTGGCAGTTGTGGGCAGCAGAGTTCACTTTCACTTTGGGATGTCTTGCATGTCAGCTCCACCATTTCTGAATCCATAAATAAATGCAGAGCTGCAGAATCAGAGAGTGCAAGAAAAAGGAGGATGGGGTTTTTTTTGTATTTAAAGTGTTGTGTTTAAAGCTGTGACTCATTGAGCTATCAAAGGTCAGTGAGTTTATCATAATAAAAGTCACGCAACAAAAATGTGGAAAATACAAATATGGGATACAACTCTGACAAGACAGATGACAACGTGAATATTTACGGTGTTATATAACAACGTTTATTAAGTCAGATTTCATCCATTTATTAGAACCTCATATCAAGCACATGAGTTGTCAAAAGTAAACATTTCTGACTTTGATCCATACCTGAGTAATGACACAGTAAGCTACCAAAGGGAGAAGTCATTCAATCCAAATTTCAGTCTATACCAAATAAAAAATAAATCTAACAAAAATATTTTGATTTAAACCAAACCCAAGATTGTCAGGTGATAGCATAATTTATGTACACTAACCATGTTGCAGTAATAAAGGCATGTATACATTAACATTAAGGTACTGGCACTTGGTGGGACTCATTTCAAAATAAAATGCAACCAGAATAAGAATAGAGATCGGGTGATTAAAAGCAGTTCATGTGGAAAATGTTAAACATTACATATTTTTGGAAGACAATCAAATCTTAGCTGTTTCTTTAAAAAAAAGAAAGAAGTGCTGCTGTATTGTAACAAGTGCTCACATGACCACCATTTAGCTTGAATCATGGAAAAGTCAACGTTAATAATATTTTTGTGGCAGTAAAGAGGACCAGATTAGATGCTAGACATGATTCAAGCTCGGCACACTGGATTTGCATGGTACATGTAACGGCCCGCTGATTCTGACACTGTATGCGGGATCTTATCGTACATAAACAGGCTGGTGGTAAAACAAAAAAAAAACCTGCCACCGTCAGTTCATATCTCATCAGAAAAAGAAGAATAAGGTGAACAACCTTAAACACAAGAAAAGCAAATTAAAATTCATGCTTTGCTGGTCCTTCTCAGCTCTTCGCCTGATAATATCTGGGAGGAATATGAAATCTCAGAGGAATATGAGGTGTAACCGTGAAGGTGGTGCTCCGGGGACCCTCAGTGCCCTCATATATATGGAAATCTGTCCCTGTCTGTTTCACACTTCTTAAGCAGACCTGATGCAATGGCTTTCACTGCCCTCAGAGTCTCAGTGCAGGTTGGGTTGATCAGGGACTCGGGCAGGAGAAAGCCGTAGTATCCTGTGTCCCTCAACTCAAACGCAAACGCATACGGGATCCCGTTTCTGTAGGCCCAGTCTATAGAGCTGCCTGAGCTAACATCTGTGAGAAAGTTAAACAAACACAACAAGAAAAGTTCAGCACAGTTTTCTGTTATATAAGCATGAAGAAGCACTTAAGCAACATTTTGAATGAATCTTGTAAGTGTGGTCTAGCTATTAACTTAATGATTTGAAAATTCTTCCACCACTGCTGACAACAAATTGATTAAATTTCAGGTGAGTCTAAAAGCATTTCATTATCATTGGTATTGCCTTTAGCTCCTCTCAAGGGGTACGTTCAGTGCACTGAGTGCAAGACTACATCGATTGTGTATTTATAGAAAAAACTGGCACTTCTGCCTACTTCATAAACTTGAATGAGGATCTACTTTCCTTGTTGGCAGAGAGGAGAGCCCAAAACAACAGGTGCGAAATGACAAATAATCCATTCTGTTTTGTTTTCTAGGACACCACAATGAAGACAAGCAGCAGTACTCACACAGGGTGGTGGAGGCAGGTCCATATCTGTACCTCACTCCATAGGCAGAGTACAGGGCTGTCACTGCATTATGAGCTGCTGACTCCTACCCAGTGAAAGCAGAGGGCCAGCTCATTAGTGATCCTCTATATATGTCTGCACAGGAGGATTTAATATCGAGGTGTTCCAGTAACTCCAACATATGGATGGATACGAATATTATCTTAAATAAAGACTTGTAAATTATTGGTTTATAATCAAGCAATGGCTGTCTTACCACACAGTTGAAGTTGGGGATAGTGGCGTACTTATAGGAATAGGGGTAAAGCAGCATTTGGGCGTAAGCGTGGATTGATATATATGATTTGACGCGTTTCCTGTGCTTGCGCAAGAACTTGGCGACGGCCTTGACTTCAGGTTCAGACTCGGGGTAGGGACCACAGTAGGTGTCATCACAGGGATGAGAGGAGGCACCCTCCTCTGGGAAAGGAAAGGAGAGAAAAAAAACGCTCTATTAATCACACAGGAATACATTGTGATCTTATTCCATTTAGAGTTTCAAAATAAGTTGTGATCTTGTATTCAGTGACCGAAATGGGGAGCGACTGTGGGGGAAAATAGACCCAGATTGAAATCGCCAAAGTCACATTATAATTCCACGGATAGCAGTCCCAAACAAATATAGGCTGCATTAATGTTTGCATATGAAAGTCCTCTAGATAGAAGTCATATCTATAAAAAGCAGGAACAATGTGGTGGTCAAAATTGTAAATAATTTGCATGGATTTCAGTCAGTCTGAAAGTTATCTCAGAAAGTTATCTCCCGTTTTATGCAGTTCTCCAGTAGTCCATTACTGATGTGTAAAGGATGAAAAAAGACCACATCAGCAACAGACTACAAGGAAAGCTGCACTGTGAGTGTCTCCATGTGCTGCATGTGTGAGAGAGAACCAGAGGAGTTTCTTCAGATTTCAGCTGAAGCTCAGTGTTCTTGAACTCACCACACCATTTCACTTTCCAGTTTCTGTTGGCGTCCACTCCTCTGCAGTGGAACCTGTGGTTTTTGGACCGTGTTTTCCTCCAGAACCGATCCTTACGGGAAGTACAAAGACACCGTCACCGTGTATGTCGACTGACCGGCAGACTCATCGAACAAATGGAGCCTCCTGCCATCTCCAAAATAATCCATCTGTCACTCATTCGGCTTCAGTTGGTCTTTTACAAACAGACATGTAGACAGTAGTTGAGGGGCATTTTCCCCTGAAGTATTCATAGACCCTTATACGGACATAACGGCAGCATACTGAAAAAAAAACATTGTTATCGCTCTGCTATTTAGTTTTTCAATTACAATATACATTCTAAACCACTTGGACACAAAATACTCAGTTTACAGCCTTGAAAGTATTCAAAATCTGTGGGCAGGAGTGATGTGTTGCCAGTTATTATTCTGAATACCTGCACTTGAATCGCTGATGGGCTCTATATTCTGTCAAGTATCAGAATACTTTAAAAAAAATGTCTGAAAACAAGAAAACATTCACTCGTGCTTGAAAATGAAAGTAACCAACAGCGGGATTTAGTCTCTGTTGTGTTTGTAGAGAGCTCTGCAGTACCGTGGTCCAGCTGAAATGATATCCATCCACATTGAAGACAGGCATGATGTAGAAGTTGAGCTGGTTAAGCAGTCGTCTCATCACAGAGTCATGCGGGTATGAGTTGATGGCCTGAAATTTATAATATGAAAACCGTATAAATACAGAGCACAGGTCTGGACTGCTGTCTAATCATACATTTGAATGTAATTACTATGCTATTGTTTCATTATTCTTTAACCTTATGCATGATTGCTAACAGAGTCTTTTCAATGCACAAGTGCAGCAGGTTAATACTCAAGAATATAGATGACAATTGGAGTGAGGAGATCTGGGCAAATACTGCTTACACCTGCTCTGTGATCAGACTCAGGCCAGGGTTAACATGCTAAGCCTTAAACAAATATGGCACCCTGACCTCCAGTGGCCAACCTTGGTTACTACACGATAGTGGATCCACATTTTAGAGCACATATTTGAGGTAAGTTGAGCATCTTTGACTGTTTTCCTGAGTCAGATGTTTTCCCTTATTGTTTTTTTCTTCTCGTCTTCATTTTTACGTCAGTCTGTTTCTGATTTCCTGCTGCTATTTGTCTTTTCCCTCCTTTATTCACTCACCTCCTGCTGCTACTTTATCCTTCTTTGAAAAATTCCCTACTGAACTTGTAAGTCCATGTAATGGCCTTAGGGGAGTTTGTCAAGTCTTTAGTTTGAACTATCACATTGAAGGCCATTTCAGGAAGTGTCTGCAGTCAGAGTGACTGTAGAGCACAAAAAAAAAACACGCTCCAGCATGTGCATGCGCTACTTTAAAGTGACACATGTTAAAGTTATTTTCTCCTCAACATCACCTCATTGGGTTACTAGAGGTTGAAGTATTTGTTAAAGCCTTTTTCAAGGACCCGTAGGTTAAGGTCAATCATGAAAGAATTCCTTAAAAACAGGCTGTGACTCAGTGCTCTGCACTGACATTCATTGATTTTTCCTTTAATTATCTTTACGCTCTGGTACTATGTTGCAAATCCCAGTCATCTGGCATCTAAGTAGTACAAAACAAGCCATTAAAGGTTCTTGCAGTTAATGTCTGCCTCTGGACTGGTACCGTCCTCACTTCACAGGGTAGTAACTAAGACTTTAAGGGTGGGATGGAACTCGTGTGCACGTCTGGGTTCTGTTCAACATCTGAACAATAAAGGGTATTCTTCAGTATTTGCATAACTTCGCATGACGAATAAACAGATGTTCACATTTTGTTGAAAACCCTAGAAACCAAACATTACAAGCTGCTCGCTGCAGGCTATCATTTAGATACGAGAGACACTGTTGGAACATGCATTGATGCAAACAATGAAGTTCAAAGAGCGTTTAAGATATTTAAATTGGCAGAAAATCAAAACTACCTCCTTGACAAACCACTGGCAGAAAGCAGGTCCTATCCACTCTCTGGCATGGACACCGCAGTCGATCCACATGGCTTTCTTCTGATGACGACTTCTCTTTCCTATCTGGCAGGAGACAAGCGCTGTGAGTTTTTGGCGTGGCACGATCGTCAGTGTGCAGTAGGTCATTTTCTTACGTGTGCGTCTCATGCTTTCTCTCCTACCTGAAGCACATAAAGTGGTCTCCCCTCGTACGACTTCCCGATGGAGAACATGTCAACCAGGTCGGAGTTGGTTCGGTTCATCTCAAACATCCAGCTCTGGATCTTGAGGACAGAAAATAATGTAGAAGAGTGAACTTCACTCAAGGATTTGTTGTCAAAGTTTTCAAGAGTAAATGGGCAAAATTAGAAAGCTTTAATGAGCATTTTCAAAGTCGGAGGAAAAACCTTTTAAGACATACACACGTCTGAGTGCCTGTGAAGTACAGTACGTGCATTTGAGCGGGGTTGTGTGTTTGTCTGCACGATGTGTCTGCACACACACATGAATGCTTATGTAAGTGTGTGTTTTACAGCGAAGGAGAGGATCAAAGCCGAGAGCACTAAAGATTTGTGTAAGCTCTCGGGATCTGTGTGTGGAAATCATGCTGCTTGGTAGGGCCTGACAGATTCGTGAACCAGCAGCCTGATCGACCTGAAGTGTCTGAAGTAGAGTTGCGCGTCTTTGTGGGTGAGAACACGAGGCTGTGGGAGAGAGAGAGACCTGTGGAATGGGGGTAATTTGGAGTTTGAGAGCACCTTCGAGAGGATGTTTTGTTTACTCTGTGTGAGAATTCAGATTAAAGAGCAGAGGAGAGCGAGAGATAGGCAGGCCGGGAGACGCTGGGCTTCACACCTCTTCCAGAGAGTGGTAAACCTCGTAGTCATACTGAGACTCTGACCTCCGCTTGCGAGAGGAGCGATATCCCGTCTGCTTTTCAATTTCCTTCTGCAGATTGGAGATAAACACCCTGCGGATGGAAGAGAGGAAGTTAGAGGGACACATGATAGACATGATAGCCAACCGCCGTGGCATCCTTACCAATAACATTAAAACACATAGACAGAGAATATTGTCTTAATAATAATATTTTCAATATTCTGCTCTGGTACAGAATTGGTACCATAAACAGGGTTATATTATACAAGACTATAATTTGTAATTGCTGTTTATTATTGGTACATTTAATAATTTGAGATCAGTAATAAGCTATTTAAAACTCTTCTTGGTTGCCTATTTGGGTTGCTGCTGTTTATCCACCTCTTGCATAACTTGATTTTTCTTTTTAAGTGAGTGAATGAGCCACCGATAAGCTAATAAGAGCCTGATGTTATAATAAGCCATCAGGCCTGAAGTTACTGTGTATGTTAGTGTTGGTTCATCATTAAAAAAGGTTCTATCTAACAAGTCTGTAGTTTATTCATTTATTCAAGACTGTTTCAATCGTCCAAGAGTCTTTAATAATAGTAAAACTGAAGCCAATATAAATACTCAAAATGCATATTTAGTTAAAGAGCTCAATAATGAGACAGAAAAGACAAATTTATGGCAGAGGAGGATGTAAGCTACCCAAATGGATATGTACTGATGATTCTTTTCATGATTGACTGAACTATGTATTACGTATTATTTTTTGGATTAATCATTTGGTCTATTAAATGATTTTTGACTTTTAGTTGAACTAAAAGTCAAAAATCTGGTGATATTCAGTTAATATACTGAATACAACAATCTATGTATATGAAAATAAAACAGAGTATGGTGCCCATATAGCTACTGTAAAACATGAAATAGCATTTAAAATGACTGCAGATTTAGCAGATTTAGTCATTTGTTACAGCCCCTGCTTGACTGCAGTCAATGCATTTGGAGTGAGTATAATATGTCTGGTAGGCGTTGAGGACTGGCATGAAGTGGTGGATCAGGGTTCCTGAATGTATTGTTGACTCATTCCTAACACCAATTATGCAACTCTCTCTCACTCATCCCTCTTCTTTTCCAACATCCAAACCAGTTTTCTACATCCGTCTTTTTAATAGCACACATTAGTTATAACACTGCCGTCCATCAGTAAATTAAATGATCTGTAAATGCATCAAAACCGTCATCATCACCATCATTATCTGTTTATAGACTGCTGTCATCAGACCCTATGCCTCCTCACTTCCTACTCCAACCTAAAACAGACGATGTGACCTGTTTTTCATAGCAGCAATGTGGGCAGCCAGACTCTCCTAAAATACACTTCCTCACGAGGTCCTTATATGTACAATTCTATCCATATCTACTTCAATAACTACTAAAACACATGGCTTTTATCCCCAAGAGTAAAATTAGATCTTTGTCCCTAAAACCCAACCACTTTACCAAAAACTGCCCCCTGCAGTGTAAACCATTTTCTCAGTCAATCAACACAGAGTAGAAAAAAAAACCCTCATCCTCAGATCTGCAATTCCTCCCTCAGGACAGAGACAATGGAATTCTTTCTAGCTGCGGCTGCTTTGATAAAACTCCATCATTTCAACGATAATTTTGATGAGGGATGGTGTGGGGAGATGAAAGCATTGCTTTTGGAGCAGATTGGGAGAGGGGCTCTGATGTACAGTGTATGTGTGTGTGTGTGTGTGTGTGTGTGTGTGTGTCTGAGTGTGTGTGTGTGTGTGTGTGTGTGTGTGTGTGTGTGTGTGTGTCCCAGCTTTGAGGAAGCTTTTTTGCATGCAAAGTATAGTCGACTCTACACGTGCAAATCATATATTCTGGCTGAGGAGAGGTAATTGCAACGCCCTTTGGATAACAGATGTATCTCTGGGTGTAGACACTCGGCTAACAAGATTACCAAATATGTGAGGGTGAGCATGCATGTGTGCTGTGGCATGTTTCTCTGTTAGTTAGTGGTCTTTCCAGTCTTACCGATAATCAAGACACTGCTGCTTTAAGCGTGCGTGTAAACCCTGCGTGTCATTGCGTCTCACATGGACATCCACCGTTGCATTTTGACAGATTAGAGTAACACTGTTGGGCTGCCAGAAGTCCACCTAAAGGAGCAGGACAAACATATTAGCTCAGCGGGTACGGACATTGTGATATTAAATCAGGAAAAACTGACATTTAATTGATATCAAGATAATTCAGATAAAATGTGTGTTTCTGCCCAAACAGTGCCAACCCAACACCACAGTTTTTTCCGCCCCAAATTAAATTGTATACCAGACTGCAAGGGAAGAATCATTTAATGAGGTAACATGAGCCAAGGGATTACTGTGGAACTTTATTCAGTCACAGCTTTAAATGTAACTGATTGTGGAAAAACTGAATAATGACGTTGACAAGAATCTGTATTTAATGTGGATCTGTTACATTTTGGCTGATACCTGCTCCACTTAACAAGGGTTACAACGTTAATGGGGTAAAACACACTCCAATGTGTCCCAGTAACAACCTGCAGTGAATGACGCTCCCTCTGCTGTCCTCTCTGCCATTTGACCTCACATGAGGTCTTTCAGCGTCTGTTATCGGGCCCTGATACTCCGGTCTGTTAGCTTTAGCTCAAACAGCAAGCCAACCGTATAAACACAGACATCGTTTGGTAACCGATAAAATAACAGAGAGAGATGCCTGATAATACACACAGTAGTCACTAGCAAAGAGAATATCGCACATTCGGTGTTTCGGCATCCTCAGCTGGCTTTCATTTGAACATGGGGGCAGAAACGTGCAGACTGGCACACATGCTTGTTAATGTGTCAATTGGTTTAATGGTTTACAGAATGCGTACCAGATTAATTTGACTTAGTTTGGAGTAGAAAATCCTCAGCTGGATTGTTTGGTGCGCTGGAGTAGAAACCGCTCTCTGCTGCTGCGATTTTACGGCATTTCCAAATGGTTAAGTACCCCAATGTTTCACTCTGCTGTTAACCAAACAAATCCAAAACACATATGCCTAAAAGCCACTTAAACATCCCTAATCAGAGAACGCAGCTCCTCACAAACAATTCTCTCTGTTTATTTAAGAGCTGTACTTATGAGCATGATGCATTCTTTGTCTGCTTTATAAATGTTGTGTGTCCTCATTCTTAATGTGATTCTTCTTCTTTTTTATGTGTGTCTGTGTATACAGGGTAGCTATAAATGAATGGGCATGGGCAGCACAAGAAAGAAAAAAGTTATAGTTCAATAAAAAAAAGCTGGCTTTCCTGAAGGCAGATGCGGTAAAGCCGCCGCTTTAGTCAAATAAAATAAAAACAAGTCTCCAAAGTACAACACAGTTTGTTAGTGAATATCTGTTATAACCAAAATACCAGCTGTTTGACAACATAAGCTGGTTAGCTTAGCTTAGCATAAAGACTGAAACAGTCTTTTTTGTTACCTCTGTTCTGTACAAGGTAACAGAATCCACCTGAAAGCATCTCTAAAGCTCATTAATTAACACTTTCTAGCTTCTTTGTTTAATCTGTTTATGTGCCACATCATTTACTGTCTGAGTGCACTGACTTCCTGAAGTTCGGTTGTCAAAGTGAGGTTGCCAGGCAGCGGAGAGACCCCAGGAAGTTGGTTCCTCTCGTTTCCAGACCTAAAGCTAACCGGCTGCTGGCTCCAGCTTCATATTTCATCAATAGACAAATGCTGAAGCTGCTCCATAGACAGTAAACAATGTAATAACTCATAGGAAGCAATGACAGCAGCCACAGTGATTGTTGATTGTACATCTGTTTCACAGACTTAATCGCTGAAACATCTCAAACTAAACTTTTATGATCCAGGGAGGAGACAGTTACTCATTTTGTCACCGCTCCCCTAAATCAACACTGAAGAGTTACTGTTTATTTCAGTCACTGGCAGAATTTGACAATTAATCTACCACTAATTAATAAACAAAAACAGCAACTGTTTTAACGATCAGTTAATTCTCTCCGTCGCTCGTAAAGCAAAAAACAAACAAACGTTGTACATAATTCCAGATTTCCCATCATGAAAATGTGCTCTTTTTCTTTGTTTGATGTAATAATAACCTGAACATCAATGATATCAAATTGAAATATAGATCAAATGAGTAATTGTAAATAATTACACAGTGTTAACACTCAATATCTCATGTGCCATTTTAGGAAAAGTCATGAACATGTTCTCCAGGAGATGAAGTGGTAATTATTAACCTTTTGTGAATATCCAACATGTAGAAATATCTTATAAACGCAATGCTTTGGTGAAGGTATTTGCTCTGCTGCATGCATTCAGGAGCTGTTTCACCTGCAGTCAAACAGTGCGTCCACGACTGTGGGTTTTACTTTAAACCTGTATCTGTCTATTAGGACAGTCTACCATTTAGGTATCTTCAAGAGCTGCAAAAAAATATTTATTCTCGCGCATAAAAGGAAAAAAATCTTTAAAGGTAGGCTATAGGTTGAATGTAATGTCAGTCAACCACAGAGTATATAGTCAAACAAATAGCTTGAACAATAACTCAAAGAAATTAGTTATTCTATTGATCCTCCTCTATCCTGCAGGGCCCGGTAGTCGTGTTTTATTTGACCTTATGGCTAAGCTGAGGCTGAAGAGTTTGACTCTGGCACTGGAGGCATGGCAGCGTGGCTAAGCTACTGAAAACACATGTCCACAGCTGTCCAAACAGTGGCTGCCACTGCCTCGGTTGGCCTCGGAGCACCGTGTCCGCTGCCCTTACATGCATACAACTTTGGCCATGTCCTGACCAGCACCCTGCTCTCTCCTAGAATCCCTCACCACACATCATAAACATTTACCGAATCCTCTTTCTTGCCCTCTTCTGCTCTTTCACTACGCAGAGCAGTATTGGTTCTGGACCATCAAACCAAAAGCCTGACCTGAACCCGAACAGATGCCTTTCATTACTGTTGCTGTGGCATCTGGCTGCACAGATAAACCCCAAGTGGACCAAACCAAACTGGAGAAACGGACCACACTACCACGGGGCTGCAGGCAGATCGAAATCTCTGCAGCTCTCCCAAAGAAAGTCTCTAAATTGTTTTCATTGGATTCTTCATATTGTATTTACTTAGCTAGCTGTTCAATTACATTGTATTTAAATGGAGCAGTTATTTCAAGGGAATTGGGAAAGACAAAACAGACTGTAAGATGCAGTTGCAAGCTCTGAAAAAGCTTGTAGTTGTGTGTTGAGATTATAGCATCGCCGTTTTATTTTAACATAATTCATTTAAAAACCTCCACACTGCCATTAATACAATACAAATTATTGTTTTATTTAGTACATTTCAAATCATGTTTCATTGTTAAATCATTTTAACAATCATTGAATAAATAAACTGTAGAATGCAAATATTGGTGGGACCTCCAAGTTCAGAGAAAAAGTAAAGAGAACATGACCTCAGTGTCTTCAATGGCAGCTACGGCCCTTCATTGCCCACAGTGTTTTATTTGATAAATGACTCCATTAGGGCTTAACACTTTATGGTTTCGTATTGAAATTTAACTATAAAAATCTTTGCACTATTTCTGTTTTTAAAATATACATTTTCAGTAAAATGGCTCCAAAAGCAGACACACTACAGGACTGCTTTCCAAGCATCGATAGATGGATGGAGTTATTGACTCAGACTAAGTATGACATAAGATTTAGAAGACTTTATCCAATCAGCGCTTTGAACTGTTAGTAATGGGATTATTATTGGAAAAATAATCACTAGAATCACACTAATATTTTAAAAAAATGCTTTGGTTTTTCATAAGCACAATTCCTCTGCAGGGAGATAATAATACTGGAAACACAGATTTTTAGTTTAATCAATTATTCAAATAAAATCTTTGACTATTTGCTGCAGAAGAATGTCTATAATTGCATCGTGCTTTTCATGCTTTACAAACAATCTTTGCTGTGTACTTGTATACCTAAACAATGTGCAAAGGAAGGTCATCAATGCTCCTGAGGCTGATGGGGTAATTGCTCCCACATGAGTCTGTGAAAAGAGGCGAGGCCATTGTGTCCTCTAGGGTCCCCCCCCCCCCTAATTTCAGTATCTTTAAAACACATGTTCCTATAGTTTGTTACTGAAAGTGATCCAAACATTCAGTCATCGTTATGAAGAAATCTTTAGCATTTTCCCTCCATTCTTCCTCTCAAGAGTATGTTGGTCTTTCAGAGGAGGTGACGGATGACTGCACTCGGCTGCTCGATGTCTCTTAGTTCTGGCTATCGACGGCCCCGGACCCCTCTGTCACATCACCCCCCCCCCCCCCCCCCCCCCTTTAAAAAACAGTAACTGCTGTTAAAAAGAACAAACACAGGAAACTATACAATGTGGGCAGAATAATGGCGTGACACTTTTAATATGGTTTTCAGAAAACACACAACAATAAAAAATCTAAACAGAATAGATTTCTTTAAGTAGAATTATTTCAAATGGTGTCTGATGGGGATCATACAACAGGTTATGTATATAAAAACATGTGTGCCAACCTTCATGGGTCCCAGAATCGTCTTGAGTACTTGGACCTCCTCGTCATTACTCGGGGTTATCCTGAAGATTTGATCACTGCAAAAACAACAGAGCTCTTTTAGAAGTCGGGTTCAAGCGTTTTTCAAGGCACAAAAATCCACTGTAACGGGGGTTGGATCTATTTTTCGCTAAGTGCACATTATTTCAAAAACATCTGGGCCATGGAGTGCCAGGTAATAATACCTGCTTTTGTGCTGATTGAAGGTGACATTTACAATAGCAGATGCTCGATGGTGAAATGGGTGGTTCCCCTTTTTAGAGCCGTATAGATGACAGGGTCAAACCCCAGTCAAACAATCTGTGTGCGACACCATTAAAGGATTATATTTCATCGTTTCCAGCACAGTAGCACCTGGAACTATTCTTTGGGTGGTAACAGTAGCAGCTACTGTTTCACATTTTTATACCGTAACTCAATCACATGTGCTGTAGATAAGAACACCTAAATACATGAAGAAGAATAATCAGCTACTTAAATGTGTTTGACACTGCAACGTGTTTTGTACATGTATGGTGCTTTACATAGAAAATAAATCCTTCAATATAATACTGTAATGTGAAGGCCGGGACACGGAACAAGGTTGATTAACGCCACAGATAGGCGGTCGATCATTAGTGTTTAATATGTCAGAATTTATGGACGAGATGAGGCTTAAAATAAAGCTCAACATATGTGGTCATATTAAAAAACAATGGTGCTTTTGCTGATTTAAGAACTTATTCAATTTTGTTGATTGAGAATAAAGAAGAATTTCATTTTAGTCAACTAAACTGCAGAAGAAAGTCTATCTATCAATATGATAATTCATCATCTTTCAATGGAATCATATTGTGATGAAATTAAAGAGATATCGTGAAACAAAATGACGTTATTTCTAATAACAAGCACATACTAACTCAGATTTTAAGTTATTAATATAATAAGATAACACCCAGTACTTTTTATTTGTCAAGTATTTAATTCACACTAGAGTATGCAAAACCATGTAGACTATCTATTAATTGAATTAAACATGCTATATTATGATACATATTGTTATTGAGACATGAAATGACTCGTATCAGGATAGAATATTTTGGCCATATCGCCGAGCCCTAAGAATACATTCATGAAATTAGTTCTAAATCAATATATACAAATCATTACACAGTATTGTAACTCTTCACATCTTGGCAGATCATTTAAACAAACACTTCAGCAAATAGAGAAGCTTGAGAGCCTTTCTAACTCAATCTGCAGCCACATCTTCTATATGAAAACAAAGATACTCTTTATGCTCAGCATGAATCTAACATAGAGCTGCTTTCACTCTGCAGATCACAGTTCCTGCGGTTGACCTTAAAACTAACACGCTGCCAATAATTTATTACTCTCTCTCAATTACAGACCCTCGGCCCAGTTACCTGGCAGAGGTTGTATATGTGTTCACTTTCATGTCTCGTGGTTGTTAAAAACATTTTTTTTAAACCTCTTTCTTCCTCTCTCATGTTTCGCCTATTTCAAAGAGCTTTTTACAATGTGTCACACAGGAAGTCGGGCCCCCTAAACAAAGGTGGCGGTCGGGCCACTCTGAGGTTTGAGGAACAAAAGGGGTGCGGGTGTCCCAAGTGAGTGGCCGCCCCGTTTCAGTGACCATAACACTGTGCCCAGAGAAAGAGCCTGTTTCCATGGCAACGGCGGGACATAGAAGATGGACTTCAAAGCGAACATGTTTTTGGGAGGTAAGAATATTGTTTGGATGTGATAGAAATTGGGTTGGGGGGTGGGGACAGATTTCAAACTTCAAAAACATGATTCGAAATATTCTCTCTGTCTGAAACATAGAAATATGTGCTTCCACGTCTTCAATCAATCCTCACTGATGGAACTTTGTCGGACTTATGTTTTTTTTCACCAGTGCATACAGCACCACACTCAGTCCATGATTAAATAACGTGGCACCCCAGAGCTCTGCTGTAGTCCAACTTGAAGCGTTTCTTCATCTTGCAGTGATTCTCAGAGATGACAGATGCTTTTTGTTACACTGTTGGCTTGGCCTTTTGCTTTGAATCTGCCAGCTGCAGGGCTCTCTGCGCTAAAGCTGCCCTTAAGTTGTCAGTCTGTTGATTCCCGCAGTGGTACTCTCTCTGGGATGGAAGCAATTTGTTTTAAACCAAGAACTTGACTCTCGGCAGTGTTTTGATTTAGTACAATCATCATTTCTCCACGTTCAAAAATTCTCTGTTACTGAATGATATGAAATATTTTGACAATGGAAGTCTATTTTTTTTAGACTAGAGGCTCATTGTGAAGCTGAGATGAACAACACACACCACATCCCTGATGAGAGAATCCCCCCCCCCCCCCCCCCCCCCCTTAGTGCTATGTATTGGAACTTTTTACGTCAGTCCAGAGGTGGATGAGGGACACAAATTTTGGATAATATCCAAAATATTTGTTTTTTGAGACAGAGGAGGAGGGGGTTTCCAGTTGCGGTATAGCTCCACTCTGCAATTACATCAAATGCTCTTTTGAAAAACAGACCATAAACCCATACATGCCCCAGTCATGTCTCTGATGTCTCTGACATGTTTACCTAAATTACTATATGAGTCCAGCTCCAGGTGGTCCCATTGGAGACCCTCTATTAGGCTACCAGCTACTTTTAGGGTCTATTTGGGGAGGTGTGTGCCCCACATGCAGACAGACTGACAGCCTTTTGACAAAAAAAGACTCCTCTCGTCTGATTTTAGAAAAACGAAAACATTATTATAGCTCAAATGTATTTTGAATGAATACTTTGAGCAGTTTGACAGGACACTGTTGCTGCAAGCATCCCCAGTGTCATCTGCGGAGCAATCTGAATGCCTCTCTGCAGCACATCACAACAAACACAGTCGTATCCAAATGCCATCAGACAACAAGGTCAGCCTAGAATAAACTAAACACATTATATTATGTCTCAAACTGGAGATGTGTCCCATACAGACTGTCTTCGTTCATTCTCTCTGCTATCAACATGAGATAAAGCCCGTGTCTTGGTGCGTAGCTGTCTGCAGAAAAAAAACCTTCTGATAGCGACAGTGCGCCTTCCCCGCAAGAACGCGAGTACACCCGCCTCTCGTGAGCCCCAGAAATGAATGGGGGTCTTTTACTCACCCTGCGTAGCGGTTGTTGTAGAGATAGGCACCGACGGGACATAGCACGTTGCTGCAGATTATCACACAAGCCAGTAAGACGGAGCTGCGAAACGCGCTCCTACGGTCAGGTACCATCCTCAGGCAAAGCGGATCTAAGACGGGAGATATAGGCTACTTTGAAGGATGCACGCCAACTTCTCAGAGAAGAAATGTGACCCTCCAGCGCACCATCAGCAAAGTCACTTTTGTGTTGTTGTCGCGGTACACTCTGCAGCAGTTGTCCCTCTGACACTTGAGGTGCTAAAGTCGATCATCTGGCACAGGGGAAACATTTACCACCTCTTTGAAGCTCTGGAGGGGATTGCAGGGTATAGCGGCTCTTTTTTTTTTTTTTTTTTAAATGAGGAGGACCTGAGTCACGTGGCCCGGTGTCGGCGAAGTTGGTAACTGGATCCCTGATCACTGGTGCGCACTGTGTGTTCAAGGGATAATCTATAGTGAGCCGAGAACACATGTTCATTCACGAAATGGGATTTTTTTTTAAAATGGAAAATCAGACTTTAAGTAATGCGTAAAGTTGTGTGTGGAGACATGAACTGTATCAGGTAACTCATCCTTATATCTGCAGAACAACAGGCTTATTCTTCAGGTGTGCTCATGATCAGGTCCTTTGAAGAAGACACAGATAAAAACTGTCAAATGTCTACTGGTCCATCTACATACACATGATGCACACTGAGTTCACATTGGTAATGCACCTAATGTATTTTTTTTAATAAATTGACACTAAGAATAGCAGGATGTCCCAATGAGCATCATGTTATCCAGCTTTTTAAAATGTACATTAACCAAACTTGACCGGTACGAAAGAAATGTCTGGAAGAACATAATGAATCCAGAAAACAATGAGGGAAGGATTGTTCGTTCAGACATTAAGAGCTTATTGAGCCCCTGAATCCTCGGCTTCCTGTTCGCTTATATCTCTATACCTCAAAGTCAGAGTAATAATCAGCTACCAGCTCTGTCAGTGCCTTGGCCTGGCTCCACCAGGAATCCCTCTGTGGAGCTTTTGGTGGCTCTCCCTGTTACTCTACGCTTTCCGCGCCTCCGTTTGATCCTCTACTTATCACCCAACACAGTGATTAAATGCCTAAGTCAACTGCCAGCCTTTTCCTTTTGTGATTGCATGGCAGCAGCACATTTTTCACATGCTTCTCTCCAGTGTCAACAGTGTGCCACCTGTTTTACACCCATTCACTGTACAACAGATCCCAAACACTCACTGCTCCCACCAAAGCCCTCCCCTCATGTACATCACAGTAGAAAGCACGGCAATGCTGTTGCTGACAACACCCACTTTAAGACATGTAGAAAAGTGGAATTAGTGTCTTAATTATACAGTAGAGATAATAGATTTTGGGACACAGGTGCCCAAATGAGCAGCGATAAATAGCTTGAAGACTTTAGGATGGAGTTTAAGTAGCAGTGGGCTCATTGTCTCTTGCATTTAGTTTTAAACTCTTCCTGTTTTATTGAAACTTGAGACTAATAGCCACAATGGCTTTCAGATAAAATGCTTTTTGTTTTGTGATTGAAGACATCACACTAGATATCCATATACTGCATACATCCACTGTGAGTCTTCTGTCACGCCGACATAATGGAGTAATTATTTCAAGGATTTGCAGCCATTTGCCATTTCCCTTTAAAAACACACTCAATATTGTTTTATTGCTTTAATACTTCACAACCTTTCCTTTACTTCAATGAAAATCAAACAGGACTTGGAATTGATGACATGTGTCAGAAGTCCACTACAGTAAATAACACATTACTGCTGCTTGGCCTTAAAAGCATGGTTAAATTGGTTGTTGACAGTGCTTTATATGCAGCACTACTCAGCCCAAAGGTCTATTTGAATTTCTGTATCTGGAGTTTAATAATAGTTTAAGAGGGAATAGGAGCGTTATGGGTACAACGTCACCACCACATCACTATGTGTACATTTTCTTTGTCTTTTTGACAGACAAAATGACTACATTTGTTCATGCATAGCCCATAAAAAATAAAACATCAGGTATTTCCCTATTTGGTTTAGTAACAATGCTTTCATTTCTGTATTTCATCACCTTCATTAAATGTGCAAACCAATAAGAAGGGTTACGCAAAAAAGAAAACATGAACCTGGGTCAACTTTACAATTATTAGCAATATTATGTGTCCATATACTGTATACAGTGTGGTCTGTTGGACCCCAAAAAATGAGGAAGGAAAACTAACATTTGTGATATTAGTTTACTTTTTACTCTACATATGTGAGGAACAATTTCAAAGAACATCAAAGAACACATCTCTGGCTAATTCACCATCAAAATCCACATCCTAATTGGAAGACTTTGTCAAAACTTAAATTATTTGCACCACGGTTTAAAGAGGGGTTTTCTGACTGAGCTATTTCTCAAACATAATTTAAACCCAGAAAGTGTTTTTGAGCACCGCGACGCAGCTGCACACAGAAGCATATTCATAAAATGCTTGCTTTGCGTTCCGTGTGTATCGTGTTCAGGGGATTTGTGGGGAGAGTGAGAGCTCTTGCATGTAAAGGTTGGCTAGTCATTTAAGCGTGACTTGCTCGGGCACATAGACGTAGGCTGAGGGCAGCGGTGAGAGTCGGTGGGATGGTCCCGGTGTTGTTTTTAACTCACAGGAACTCAGATCTGGGCGTGTGGCACTGCTTTGGGCTGAGGTCTGTGGGAAGGTGAAGAACCAAGCATCTTTCTTAAAGTCTAATGCTGCACAATGTTAGAACGGCACAGAGGTCCAATAAATCTCCATGTTCCTCTCTGAGTCTCGAACTGTGCTGAGGGGTGTGAATGAGCTCTTTGATACGCATGCAGTCTGAGGGCACGGCTTACTCTGGTTGTGGTGGTGATGGGGTGGGGGGTGGGGGGGACTCTGGTCCAAATTGTGGCGCTAACTGCAGCTCTTTGTGATGCTTTTAGGGCTTCTGCAGGATCTGAGAGATCCCAGCTGACCCAGAGCAGGGCTGTGAGTGCACATCTATGACTTTTTGACCCTGAGGGTAAAAGTAAAGAAAGGGAGGAGAGGGGGTCAAAGATGGCGCACAAAGTGGACCATTAGGCAGCCAGAAAACAGTGTCACTCTTTCTATGCATGGAGGATTTACGGGAAGATGATATCAATAACAAGAATTTACGTTTGCAATCATGCATCATTGTGAGACAATAGATGAAACATGAGTTACACTAAGATTTGCAGAGACATCTGCAGCCCACAGACCTCCATCTGCTGGATTACAAAGCACAAAGACTTGCATACAGTCATAAAAATCAGGGAAGTTGGGACTGAGGCAAAGTGAAGAGCAGGGGGCCTTGGCAGCAGAGCATATGGTTGAAAGAGTGTCGAGGAATTACAAGGCTATTATCATAAGTTAGTGTTTCCCAACCTTTCCGGCTTTTTGGCCCTTTAAATGAGCAGAATTAATTATTTTTAGAGGATGGAAAAGGTACAAAGGAGGCAGTGTGTAACTTATATTTAATGCACACTGCGGAGACCAAATTGAATCGTCTTAATATTGAGGGCATAATAAGAGTCAATAAAATGTATGAAAACTTGTTAAAAGAAGTTTTACATGGCCAATTGAATTTACTTTAATTGTCCCAATTTAGTTTGATTGCCAAGTCTCTTTTCCAAAGGGCTTTAGTCCTTTCATTAGATTATGTGATGAAATAATTATATATATTCTTATAACATGATATAACAAACTGTCTTCCACATTGCATCGAAATGGAGCTCTATTTTCAAATGAAATGAAAGGATATTAAACTATTTTCCTGCATTAAATCGTTGATAGTTCTAATCTGTTTCTTATACCATTGATTAGGGCCCCCTTTCCCTGATATAAATTGAGCATTTCTCTTGTTATTTCTAATACAGAATCTAAATATCATGGTGGGAACCATATAATACGAATTACTGAATTTTGATAAATAGCTGCAGGACTGTAAGTGATAAAAGATATATATTACAATATTGCATATTACTACTTTTCATTCTCATCAGTCACTCAGGAAACAGAAAGTTGGGAGGAAGAGGAGAGAAAACAGGTGAGATACAACATTTTAAGAATAATATAAACTTTAGCAACACACCAGGACTTTATTAGAGTTGTACGCCACTGCAACATGAACTATTGCAAATTAAGCACAATGCAGAGATTGATAGTTACTACAACCTGAAGCTGGGTATGAATGGCCTTTTTGTAATACACATTTGCCCTATCTTGTTTTCCTTTTCTTAAGCTGTTGTACAGGCATTACAAATCTGCAAGGAAACGTTTATATCTGATTGATAAGCTTAAATATACATGGTTTCCTCCTCAAAGGCCTGGTCTAACAGGCTGTAATAGTTGGAGAAGGTGAAACTGTACACTGTATCACCCCCTGATCAGGAATAAATCACAACAAAAGACAATACCGCCCTGTTTGACTGACACCACTGCAGATATGTGATGTTGGAATGTTGGTTTTGGCTGCTGTAAACTGATTCACTGAAAGGCTCATGGGTGGAAATAAAGGCTAACGAGTCCGTATCAGTGTAAATGAACACTGTTATCACCACTCATGTTTGATTTTAAGAGCAAATAATCAGAAAAAGCAGCTCATATCAGGCTGACACTCCTTTTCCAATGGGAAGAACAGAAGACTTCCTGGCAGCACTCGGCAAGGAACCGGCAGCACTAAACCACTAATAGAAGTTAAAGTCAAAGTCATGGGCAATAAAAGCTGAAGGTCTGGAAATTTACCTGCACTGGAATGGCTAATATAGAGGCCATAATTAAGTTGGTCTACCACAAATGTTAAAGAGGTTTCTCAACATTTTGTCAGATTAGGACCCAAATTTAGTACATGAAGTGTCAGACTGGGACCCAGGCCCATTCAGGCTTCTAAGGGCTTTGTCAGTAAATAGACTCATTATGAGACTACAGCTCTGTTTCATGGAAAACCTCCTTGAGTCATAGGAGGATCCGTATTTTTTGTCTGAAACAACAGCGCCC
>NW_027176795.1:0-25750 GCF_023349555.1 Cebidichthys violaceus
TCAGACTCAGTCGTTTGATTAGAGCAGCTGGTCTACAAAGATCCACCGTCCCAAAAATCATTTCAACCGCTCTGAAGTCTGGTAAACGTTAACGATTAATGAACTAATTGACGGTAATAACGTGTCAAATCTACGGCAGAACATGTTGAGATCAACAGATGATTAATCATGTTCAATCAGAATCATCAGACACATGGAATGTGTCTCCAGCTGTCAGTTCACTGTCACTACTCCTCCATGTGAAGGTGAAGGTTTAACACACTGTGTCTGACAGAGAGGTGAGGAGCAGAGAACATCCTGAATACTGAGAGACGTTCTTTTAGGAGGCTAGAACATCACTTTGTTCTCCTGTCCGGTTCTATGAACTCATGTACTGTAGTAGAACACTGACTGTGGAGGAGAACCTCACACTGAACATCTGTACTGTCTCTTTAAGATCTTCTTGCCCCAGTTGGTCTCATTGTTGATCTGACTGTAAAGTGAAGTGAAGGATCTGATCTGGGTGTGACAGTGAACTTTAACCCACAACTCAGGTCTCTCTCTCTCTCTCTCTCTCTCTCTCTCTCCCTCTCTATTAACTCGTTCACTCGTTGATTAATAGTTGATCTTTCACCCTTCCTGCGGTTCTCTTCTGTTACGCTCCGTTTCTTCCTCCGCTGTGCTTCGTCTCTTCCTGAGTGGACTCTCTCTACAGATCATGAATCTGGTAGGTCTCGATATTTAATTTAGTAAACCACCAGGAGTGGGCTTTGAGTGACGGTTATTATTTGGTTCCCTGACATTTCAATGTGCATTTAACATCTCGCCGCCTGAAGGAGCGTCTGATGGTGTTTGATGGTGTCTGATGGCGTCTGATGGTGTCTGATGGTTAATGTAGTCCAAAGAAAGATCCACGGAGTGACGCTCCGTAATACGGGTAACCTTTTCAATACACCCGCAGTCCTGGTTACTCATCGACGAGCAGGAGGAACCGATAACGTATCGGGACGCAAAGGTGGTGAGGGAGGGGGGGTGAGGGGGGGGGGGGGGGGGGGGGGGGGGGGGGGAGGAGAGAGAGCTGGGGGGGAGGAGGCAGAAGACAGACAGAGCACAGGTAGAGTGGAGGTGGACTCTGTGGTTATTCATTATTGAGATGGCAGGAGAGCTGAATGAGTGGAGTCGCTAATCTAACTCTGAGCCTGATGGACAGAACACAATTACCCAGAGAGTGGGAGGTGTGTGTGTGTGTGTGTGTGGGGGGGGGGGGGGTTCTCTTTCTTTCTTTCTTTCTTTTTTCGCCTGGCAGACTTTACTGTAGCTGCAGATGATTTCTGGGCATTAAGCTCCTGTTGGCAGCATCCTGTTTATCCAGTCACACACACACACACACACACACACACACACACACACACACACACACGTTGGCAGCGCCCCATTTACGGACGTCCAATTTACCGCTCGCTCCCCTTTTCTCCTCCGGTCTGGTGTGACTTCAGATTTCCGTCTAAATCCAGACGCGCTGAGCCGCGGGTTCACGTCCCGCTCCGCTCCGCTGCTACTTTTAGCTCGCACGCCAATTCCAGGTCAAACCGCCACGACGGCGTTCACCACGGCTTTTGATGGCGCTGCTCTTTCTTTCATGTCGTCTGTGTGTGTGTGTGTGTGTGTGTGTGTGTGTGTGTGTGTGTGTGTGTGTGTGTGTGTGTCTGAAGATAGACACGGACTGTTTTTTTGGGGGATAAATTATCTTGTTCTGCCCTCTGGGGACTGTAGCTCAGATGTAGCTCAGAGAATGGACCATATGTCTGGAGCCTTCCAGAGACCTGGAGAGCAGTGCTGCTGCAGATTCTTCATCTTCAGCCTCTTCAGGGGCTCTTTGCTCACTTGTTTCTCACCAGAACACCGGCGGCTGTTGTTGTAGGCCCGCCTCCTCCAACTTCATTTTGTTCGTTGTTGTTCTCGGGCGACTCGGTGTGAACGCAGGATTCAAAGCGGTGCTTGACCAAGTGCTGGTTGACTAAAGCGTGGTTCACACTCCACTGACCTTCACAGGCCAAGAGGTCGCGGCACTCGGCCGCTAAGGAGTTTACAAAGACGGTTACGTTTGTTGTAATCAATATAATCTTTCTACGAAATCTTTTTACGATTCCTCCTCGGTTGGTTTACGGTTGGTTTTGACGGTTGGTTTATGGTTGGTTTTGACGGTTGGTTTATGGTTGGATTACGGTTGGTTTTGACGGTTGGTTTACGGTTGGATTATGGTTGGTTTACTGCTGGTTTTGACGGTTGGTTTACGGTTGGTTTACGGCTGTTTTTTACGGTTGGTTTTGAGGGTTGGTTTACGGTTGGTTGTTTTGACGGTTGATTTACGGTTGGATTACGGTTGGTTTTGATGGTTGGTTTACGGTTGGTTTACGGCTGGTTTTGACGGTTGGTTTACGGTTGGTTTACGGCTGGTTTTTACGGTTGGTTTTGAGGGTTGGTTTACGGTTGGTTTTGACGGTTGGTTTACGGCTGGTTTTGACGGTTGGTTTACGGTTGGATTACGGCTGGTTTTGACGGTTGGTTTACGGTTGGTTTGACGGTTGGTTTACGTTTGGTTTACGGCTGGTTTACGGCTGGTTTTGACGGTTGGTTTACGGCTGGTTTACGGCTGGTTTGACGGTTGGTTTACAGTGGTTTTGACGGTTGATTTACGGTTGGATTACGGTTGGTTTTGATGGTTGGTTTACGGTTGGATTACGGTTGGTTTACGGCTGGTTTTGACGGTTGTTTATGTTGGATTACGGTTGGTTTGACGGTTGGTTTACGGTTGGATTATGGTTGGTTTACTGCTGGTTTTGAGGGTTGGTTACGGTTGGTTTTGAGGGTTGGTTTACGGTTGGTTTTGAGGGTTGGTTACGGTTGGTTTTGAGGGTTGGTTTACGGTTGGTTTTGACGGTTGATTTACGGTTGGATTACGGTTGGTTTTGATGGTTGGTTTACGGTTGGATTACGGTTGGTTTACGGCTGGTTTTGACGGTTGGTTTACGGTTGGTTTACGGCTGGTTTTTACGGTTGGTTTTGAGGGTTGGTTTACGGTTGGTTTTGACGGTTGTTTACGGCTGGTTTTGACGGTTGGTTTACGGTTGGATTACGGCTGGTTTTGACGGTTGGTTTACGGTTGGTTTTGACGGTTGGTTTACGTTTGGTTTACGGCTGGTTTACGGCTGGTTTTGACGGTTGGTTTACGGCTGGTTTACGGCTGGTTTTGACGGTTGGTTTACAGTTGGTTTTGACGGTTGATTTACGGTTGGATTACGGTGGTTTTGATGGTTGGTTTACGGTTGGATTACGGTTGGTTTACGGCTGGTTTTGACGGTTGGTTTACGGTTGGTTTACGGCTGGTTTTTACGGTTGGTTTTGAGGGTTGGTTTACGGTTGGTTTTGACTGTGGTTTACGGCTGGTTTTGACGGTTGGTTTACGGTTGGATTACGGTTGGTTTACGGCTGGTTTTGACGGTTGGTTTACGGTTGGTTTTGACGGTTGGTTTACGTTTGGTTTACGGCTGGTTTACGGTTGGTTTTGACGGTTGGTTTACAGTTGGTTTTGACGGTTGGTTTACGTTTGGTTTACGGTTGGTTTTGACGATTACACTCGTTGTCTTCTTGCTTCTTCAGAGCTCAAGAGCTCATTTAGTTTGTTCGTCTGCCGTTTCAGAGAACACTTGTGGAGGTACTCGTAGCTCTCGCTCCGTCTTCGGAGTCTTCGGAGTAGACCAAGCTTCAGTCTCTCTGGAGGACAGCCCCCCCGCTCTGCTTCAGATGAGCTGGACCTCATCCCTCCACTGAGTCTAGCTCTCATTGGACCAACTCAAAACTCATTCAGATGTTCTTCTTTGCCGTGATATATTTGTGATTGTAAAACCACAGAAACACATCATTGACTATTTGATTAACTGACCAACTGTTTTGATATTCAATGAATCTGTTTCATATTTATTCTCGTTATCTACCCAAGATTTTTCGATGAATTTATCGAGATTATTCGTTAATATTAAATCTAGTCGTTAGCTGCTGGCCTCATTGAATTGTGGGTTTTGTAGTTGTAGAATAAAAAAAGACGGTCTGGTGTGGGGAGGGGGGGATCCGGTCCAAGTCGCGGATTACCGGCCCGGCTTTTCTTAACCTGGAGCTCCAGATGCTCCCTGAAAGACTTCACAGCTAGAAGAAGAACTCAGAGAACAAACCCAGAGAGACGACGGACCTCATTATCTTACTCACCCGCTTTGTGTTTCCCCCTCACCCCTCACTTTACTCCCACTCTGTTCATTTCTCTTCTAACACCTCTCTGTCTCTCTCTCTCTCTCTCTCTCTCTCTGTCTCTTTCTCTCTCTGTGTCCCCCCCCCCCCCCCCCCCCCCCCCCCTCTCTCCATCCATTTGGTGAGCAGTGCTGCTGATAGAGCCTGTAATTGGAGTGACTCACTCTTTCCAGTGTGTTTGGACCTGATAAAGAATATTGTCAGCGTTTTGCCGACATGGCCTCCGCTGGCAGAATTAAATGGACTCTGTTCTGTTCTGTTCTGTTCCGTCCACGGCAAATTAAAAGCCTCTCAATTCATCTGTTCTCGCCCGAGGCTCACGGGGGGGCCTCCTGTTCACACGGAAACACCGTGGAGGAGGGGGGGGGGGGAGATTTCCCCCTCTTCCTCCAAGAAGCGCCAGTCTTCTTCATTTTGTTCAAGTCGGCCCTCTGTCAGACGGAGAGAGAGGTCGAGGCCGGTGGTCTGAGAGGTGAAGAAAGAGTCTGATTCATTATTCAGCGCGTCACCCTGCTGCTGCCTCCTCCTGCTGCCTCCTCCTGCTCCTGCCTCCTCCTGCGGCCTCTGAGCTTCAGTGTCTCTGTGGACAGAAAGGAGCTCGTCTAGCGTTTGTTGTTTGGGTCAGAGTGAGGATCCGGAGTGTTTTTTTGGGGAGTACTTATAGCAGTCGCTGCCAAGTCAACACTCCAGAACAGAACAGCGGTGAAGGAGGCAGTGCATGCTGGGAGAGTAGTTTCATTAGTTTGGGTCCTCTCTGCTGTTGGTAATAACAACAGTAGAGCCGCCAAGTCGGTTGGCTAGACGAGGAAACATTAGACAACAAACAGCTGATCAGACAGGTTTAACCAAACTTATTGTGAGGACACAAAGAACCCGGTATCTTCTGTAAACATCCATCGCAGTGTACACCACCTACACCACCTACACCACCCTGTGACATGAGGGATCATAGCCGACATGTCAGTGTTTCTAATGTTTTTTAATGATCTGTCTAAGCTGTGCTTCTTTCCCAGCATTGTCGTAGCTAGTCCAGTGACAGGAAATGATGTCATCCAGACTCATTTGTAATAAATCTTTTGTCATTATTAACGCTGCCCGTGCTTTTACAGCTGCTTGAGTATGCGTGGCGTGTTTGCAGAGGGAAGTGCTTTGAAGAGGTGGGATTGTTTTTTAAGCGGCGTCCTTGCTGAGACTCGTGATTGACAGGCGGTCTGTTACCACGGGCAACATCTACTCAAAGGACCCCCGATCAGAACGCAGCTCATTCTCACGCCGTCTGAGGACTCTGAGAGAGTAAACACCACCGCAAACCTCTCTCTCTCTCTCTCTCTCTCTCTGCAGCTCTCTGTGGGTGTGTGTGGGATGTCGTGTCAGGGCTGAAGCCCCTCCCTCTCCCATGAGCCCGTGTGCCCACGCACACACCTGGCGCCTCCACGCACACGCCCGGCGCCCACGCACGCACAGCCGGCACTGACGCTGTGAACCCGGAGCCCTCAGGAGCCCAGCGGAGCCAAGCGGCAGCGGCGGCGGCGGAGTCCAGCCCAGTTGGAGCCTGAGGATGTCAACAGAGACGGAGCTGCAGCCAGCGGTCCGGCCCAGCAGCGTCAGACGGGACTCCAAGAGGAAAGGTAGGAGCGAGGGCCGACCACCTGCACCGCACGGCCCCGAGGTGTAGACTATTGATACTGCAGATCCAAGTCAAACCAGGTTATTGTGGTGCGATCACGGATAGACTTTGGACTTTGAAGCCTGCGTTTATGACGCTTTAATGACGTCTGCCATACAAATTATTAAAGTGAGATCAACCTTTGTCTCGTTACAGACAGATATCACAACTTCCCGTTCGTTCATTGCGTCGACCAATCAATGCAGACCGCAGACCAGATCTCCTCCTCCTCACCTTCCACAATAAAAGCCCCAGACGCGTAATAGTCCCAGGCGTTTTTTTTTTGTTGTGCCGTTAATTAGTAGCGGCCCCCCGGTGTGTAAAGACCTTTAATCGTAGAATGGTACATTTGGAATGAGGCCTAATTTCAAGGATCATTTATTGTCATTATGCAACACGGGGGACGCACAACGGGAACTCAGATGTAACACAACAAACACACAAGTAGCAGAACATTCCTTATTATGTAAAGATATTCAGTGCTAGTGAACGTCTCCTTGAGGAAAGGAATCCCTTCTACTGCTCCAGTATGTTACAAACAGAACCGTCTGCGGCCTCAGCGCTGGTGAACACACGCTCACGCTTCCTTCCTCTTTATTAATGATGGATTTGGGTTAGACAGCAGGACGCGGGGCGGCTGTTGTTCCTAGATAATTAACAGGTGCGGGGCGGATCACGGTACAGTAGGCTGCCACCACACAGGTGCGGGGATGCCGTGTGGTTCCAGGTGTGAAAAGCTCCAGAGGCGGGTAGCTAGCAGGTGTACGGGAGCAGGCCCGGGTCGGTCCCAGAGCAGAGGTGATGGTGTGGTGGGGGGGGGGGGGGGGGGGGGGGGGGTGATGGACCGGCAGCCATCGCCCAGCTGCTCGCTGCCAGCTGCCCGACATCGAGAGCGACGCCCGGCGTTCTCCGAATAAGCATCTGATTGATGTGGCAAAACACTCCGGACACCGCCGGGAACGCCGCTGAGCGGATGCTCGGCAAGCCACGCGGAAACACACACGCACGCGCTATCACCTGCAGCAGACGCCTCATTGCACACGGCACGCCCCCCCCACCACCACCCCCATACACCTTACTCTGTGAGGGAAGCCTGAATGCCTCTCATGTCCTATTTAGAAACAGCATTGTTCTGCTGCAATGGAGATCATGTTCATCATTCAGACTGCTCTCCATATGTGGGGAGATGCCGACACACACACACACACTCACACACACACTCACTCACTAGGACTGGGATTGAAGCCCAGAAGAGCATATGAGAGGAGAGATGAATGGTTTGCCTTCAGCGTTTAGACTTGAGGGTTTTCTAGCTTCTCCTCTAGTCTCTTTCCTCTGTGTCTCTCTCTCTCACACACACACACACACACACACACACACAATTACACACCTACACACACACACACAATTACACACCTACACACACACACATACACACGCCTTATCTTCCACCGTTTTTTCCAACTAAATTAACACGTTTATGAGGTTCAAACACGGGAAAACTTGCTGAAAACAGTCGATAGACACCTTTTCTTTCTGGTGTGCACAAATACACGGTAAAAAGTTGGACACAGTAAAACTGTTACAGTTGTTACTTCTGTTATTATTCAGTCTCTCTTTCAAACTGTTAAACCAGAGTTGCTGGTTGTTGGATCAGTGAAGACAAACAAAGAGACTTTCTGAGGAGTTTCATTTTGTTCCCGTCGAGTTTGAATGAAGGTGAAATGTTGTCTGACTGGAGTCTGGTGGCTTTGAGGAGAGAACATTAATTGTGTGTTTTGTACGATGATAAATTATGCTAATCGTCAGAATCCATGTTGATGTGTCCACCGGAGCTGGAGCCGACACACGGGTCAATTATCTGGCAATCAAAGCCGACTGTAACCGTTCCCTCTGAAGACAAAAGCCAGGTGTTAGCTGGTGTTAGCTGGTGTTAGCTGGTATTAGCTGGTGTTAGCAGATGTTAGCAGGTGTTAGCTGGTGTTAGCTGGTGTTAGCAGGTGTTAGCAGATGTTAGCAGGTGTTAGCAGGTGTTAGCTGGTGTTAGCAGGTGTTAGCTGGTGTTAGCTGGTGTTAGCAGGTGTTAGCAGGTGTTAGCTGGTGTTAGCTGGTGTTAGCAGATGTTAGCAGGTGTTAGCTGGTGTTAGCAGGTGTTAGCTGGTGTTAGTTGGTGTTAGCAGGTGTTAGCTGGTGTTAGCTGGTGTTAGCAGGTGTTAGCAGATGTTAGCTGGTGTTAGCGGGTGTTAGCGGGTGTTCGCGGGTGTTAGCGGGTGTTGGCAGGTGTTAGCGGGTGTTAACAGGTGTTCGTGGGTGTTAGCGGGTGTTAGCAGGTGTTAGCAGGTGTTAGCTGGTGTTAGCAGGTGTTCGTAAGTTTTTTGTGTCCGGTGCTTCATTCGGCATCTCGATGATGTAGAATTCACTTTGCTACAAAGAGATCTCATCTCTGTTGTGATCTGGGTCACTCAAACAGACACACACACACACACACACACACACTCACACACACACACACTCGGCAGGGTGATGAAAGTGAAATGCAATCATATACCACAACGCAAGCAACAAGCGTGTAACAGGAACAGGAAGCACTGTTACAGTACGTACACGTGTCTCTACAGGAGCTGATTTGAGTGGAAATAGATCCACAGAGTAACCGAACACCACGAGGGTTAGGAAGAAGAACAGCTGCAGGATGCTCCTCTAACATCCTCCTCCTCCTCCTCCTCCTCCTCACTGCTCTGACTCCAAAATGACCTTGCCCTGAATGAGTGAGACTCTGAGGAGAGACTGATCACCAGGAGAGAGAGGGAGAGAGAGAGAGAGAGAGAGAGAGAGAGAGAGAGAGAGACTAATGAGTCAATGTGAAGGAGAGCTGTTTAATCTCAGGCCTTTGTTTCACAGTTCTGTGGTGAAGAATGTAATGAAAAAGAGTCTGGGACGGCAGCGTGTCACACATTAATCACAGACGGTGTGTGTGTGTGTGTGTGTGTGTGTGTGTGTGTGTGTGTGTGTGTGTGTGTGGTTATGTTTCATGGGGGAGCTCAGGGGTCGTTCTGTTTCCTCTCCACCAGAAGGCTTTTTATTGAATTACCACGACGAGATGGAGATAACCTCCGGCCTTCAGCACCGACGTGACCCGAGGAGAATAACCGCGGTTCTCCGACCCGTTCTCTCATTGGTCGGCCGGGTTCTTCAGGCGTAATAGTCTTTATTAATCCTCAATAAATCCAGAAAGATTACATCCGTCCACCTCCGCCCGTCTGCTCTACTTGTTCATCTGCAAATCATATCGATTTCAGTATTAATGTGTGACCCTGCATAGCAACAAGATGTACATATATATGTTTATATATATACATATATATATACATATAATGTCATTTTGAGTATAGACATTCACACAGTGGTCACTTTATTAGGTACACCTGTACAGTCTAATGCAGTCCTGTCATGACATCAGGCTGTACTGAGGATGCTTCACCGATCGTGAATTCTAGACAGAGAACAATAGTTTTATGTTTGATTGTATTTATTGTTTATTCCCCTTTTGTGCCGAGGCAAAGACAAAGACGTCTTCTTTTATTTCACTGTGCTTTGGTATGAACAGATGGAAAACAAAGAGTAACAAACAGTATGAATCAATAAAACACACATTAGAGTCAATAAAAACCATAACAGCCCCAGACCAAGTAAATGAATAGACAAACAGTGTATATATATATATATATATATATATATATATATATATATATATATATATATATATATATATAGGATGAAATCAAATCAATAAAACCTTCATGATACAAATATCATCTGAAATTATTCAGCATTTCATAAGAGCACGAATTCAATCAATCATACACATTTCTAAAACAACCTTTAATACTAACCTTTCAATTTAAAAAGCCTTTTATATATATTTATATATATATATATGTCTATATATATATATATATAAATACCTACTCAATGAGAAGAACATGTCACGACAGATAAACATCGGACACGTCACCGGTGAACGTCTCGTTATAAAGAGTCGATACGATGTGAGTCGATGTTGAACTCGTAACGCTCAGCTGGTGGTGACATTGTCAGAATACACACATGACTTAGGGACATCGATGACCATGTGAACAAACACTGAACATCAGCGTATATGTTACTATTAGTATGGACTTTCTCTGCTTTAGACTGAACAGGTCTGCTGATGAAGTGGACTCTGAGTGTTTGTGTTCCGTCCTAACCTGTGAATCAATCTCACCACCTTCGTCCTCGTCCTCGTCTGTCTCTCGCATCCTTGAAGTCGCTCAGAGGAACAGGACTGCAGAGGATGTTTGTTAATTAGTACGAGCGGAACACATTCTGATATTCTCCGTGATCAATAAAACATGGCGCCGACGCTCTGCCGGTGCAGAACACTTCTTGTTTTTTATGTGCGTGTCAAATTAGAACAGCGGGCCGATGTGACATTTGAGCCCAGCAGCAGCAGCAGACACTTTTGTCTCCACTTTTAACTTCCTACCTCGCTAATGAAGAGCGATGACCCGCCGACGCCTTCCTCCGGGGAACCTTTGAATCACATCTCTCACTTTCACCACGCAAGACACTGCTTCAACAACACGTGCTTCTCTTGTTTTAAGTCAAGTGTAGTGTCATTAATAAAAGTACCGATGTTACAGAATGCTTAATGAACGCATGCTCTGCTTCTGCTTCATCCTCCAGAGGGCCTCTTGTCAAAGCCGTGGACGGTGTTAGTCCACTAACAAGCTGGTGGTGAGAGTGTTACTTTACACTACTCTGGTTAAGTCCAGTTGTATTCCATCACATAGATATGGTGTGAATAAACACTGTTTTTAAATAAACCTGCATTCTCTCTAGTGTCCAGCAGGGGGCGACTCCTCTGGTTGTATAGAAGTCTAGTCTAAAATGACTCTACTTCTCTCTTGATTTATTCCCTCAGTAAACATTGTAAACATGAGTTTATGGTCTCAATCTCTAGTTTACAGTCTTCTTCAATACAGCATGATGTTCATTTAGTACATTATGCTCCATTTAGAGTCAAACACACCAGAAAGAGGGGATGATTTAGGGGCGGGGCTACACGCTGATTGACAGGTCTCTACCAGAGACGTATACGGCGTCTCTACGTCACTCCTCCTCAGTCCAGATGCGGTCACTTCCTGTTCACTGGTTGCAAAAAAAGCAAGATGGCGACGGCCGAAACACCGAACAGGAAGCTTCAAAACCGCAGTCCACAAACTACATTATACAGAGTCTGTGATCTCTGCCTACCGAATATCAGAGTATTTCTAAATGCAAAGTTGTTGCAGGAAAAGCCGTTAAAAACCTGACACTCCTCAAACTTGATCTACATGTGTGGGGAAGTTCAGCCACGTCAAGGAGCAGCAACTAGAATTACCGCCTCGCGTTTTTATGTCTCATCTAGCCAACCAGTCACATCTCAGTTTACGTCCATGTCTGTCCAAAAATGTCATTTTATCCTTTTGGACGTTTGAGCCAGATTTCCCTAACGAGCATATGACTCCTTGAGTTATGGCCAAACACGTGACTTTTGTGTCAAATTTGTAGATCTTTGCTTTAAGGCGTTCCAGATATAGACTGCTGTTCATGAGACCGGACCGGACAGACGGCCCCCTGTGGTCACGGCGGTGCAGAGGCCCAACAGAAGCAGCGAGTCACGCCGTGGAGCCGTTCACTCGCTGGTCAGAACTGAAAATTGTGACTCTGATTGTGGAAGCTGGTCCACACCAGCAGCCGGGTTGGCAGGTAACCAACAGGCACTTATGCGTTCCTAAAATCCTACGTGTCAACATAACACTTTGTGTTTTGCTGATTTATCGCTCGTTTTTTTAAAATGATTTCCTTTCCTCTCAATTTGCTCTATTTTATTCATAACATCGTGAAAATGTTTTCCGATAAAACATTCACTGATGCTTGTCTTTTTTCTTCTTTTTTTTCCGCGATGTGACACAGAATATGATTACAAATTATGATAACTTCCGCCGCTGTCAACACACGCAGTCAGCTGTCATGACAACTCTGAAACATCACGACTCTCCCACATCGGGGATCTGGCTGAGGGTGTGTGGGAGTGTGTTTCTGCACTGTAGCTGGCAGCCAGCGGCATGAAAAGAGTGGTTAAGGGTTATAGCTGTGCAGCTGTTAGCCTTTGTGTGTGTGTGTGTGTGTGTGCGTCTGTGTGTGTGTGTGTGTGTGTGTGTGTGTGTGTGTGTGTGTGTGTGTGTGTTTGTTCGTCTCTGGTGTGCGATTAGCAAACACATTATCTTCTTGGTGTGGATATTATGCACACATCCAGTCTATCTGGCACAATCACCGAAGCCATTTACTCTGATATCTTTCCCCGGGGAATCTTAGAGCACAAACAACGGTGTTTTGAGTGTGTGTGTGTGTGTGTGTGTGTGTGTGTGTGTGTGTGTGTGTGTGTGTGTGTGTGTGTGTGTGCGCCGTCGATGAGAGGTAATCAGATCTGTTCCCTCCAATCAGACGGAGATTGAATTGAATTGGCCGTGTGCTGTTGTGGGTTGTCGGTGGAGGCCAGCGGTGGATGGAAGACAACGGGCGACACTCAGCAGCAGATAGTGGCACTTTCTCAAACAGCTGAAACTATATTTAGAGATAACTGCCTCCACTCCGTCTCGCTCTGCCATCAGTTTATTTCTGGAAACGTAGTAATCTCTCCGTCCCGCTGTCTCCTCTTTCACCCGACTGTGCCCTCGTCGCACCCTTCTGTTCATCCATCCTTAGGAGGGAAGGTAAAGGTGGCGAGATGTGATCACCGCTCTTCCCCAGAATGCCACTCTGTGAACCCGTCTCTCCGTGCAGCGTCTCACGCTGATGACACGCTGATGACACACTGATGACACACTGATGACACACTGATGACACACTCTCACATGTTGTAAGGGCTTCATCCCAGCTTTCAAATAAGCTTTCATTAATCCCCGAGGAAACAGAGTGACAGAAGAATGACAAAAAGAAATAAAAATATAAACGTAGATGAACAAAAGAGTAATAATTATTAAGTGTAAAAGAAGACACCAGTGCAAAATAGAATAGCAATAAAGGTAAATAAATAAATACATTCAACAAAGTCAAAAGCCTTTTATTTGCTGTCCTGAGTCTTGGACTGTGTGTGTGTGTGTGTGTGTGTGCGTGCGTGCGTGCGTGCGTGTGCGTGCGTGTGTGTGTGTGTGTGTGTGCGTGTGCGTCGGCTTAGTCCTCTCCTACACACTAGTCGGTGTGGCTTTGCCCGCTGCATCACTAACTACAGTCTCCATAGCAACAGTTTGCCCCCCCCCCCCCTCCGCACTCATAATTTGCAATTTGCACAAAAGGAAAGAAAGCGTCCCAATGTCACACGTGGGCTGTGACGGGACGGAGGCCGACACTCTGGCCCCGCTGTGCGGTTGAAGGACTGTGCTTTGAGAGGACGCTTCTCATTCTGTTAGACGCTGACAGCCGCTGTGTTCTCTTCCACACAAACAGACCTCCAACCAGTTATGAATTGCATATTTTCAATATTTGTCCTGGTATTTTTTTTTTGTGCATTTTGGTCTATTTTAAAGACACACTTCCCGTATGTGATTATGTTTATGTTTTCATGCTTGTGTTGTAGGCCCCTGATTGATTGAGTGATGTCATTTTGTAGTGTCACCTGATTGGTCCACGTGGGTCTAACTATTGAACTAATGCTCTCCTGATGAAGGACATTATTTTGTTCCATATTGTCGAACATATATTCCTCTACGTCAACCTACTGGTGTGCAAAAGTTTGCTCTTTTTTATTATTCTGTTTTCAAGTAAAAAAAAGTGATTTTCAGATTTCTTTTAAATGTTAATATTGTAAGGAAGTGTAAACTGATTGATCAAACAGAGATGTTGCAGCAACTTGTGTACAGCTTCATTCACAAAACAAGGAAGTAGGGATGTGATTAGTGACTAAACGTCGCTTGTCGACACCAGAAATACCATTAAAATCAAATATTATTTGTATTAATGTACACATTTAAATCACATATTGACATACGCTGCCTCAGCGGTTGCTGTTGAGAACCGTACTTTCACCCAGTCACGTTTTTCAACCACCTAACAGCAGCTAGCGAGCAGCGGCTAGCTAGCTGCTGTTAGATAACAGCGGCTAGCTAACAGCGGCTAGCTAACAGCAGTTTAACTCTTAATCATCACTTTGATCTCAATTTTAGCTGTCTTCTTTCTTACTTTTAGATTTGTTTAAGGTTAATTGGTGGTTAGAGACAGCTTCAGAAGGAAGTATCATCGTATTGAACTGAAACTTTATTCGCTGGTTGTTTCACGACGTTATTTTACGTCCTGAAGTAGAAATGAATAGCCGTCAAACTCCTAACAGATCGTTTGCGTCCTCATTTTCCTCCTCTGCTTGTCGTCTTTTCATTCATTCATCACATCCGATATTCCGTTATTTTGCAGGGTCTATATGGAGGATGATGATGATCCATGTTGGTGTTGTTTTCTGAGTCTGATTTTTGAGGGTAGCATACAGTGTGTAACCTATGAACTGAAAATAAAATGATTGAAAGAAAGAAAGGAAACAAATGTGCACAGCAGATTGGTTTGCTGTTGACAGAAGAAAACTATCAATTTAATTTAATTTGGACTTAAAGAGAAGATGTTGAGAGTGTGTTCACAGTGAGAGGAGATGAGAGAGAGTCACAGACAGACTGACAGATGGTGGAGCTTCCTTTTTGTTCCTTTTCATGCTCTATGATGTTCCTCCGGTCCACCGTCACTCCCTTCCAGGACCCCGGCCGAGCGAATGAAGGGGACGGGGTTCATTACGCAAGATGAGACACAGGAAGACAGAGAGGGGAAGGACAACAACTTCAAGTGCTTCCATGTTTTGGTAGAGATGACAGACGAGAGAGAGAGAGAGAGAAAGAGAAAGAGAGAGAGATGACAGACGAGAGAGAGAGAGTTTGTTCTGGCTCACTCACGTCAGGATGAAAGGAGCACCGCTGTGTTCTGAGGAATTACCTGTTTCCTAATGCTTTGAGAGAACGTCCTCTAGTGTCTGACACTCACACACTCTCACACACACTCACACACACTCTCACACACACTCACATGTTCACACAGATTAATAAGGAAACAAATAGTTTTGACACTTTTCAGTCAGAATTCAGTCTTTTAGTGTTTGATCAGACTAAATGTGACAAAGCGTGAGGAGCTTTTTCCTTCTTCATCTGAAGACAGGAAGTGTTTTTTCAGAAGCTCTCAACGCAGGGTTTGTGTGTGTGTGCGTGTGTGTGTGTGTGTGTGTGTGTGTGTGTGTGTGTGTGTGTGTGTGTGTGTGTGTGTGTGTGAGTGTGAGCGGTGGCGGCAAAGGGACGACCGACAGTGCGGTCCATGGGGGGGGGACTGCTGCATGACAGGATTCTAGCGGCTTGTTTACACAGCAGCCCACTCTCTGATACCCTGTCAGAGCCCAGAACACACACAGCTGCACCCACAAACAACACACACACACACACACACACACACACACACACACACACACACACACACACACACATATATGTCATGTGGCCATGTTTCCCCTTCGTTAGTGAGACCAATTACCTTGTAATTAAAAGCCGGGGCGGGAAACAAGCTTTAGCACCAAGAGTCCTGCACAGACAGAGGGATGCTGGGTAGAGGAAGGAGAGAGAGACAGAGAGAGAGAGACAGACAGAGAGAGAGACAGAGAGAGTTCACAGGATTGGGAGAGGCCTCATGCTTGCAGAGCTTCTTATATTAAATCACCTTATTCCTCTGAAGAAGCTGCTGTGTTCTCGATCAGATCACAGATCAGTGGTCCAGAGTACAGTACATGTTGTTCTGGTGAAAATAATGAACAGAACCCAGAACTCACTGTAGAAACACCTTTGCCAATGAGGAGCAGGGAGTTGTTCCGCCCTCATTGTACTGCATTAAGAGCTTCGAGCGTTTCTTAAAATTCCACTCTGCTGCATACCGGCTAAGTGAGCGATGAAATAATGAACTCTTGTGGTGACAGCCGCGCACACAAAGTCCTCCGTGGGTTTCGTGGCAGGAAACAAAGATCTGTGGAGAGGAAAATAACAAGCAGTAAGTACGTAAGTAAGGAGCACACAAGCCGTCCTGCCCGCGGCGAGTGTTCCTATCCAAGACAAGAATCTGTGCGCTGGAGTTGGGGGACAAAGTTAAAAAGTAACTCCATTTTTTAAAAGCTCTCCTAAAGAGGAAGAGGTCGATCTATTTAGTGAACCAGCGTTTCATGAACTCCTTTTATCTGCTCAGCTTAAGACTGGGTATCGGTACGGAAGCCCTTTAAGACATTAACCAAAACGACCCACGTATTCAAACCTTTACAGTCAAACGACAGCTGCATTCCATCAGTCCTTGATCCGTCCTTGATCAGTCCTTGATCAGTGCTTGATCAGTCCTTGATCGGTCCTTGATCGGTCCTTGATCAGTCCTTGATCGGTCCTTGATCGGTCCTTGATCTGTCCTTGATCGGTCCTTGATCGGTCCTTGATCGGTCCTTGATCGGTCCTTGATCGGTCCTTGATCGGTCCTTGATCGGTCCTTGATCGGTCCTTGATCGGTCCTTGATCGGTCCTTGATCGGTCCTTGATCGGTCCTTGATCGGTCCTTGATCAGTCCTTGATCAGTCCTTGGAGTCCGGCGCGTCAAACTAAGATTAAACTCAGGTTTAGGCCTCGTGTTTAGGCTTAACGTACGCACGTGAACAACCTAACATAGGCACTGAAAACGCGTCACGATCGTCATTTAAACTCACCGGCCTCCTTTATTAAAGTCCTGTGTTCCTTTGACCCTTCTTTGTGTTGTTGTTGGTCTTCATCACGTCGTCACGCTCCCTGCAGCTTTGCCCCTGAGCGTCTACTGATGGCGTGTTGATGGTGCGTCTCATGAAGGTCTTTAATATGTAGGAGCTCTTCATCCACACACAACAAATACAAGCAGCCATTGAAATAAAAGAAATACTCAAAATCATTCAACATAGAAAGTCGTTGTGGCGACGCTACGCTACGCGTTCTGTGCTCCAACACGAAGAACCTCTTTTTTATGAATGTAAATGTTTACATGTGTAGAATGTATGCATGTAGAATGTATATGTATTGGTTTGCTGTGTGCCTATGTATGTGTATGTAGAGACACATGTGTATGTCTGTGTACATGTGCACGTCCGTCCCTGACGCGTCTTCTCGGCGCTGATGTTTCCGTCCCGGTGGCGATCGCTCCGGACGCCTCAGGACACGCGTGGACGGACAACACGTTCACACGCAGACAGCTCGGCTCGTCCAGGTCAGAGCAGCGGGTTTTTTTTGGGGGGGGGGGACAGACGGAGAGAAGAGGAGGAAGACAAACAGACCACCGCTATCAGGACCGAAGTCCTGCTCCGCTCGGTTCATCTCCTCCTTTCACGATGAACGACTTCGGCTCAGGAACGCACCTCGCCGCTCGTTTATTGTGATTCATTTTGAACAGCGCTTCATAATCTCGTTTTACACCCGGCGCTTCGCTCCAGCGCCTGTGTGTTTGCAACATGCAGACTGCTGTACACTCAGTCAAGTGTGAGCAGTCGCCTGCCAAATCAATCGGCCAGCGTTAAGCACGGGCAGACGGGGAAACTTGTTGTTTCTCTTGGCACGTTGCTGTTTTTTGGGGTTTAAACGAGTCTGTGTGAGCGACCGCTTCATCAGAACAAAGCCTCTGATAGGTAAAGAAAGCACAGAAACAGCTCACACACACACACACACACACACACACACACACACACACACACACGTTGGGCAGCCGGGTCTAGAAGCAGGATTAATTGGAGAGTAACTGGCGGGTTCCCTCATGTGCCGTTTGAGTGTTTGTTGGGAACCGTCCCAGCTGTAGTTAAGAGCCTCTGGGTGCTTCTTCATCCGCAGCGCAGCGAGAAACAAGCTACTCACTTTAACCGGCCGCTGCAGAACAATGCGGGCGGTGCCGAACGGAAGCAGCGGCGTCGGCTTGTTTGGGAAGAGGAGCCGAGTGAGCGAGCAGATCGTCCATCAAAGGAGCAGATGAGATGGCAACGAATCAGACCGAGCTCAACGACACTCCAGTTTAACGCACCGTGGGCCGTGGTTCCGCCGTCGTTTCTATCGGCAACGGTGACGACGCGCAAGTTCATTACTGAGGTTTTGGAACGAGGCGACATCGCTGAAAACAAGCGTCACCGTTTACAGACTGACTTCCTGCTTCCACAGTTTTTCAGGTTTTACCTCCAAATAAAGTTGAGATAAACTGATAAACTGTCGTAACGACGTCGCTCTTCACTTCTTTTTATTTCCTGTTTATTGAACGTATCAAACACCCAAAAGGCACATTTTGGGGGCGATAAACCTCGTTTCCTAATTCTGACACTAAAACAATAAGTGAGTAAATGACGTAGTAAACATGAATATCCTTCCTGTCGGGCAGATTTACTCCAGCATGTAATGTGAAGGTAACCAGAGGAGAGGAGGCTGGAGGCGGGACTCGTTGACGAGAGAGAGTGATGGAGGGGCACCAGAGAGGCAGATGGTTACAGCTGCCGGGGGCGATGCTGGGGGGTCCCCTCAGGGGGGGTTAGACCTACTGTACCTGCAGTCACCTGCCATGTATCACCTGTGGAAGTCAACGTGTCTGTGTGTGTGTGTGTGTGTGTGTGTGTGTGTGTGTGTGTGTGTGTGTGTGTGTGTGTGTGTGTGTGTGTGTGTGTGTGTGTGAGAGAGAGAGGAGAGAGGAGGGGGGGGGTTCTGTCTGTCATAACGCTGTAATCCTGAGTGACATTTATCCAATGGAGGCCGCTCTCATTCATCCATCCATCACATTCCACCACCCCCCCCCCCCCCCTCTGCTTGTTGCTTCAGACAGACAGTCAAACCAGCCCTGCATACCAAGTACTCAGATACACACACACACACACACACACACACATGCATACATACATTGTAAGGTAGTAACAGCTTTACTGAAGCTGCTGGTGTGGCCAATCAATGTGTGTGTGTGTGTATGTGTGTGGTTTGGTCTTGTTGGGTTGTGAAGATGTGAGTAGAAGTCTGTATTTTGTGATTGACTGTAAAAGAGTGTGTGTGTGTGTGTGTGTGTGTGTGTGTGTGTGTGTGTGTGTGTGTGTGTGTGTGTGTGTGTTTGTGTGTTCAGCAATGGATCTGCCATGAGTGATGCACCTGGAGATTCTTTCAGTAGTGTTATGGGAGGGTTGGTGGTGTGTTTGTGTGTGTGTGTGTGTGTGTGTGTGTGTGTGTGTGTGTGTGTGTGTGTGTGTGTGCATTCGGAGCAGCCATGACAGATGAAACGGAAGATTCTTTTTCATTATTGTTGAAGCTCAGCGGGGTCACAGCAATAACAGACATGTATTTACAGCAGACTGAATGCTTCTTGTGCTGCACACACACACACACACACACACACACACACACACACACACACACACACACTCACTCTCAGGGAGGCCTTTCATGGAACATGCTTCCTAAAGGTAATAATATAACCCACTCAGCAGGAGAAGTAACCCTGGACCCTGTGTGTGTGTGTGTGTGTGGGTGTGTGTGTGTGTGTGTGTGTGTGCAGCAGCAGTAACAGTGATGAATGCAGATGGAGGGAGCAGGTCTTAAATGTCAAACTCAAATGAAAAGCACTGTTCCAGTGAGACAGAAGCAGCTGGACACATCTGGTGTTCTTTAACTCTCACACATGTTCACACACAGTCTGCACCATGTGACCCTCAAACACTCAGATCAACTTTATTTGCTTTACGAATGAATTAATATTTGTTCCATTTGTATAAATGATCTAATCATAAATGTTGTTTTTACCGTGTTGAGTTTTGACCACTAGTAGCTCTCTGGAGCAGTGACCATATATGGACTGAGGAGGAGTGACGTAGAGACGCTGCATCGTCTCTGGTGTCGACCTGTCAATCAGTGTAGCCCCGCCCCTAAAGCATCCCCTGCTTTATGGTGTGTTTGACTCTAAATGGAGCATAATGTACTAAATGAACATCATGCTGTATTGAAGAAGACTGTAAACTAGAGATTGAGACCATAAACTCATGTTTACAATGTTTACTGAGGGAATAAATCAAGAGAGAAGTAGAGTCATTTTAGACTAGACTTCTATACAACCAGAGGAGTCGCCCCCTGGTGGACACTAGAGAGAATGCAGCTCTTAACACACTTCCACGTTGACTTCACTGGTTTCCTCTGTGTTTTCTGTCACCTCGTTAGCAGGTTTGAGGTACTTCAGCATTGGTTTCACTGTTCAGGATCGGAGGTTGCGGCCTGATTTAACGCCACGACGCTATGAATTGTGGGTAATTCCCCGAGGCAACGTCTGCAGAAATGTGGACTTATGGGAAGTGTTTACAAAGGGCTCAAAATGTCCTCAAACACTCGACAGTCAGGACAGTCAGGGCAGTCAGGACGGCCCCTAAGCCCCCCTGAGTGTGGAGATCACTCCTTACATTCTGCATTTGGTTTGAATAACACGAACACATGAGTTAGACATCAAGGATGCTCTCTGGTTCTTTAACGGCAGTAGCTTCCTCCAGAATGTTTAATGACATTCCTCCCGACAGACGGCTCATGTGTGTGTGTGTGTGTGTGTGTGGAGGATGTGCCGTACAGTAAGAACAGTGGAGGCATGTTTCATGTTGTTTACACGGAGGGGAGCGGCGGCGGGGTCATCAGAGCCGCCGAGCGACTTCATGTGCGTTCTGGCTTGTGTGCACATTTGACGGGGCTGTTTCAACTTTAATGAAGGCAATATTTAAATGTCTTCTGCGTCGGAACAGAAACAAATCCTCCGGTGGTTTAATCACTTACTCTCATCTCAGCCCAACTGAGACGTGACACACAACACAGAGAGAGACGCTGTCTCTCACTCGCTCCCAAATAAGGACAGATGTTCTGCAGCTGCTTTGTCTCTGAAGACTTTTGAGGCAGACAGTCATGCTTTACTCTAAGTAGGACTGAGTGAGTGTCTGCTCAATGATTCAGAGGAACGAGCGCATCCACACACACTTATATACGTGTGTGTGTGTGTGTGTGTGTGTGTGTGTGTGTGTCTGTGTGTGTGTGTGTGTGTGTGTGTTTTAAATCAATGGAGAACTAAGTGGCGTGTTTTTCCTCTTGTTTGTCTGTTTTTCCTTCACACGGGACGAGGATGTTCAGACTGATGAATTTTCACAAACATAATCTCCGGCAGCCTTGGACTTTTAAGAACTTGCTACAGCAGAGTTTCACAGTTCAGAGCTATTTACGCAAGATCCGACCCGGCATCATACTCCTGTTATTCCTCTGGTAATGAGGCCCTTTAATAAATGTCCTTAAACGCTGTCCGACCTCCGCAACCCCACGCTAATACCATTTAACTCAGAGGATGTTAATGAAGCATTTAAGGAATGGGCATGTTGTGTGTGTGTGTGTGTGTGTGTGTGTGTGTGTGTGTGTGTGTGTGTGTGTGTGTGTTCATGTGTGGGTCGGCACACAACACAGAGTGAGGTGGGAGATCACGGGCGGATTATTAGACAAACGGGGCCCCTGGGCACAGAAATGCAAAAAGGCCCCACCGCCAGGAGCCAAACACAGATTTTACACTTGTTGTAGTTGGCCTTTTTTTTGTGTGATCATTTTGTGTTTTTTATGCTACACATCTCTCTGTGGTTTTGTGTCTCTTCAGTCATGTTTAGTCTCTGTGTGGTTGTTTTGTGTCTCATCGTATTTGTTTTGGTCTTTTTGAAGTCGTTTTTGTCTGTGGTTGTTGTGTCTCTTTGTAGTTGTTTTGTCTCTTTGATGTTGTTTTGATTCTCTTTGTAGTTGTTTTGTCTCTTTGTAGTTGTTTTGATTCTCTTTGTAGTTGTTTTGTCTCTTTGATGTTGTTTTGATTCTCTTTGTAGTTGTTTTGTCTCTTTGTAGTTGTTGTGTCTCTTTGTAGTTGTTGTGTCTCTTTGTAGTTGTTGTGTCTCTTTGTAGTTGTTTTGCGTCTCTTCATTGTAGTCTGTGAGTTTTATTGTGGTCACGTTTTAAATAGTCTCTTTGGGGTCAGTGTGTGTCTCTTCCTGGTTGGTACCAGAGTAACAGAGGCTCCGTCCGAACCTCGACCCGAGTCCGAGGGAGTCATAACCGAGCCCGACTGACATTATGTTTTTTAATATCTGAGTCTGGCGTGTTTAATCTACACTGCGTTTGTGTGACAGGGGTGCGTTTGTAAATAGTCAGTGGGGCCCCTGACACCCTGGGCCCCTGGGTCTGTGCCCACGAGGCACTTTCAGTAATCCATCCATGTGGAGGTTAGTGAGAAGGTGATCCAGTGGAGCTGTAGGACACGATGCTGTGGGAACTCTGTGTGAAAGAAGGAGAAGAGGAGGAGCGGGACCTCTCCATCACTCCGACTGTGACCTTCCAAGAGTCACGCCGTTATAGAGAACTGAACTAATGCCTCAATATATTATCTGAATATGCTGCATTATCATTACGCCTCTTCCTCTCACTATCGCTCTTGCAGTCTTTTACTCACATCGTACTCAGACACACACACACACACACACACACACACACAGATGCAGGAGTGTTTCCCCTATACGACACTTGATGATGAAATATTTGCGCACTGCAGGTCAGAGATAGAGAAACGGAAATGGTGAGAAAGATGGAGAGAGAGAGAGAGAGAGAGAGAGAGAGAGAGAGAGAGAGAGAGACAAAGAGAAAGTCCTCTCTGCTCTGCTCTGCATTGTGTGTGAAGAGCAGCGCTGGAGTCACTTCAGCAGATAACGCTCTGACTGTTCCTGGACGAGAGCAAGGTCATCACACGCACGCCACGGCGACACCAATGCTTCGCACAATGCCCGACAATCCCGGACACAATAGAGGGCGAGAAGGGAGGGAGGGGGGGGGAGGGAGGGAGGGGGGAGATAAGAGCAAAATGTCACACCGGTACCCTGCAGGGGAAATATCCAGAGAGTTTAAACTCTAATCCTGCTGGATTTCCATTGATTCACGCGTCTTTATTGACCGGTGCCAAACGCTCCCTAACACAAGATGCTGCTAGCGTCCGTAGCGTCGACCTGCACTGTGCTGCTGCTGCTGCTGCTGCTGCTGCTGGTTGTTGTTGTTGTTGTTGTTGTTTGTTGTAAGATTACTGCTGAAGTCTTGTGGTCTACTTGATTGATGATCCCCAGGTAATAGCCCTGGTCTGAGGTAGACGGAGGTCCTTGACTGGAAGATGTACCGTGGACTGATGTGTGTGTGTGTGTGTGTGTGTGTGTGTGTGTGTGTGTGTGTGCGTCTGCAGGGCAGGATCGCAGCGAGGCGGCTCTCATCAGGCGTTTTAAGGGGCGATGGCGTCCGCTACAAGGCCAAGCTCATCGGCCTGGACGAGGTCACCGCCGCCCGGGGAGACAGACTCTGCCAGGACTCCATGATGAAGCTCAAGGTAAGAAGAGCCTCCTCTCTCTCTCTCTCCCTCTCTCCCTCTCTCTCTCTCTCTCTCTCTCTCCCCTCTCTCTCTCTCTCTCCCTCTCTCTCTCTCTCCCTCTCTCCCTCTCTCTCTCTCTCTCTCTCTCCCTCTCTCTCTCCCTCTCTCTCTCTCTCCCTCTCTCCCTCTCTCTGTCTCTCTCTCTCTCTCTCTCTCTCTCTCTCTCCCTCCGTCCTCTCTCTCTCTCTCTCTCTCCCTCCCTCCGTCCTCTCTCTCTCTCTCTCCGCTGATGCCGTCTTAAATAACAAATGTCACTCGCATAAAGCTAACATGCATCTTAGAAACGACGTGACCTGATCGCCTACAGCGCCGTTAAATTCCCAAAAAAACCTGTCCATAAATAGTCTAAAGTTGGAATTATTCAAATATACATGTTTTGTACATCACCGCGCAACTTTGTGCGATGATGAGTGCGGGAGGAAGGGAGGAAGGGAGGAAGTGAGGAAGTGAGGAGGGTTAGCCATATGGATGAGAAGGGAATCGGGGTGAATGTGTCATTTACAAGGACAGGGACAATTAGAGACAGATGGGGCAGTTAGCAGAGGAGAGGAGGGCTCTATGAGGGCAATCGTTCCATGATAGGTGAGAAGGGAATAAAGATGAGGAGAAATAAGCCATTTATTCATAACTAAAGTCCTCCAAAAATTCTGCTCGTTCAGAGAAATATTCAACATTTCTCCCGTTACGCTACAGATGTTCAGAAAACTTCGTTATTGTCCTTTAACACTCGGGATCCACGAGCTGCAGGAGACGTTTGAATTGAGCAAAATCACATTTTGGTTTGGAGTGAAAGCTCCATGCAGCCGGGGCGTGGAGCGGCTGAGGAGAGGACAGACGGCTCATTGATCAAACGGCTTCCCGCCTCCTCATTTATTCAGACAGGAAATCCATCACCTCTGTTTCTGTGATCTCCCCACCTCCTCCCGTCGCACCGCTCCTCCCTCTCCTCGCCCGACTCTCAACCGCTCCTTTTTGTTTTGTCACTTATGCAAATAGAGAAGGTAAGCCACGCCCTTACACACACTTCTGGAGGGATTAATCAGTTGCTCGTTGCTTGTCGCAACATAGGTTGTTGCTGGACCTGCCTCGTCCGCTTTTCCAGTTATTATTGATTTCCTACATTTCCCACAATGCCTCTCAACAGCCTGAATATTATATGAGTCACAAGCAGGCCTCAAATGATTTATCTGGACTATTGAGGCTGCCGTGGATTCAAGGGTAAGTTATTGTCGTCGTGCACCACAGGGTTGCACGACGAAGTGCAGTTGTAGTCCATTTACTGCACACGAACTACAATCAGGAGCAACGCAAACAAAACAGTAATCTGAGCAATATGGCCGACATCTGAGCGTCAGGGAGACACCGTCCGTCCGCTCTGTGTGAGCGCCGAGCGGCGTGGACGTGAACAGAGTCCGATCCAATAACGATAATGAGGAAGCGATGCCAGCGGTGGTCTCGGTCTTAACGACAGAGAAGGCGTGTCCGTGTCCCGCCTGCTTCACGTCCGTGTGTCTGTCTGTCCTCAGGGTATCGCTGCAGCGGCGCGCTCTAAAGGAGACCACAAGCAGAAGGTGTTTCTGACCGTTTCCTTCGGAGGCATCAAGATCTTTGATGAGAAGTCAGGGGTAAGCTCGGAAGCAAGTGTGTGTGTGTGTGTGTGTGTGTGTTTTCTTTCTTCTGTTAATGAGGCAGCTCCGTGACGGGGGGGGGGGGGGGGGGGGGGGGGGGGGCCCTGGGGAAATCAGGAGGCCCTAATTGAAACCCTGAGAACAAGGCCTCTGTAGATGAGAACACGGCTCTCCCATTGTCTGCCTCTCTGACGACAGAGACGACACCGGTTCTAGATTACGCTCCGGGATTAAACGTTCTCCTGTTCTCCGGGGCTGCTGTCCCGGTCGACCTGCGGCGGAGCGGGTCGGCGTGCGGCCTCGCGGTGACGCCGCCGTGAGAGCGGCGTCTCTCGAGGACCCTTGAGCGACAAATAGAAACGCCTACATTTCCCAGGATGCTCGGCGTCGTGGTCGGAGGACAGCCTCTATAAAAAGGGCCATTTTGCCGTTAAATTGTCTTATTTCCGTTAAATCCCAGGGAAACACGATGCAGCGTGACAGTCTTGATGACGATAAATAGATTGTTTGATCAATTCATTCAAATTCATGCTTTAGGAAGATGTTCAATAATGAATAAAGTACATTTCCACTTTAACTCGGGTCGTCACGGTACAGAAGTTCT
>NW_027176796.1:0-25683 GCF_023349555.1 Cebidichthys violaceus
CCTTAATATCAAAGGGGGTCAGATAGCTTGTGTTAGGTGTTATGTAAACTGTTTCAACTGTATGAAGCCATAGCTTGTTGTTGGTGAGGGTATTTCTCTCTGTTGGTAAGAGTCTATTTGTGATGGTTGTTACTCTTGGCATGCAATTTTTAACCTTTTTTTTTTATTATTGGCATCCAAGTTTCTCTATGTTACCAAAAAGAAATATGTAGGATATGTTTAAGGCAGATATGCTGGTAGTAATAACAAGCACTCGAAAAAGGACACAACATTTTAAGCAACTAGCCAAATCACAGTGAACAGTAAGCGCAAACAACCACAACGACAAATGCAAAACAACAGGAAGGGGAACAGTGGACCCAAGTGGGCCTCAAACACAAACTGAAAGAAACGTCATGTTTGCTTTGAACCTCAAAGTGTAGCCCTTCAGATATCACAGTCACAACCTGATTATTGACAGCTTTATAGAGGTAACAGATATTGCTGGGCTGTCGTATTATATTGGGGAGTGTTTGAAACTGTTGCTCTGTCTCTGTACATGAGTAATGATGAGAAAGTGAGATCTTGAAGGCACTGAGTTTATTCCCCGAATGAAGAGTAACTGCATTTAGCGTTGAGGGGTTGAACCGTGATTCTCTGGCTCGTGCTCACCGAGCTAACAGCTAAACTACGCCTACCTGTAAGAGATGACGGGCATTCAGCCACTCTCTGGAACGGGTATCGAAAGAGTAGTTTGTTCCCTCGGCTGCCAGAGCTAACCAGTATGACGCTAATAGGGCTGGTTTTATCGCCGGCTTTGTACACGCTGTTCTGGGACTGAGTGTACATGGATTTCCGTTCATCTGGTAACCCGGCTAATGGGTTGAACATCATGTTAGCATTCTAGCTAACTTGACGTTAGCTGCGACACAGTAAAGTCGGTGGGCAGCTGACCTACGACCAGTGGCCGTTAGCTTGTAGCAGGCGTATTAACGTATGCCAGGCACGAACACCGACCGTGAACACATCACAGTCTAACTAGAAATAACGTGGAGGCCTGACTGAAGTCCTACCGCTCATCCACATCGCACTGCTGCGATTGTTTTGTGTCACCTTGAAAAGTGTTCGGCTAAAACAGAAACTGCTTTAGGATCCCCCCTCATTCAACAATGGCCAGTGCTTTCCTCCATCCATCTTGTGGTCTTAATAACTTCGTGTTTAATGGTGGAAGATCATATACAACATTACTACAATAGTAAAGTGTGTTGCATAGCAAGTGTTGCCTACATAAAATAAATACGGTCCTACAAAGCGCCATGTAGGCTACAAATAGGCCTAAAGCAAAATACCCTGTGTCAAAACATGCAGTAATATGATTTAAAGATATGATTATAACAATAGATCCCAGATTGTTATTGTTGTTAACAAAGACCCTTCATGATTAAGGTTTCTGATACATATTTTCCATGTTGTATCATATCCGCTAGATGGCGCTTTTGGCTGCTTTTAAGAGACTCTATGCTGCAGAACGTCTGTCTGTCCTTCGCATATCTCGACAACCGTCCATCCGATCTTCTTCACGCTTGGCGGCTGTATTGCTGCGACCCAAGTTAGTGCCGCCCCCTTGTCGAGAGTGAAATTGTTTGAATGAGCGTTTTTTTCAGCATAAATTGTTCTTTATTACATCTATGTTTGACTGGTTTTGGCTCTTTTTAGGCCGAACGCTCTGTTTTCTGGTCTGGTCGTCCCCCACCTTTGACCTATTATTATTATTATTATTATTATCTTATTATAAGTAGTATTAGCATTATTAGTATTAGTATTTAGTATTATTAGTATTATTAATAGTAGTAACTCAACACATTAGGATATATATTTTTTTTTCTTTAGGATTTTTTTCTAACATTTTTTTATTTAATATTAACACTTCTAATGACAGCTGTGTTCCGAAATCTCACCGTTCAGCCAATCACATGCCTGCACCCTTCCTACAGGCGCAATGCTTATTCCACATATACGCTATCAGTGCAGGGATTCGTTTAGAACTTAAGCTACTCATTAAACCGTATACTTGCAAATTACGTTATGGCGATATCAGCAATATTTTGATGAATAAATAAAAAATAAAGGACATGTTTTTAACTGTTTCATTTAGTAAGATGATAGGTTCATAAAGATAGGACAGCAAACGGCGGCGCTGATAGTGTGGTGTGGTGAGGGAGCTGTCCGAGGTGCTGCATGACCGGGAAGAGTTGGCCACCTGACTGACAGATCCGGGCCTGAAAGCGGCGCGAGGCGAAGGAACTGCCCGAGGGACTTCTGCGGTCCACTCAATAAATACACCTGTTTGTGTCTGTATACACTCTGTATTGTTTCAGTTCTTCTTGTTGCCCGGTCTTGACTACATCTCCATGCCTATATGATGTTTGTTTTGTGTCCAGATGTGAACATCATTTACAGCGTGATAGAAGCGATAAGAATCAAATCCAGGGCCAGTGGACTCAGTTATGCAAAAGGTCTTTAACACAGTGTATAAAAGAACAAAGGTAACCTACTCATTCTAAAATAGCATTAATGTACGTCACTCAAATGTAGAAGACGGCAAATCTGGAGATATACGTTAAAACACTTATTTTAGTCTATAAATATACAATTCATTATATTTGTTGGTTATATTTTGTATTGTTCATCTCAATCCGCAAAGTAAGTAACTAAAGGTATAAAATAAATGTAGTGGTGTAAAAAGTACATTTGCCCATGTAGTGTACTTGAGTAAATGTACTTCGTTACTTTCTACTGTTCATAATCACTACACTTACCTGACGTTATTGTGGCATATTTATCACTGGTCCTTTCATAATCATATATCAACATCAAAAGTGAGCTAAGATGGAAAAAAATGGATTTGAGGATGACGCTGTATATAACCATAACGACAGGTAATACGAAGATACATGTTATCTAGTATTTATTTATATTTTACTAATAAAAGCATGAAGGCTACATTGAGCTCGGAGAAGCATCTATCAGTTGGGATTTTCCAAACATGATTTTACATTGACTGTTAATGTTCAATGTCGAGCAGACTGTCCTCATCATCAGCAGATTATTGCGTCAAGTCATGCAGCGATCAGAGCTTCCTGACGTGCAGCGCCGTCCACTGGATGAGTTGCTTCCTCACGTGAACGCCACATGCATATAATAAGTAAACATTTTAAAAACACACATTTTCTTGATTTGTATTATCTATTATTTATTACAAACAGATTAATTGAACACAGTGACCTTAAACGCCTCATATTAGACTTTAACTTACTGTATAACATAAACACTATAGAAATAATGTCAAATAGAAAGCTGATGTTATTTAAGATAAATCACAATACTGTAGCCTATGTTATAGATTACAGTAGAGAAAAAGAGTAGTACACGTATTTAGTTAAATTGGTCATTTTACGCCTAATTGGTTTATAGTGCCATCTTCTTTTGACAGCAACATAGACATGCCTACATTTCTGATCGGGCAGACACGTTGCTTGATGTAATTACAGAGTACAGCCAGCAAGATTTATTTCTTCCGCTTCGGACACAATCTAAGCATTGCAGATTAGCCCTTTGGCAAAACCGTAATACTCGGCCAACCCACTTACGCACTCCATCCCATGATTGGATCGGATTCCAATCGCATATTATTGGGAGGAGTGAAACGGTCTTTAATACGTTGCCTCATGTACTGACCCTCACAGTAGTGGAACAAATCTACAGCAGACAAAATGGTCGAATGGACAGACTTCGAGCGCGCCACCATCCAGGACATCTTCTCCCAGATGGACTATGAGGTCGTGGGTCCTTTCCTTCACATACATGTGTAAAAAGAAGTTAGTTTACAACGCCGCTGCAATCATGGGAAATCCAAATGTTGCAAAACACGGAACAATTATCCTCCACGGTCTGGAGCGGGCTGTGAAGAACATGGACAACATGAAGGAAACCTACGCCGAGCTGAGCGTGCTGCACTCAGAGAAACTGCACGTGGACCCCGACAACTTCAAGGTAAAGTTGTGGAACTAATGAGAAAACTATTCATGTTCAACCGTTCAACAATTATTTAAATTGCTGCTCAAATGGGTAAAGACTTCACTGGTGAAGTCCAGGCAGCTTTCCAGAAGTTCCTGGCCGTGGTGGTGTCCTCCCTGGGAAGACAGTACCATTAGAGAGCTGCAGCACCTTCACATGCTGATCATGAAGAACTCTGTTGTTTGATATGTGGCGTATAAAGGCGTAAATAAATAAAACAATAAGCATTTTAAAAGTTTGACGTCTTTTCTCTTAATGTATATTATGAAAGCTTTGTTCCCGATATATCGATATGGTCAGTGGTCAAGTCATCATGTTAGATGACCACTTAAAAAGTTTTACATTATGATGTATTATAATAATCACAATGTATTTGTTTGTATTATTACAATTCACTTTATAATAATAATATGGTGTATTATTATTATTAGATTATTAAAAGATTTCTCTTGAAAATATAGTGGAGTAAAAAAGAGGATAAATAGAAAATATTCTAGTAAAGCAGAAAAACCAGAAGTACTGTGGGGCATTATATATTATTAAGAGTTATAAGAGCTAAATATATATGGCATATTACTCATATTTCTCTCTCTCTCTCTCTCTCTCTCTCTCTCTCTTTCTCTCTCTCTCTCTCTCTCTCTCTCTCTCTCTCTCTCTCTCTGTGTTTATATGTGTGTGTGTGTGTGTGTGTGTGTGTGTGTGTGTGTGTGTTTGTGTGTGTGCTGTAATAGAGATACAGTTTTTTTTAAACTCTTGTTCTTCAGTTTTATGTGAGAAAAATACTTTAAATACTTTTGTATAAATCCTGTCAAATTCAAATATGTTTTGTCCGTGTTTCATAAACAGCTATAATGCCTCTTCAGATGTGTGAAAAACGTCTGCTATGTTTTGTCTATAGCATTATAGGTCATAATAATTTGATTCCAGTATCACTCCCACTGAACTGACGCTTTGCGTACTGTCGACCTGACTTGAACCCCTTTTAATCTGTAGACAACCTGCTCGAGAGAAAGTCACTTCATCACACAAACAGTTTCATTGCATTAGATCTTTATTAATATTCTGACTGACAGAGAGTATCCTATCCGAGACCATGCTACTGTCCGTCAGCGGCTCCTGTTTACAGTTTATCTGTACTTCTCAGAGAGGGCACGAGCCAGACCAGCCAGGAACTTGTCCATGGCCACGTGGACCTCAGGGGTGAAGTCTTTGGGGAACATGATGGACATGACCACGAGGATGTTGTGAGAGAGAATCTGTGAAAAGAGCATAATGGAATTTAAAACATCATCAATCATTAAACCTACTGAGTGAATAACATACAAAAGGCTCCCAGAACCACAAGATGCGGTCTTTTCAATCAGAACTCGACACGAAAGCCAAAGAACAACAAACTATCATCTTCCCCTTCCTCCTCTTCCTCCTCTTCCTCCTCCGCTCTATCATCTACACTGACATGTGAATCACCATCTATGACGTCTACCTTGAAGTTGGCAGGGTCCACTCGCAGAGTGAAGGCATGCAGCTCACTGAGGTTCAGGAGACCGGCGTTCAGGTCGTCGATTTTGGCCACAGCATCTGCAACTCCACCCATCACGTTCTTTCCGTGTTTCTTCACAGGCTCAGATCCGGGGCTCAAGTCCTTCCAGTGGGAGAAGTAGGTCTTGGTCTGCGGGTACACCGTCAGCATCCTGAGTAACACATGAGAGTGAGTGAATAAACTGGTAGCAATAAGCAGAATAGATTTTTTTTTTTAAAACAAACAGGTATTTTAGGAGCATGCTCGTGCAGTTTGAGGTTGTATTTACCTGGACAGAGCATCACTGCCGATTTCCCCAGCCTTGCCAGACGCTTTAGCCCAGAAGGCTTTGACTGTTTCCTTGTCCTGAGCGGTGAGACTCATCTTCCTTGACGCTTGTTTGGTTGAATGCCGATCCGCCCAAACGTTGGCTATTTTATACATGAAACAGCGCATGGGCACACCCGGACCACCTCCAAGATCGGCTGATTTGGACAGCTTCCAAGTGATGCGTTTCCGCTTGCATGAGATAAACTTCTCATGAAGACTGGTTTGAAACACTAGAAAACATGGACACTATACGTTATTTCCACCTATTCTGAAATGGTGTATTATAGTTCTGACTACTGGAGTCTTTAGACATTAAATTGCATGAATTGGTTATGACTGGGAAGCTGAGACTCTTGTGGTTTCAATAAGCACAAGTGTATTCATGTGTGATGACGTTAGTCCCCATTATAGTAATAACAATTTCACATAGTGAGACCATTTGTTGGCACTTCACCTTAAATGACCCGTTTTGACCCAACACCGTTTTACGGCCGTTCATGAGTCACGAAATTAAATCTATTGGTTTCGTGTACAAAAACACAAACTGTCCGGTTTTTCGTTTGTGCAACACAATCTGTGTAACAAATGGTATCAACCCCAAAAATAGATGAAACTTATGAGACATAGTGAGAATAGGAATGGAGGTATATTCATTATAATGTTCTAAACCATTTCACAATGCATTTTAATAAATACATTACATTGGTTTGTAATAATGATTTATGACTTGGACAAGTTGACACAGTGATGAGATGCATCTCAAACTAATATTCAGGTTCCCTTTCAGATGATTTAAGGCATCTCCTGTTGACCTGTTATCACCCCCTGAACACCCCCTGTCCCCCACCCTAAAAGAAATGAGTAGAGGGGTTAAACTGCTATCTTAATGTTGCTTAATGTAACACACCCAGCAATATCTATTTCCTCTGCTTTGGCACAATCTATGCATTGCAGATTACCTCTTTCTTTATAAATTTTGCAAAACCGTAATACTCGGCCAACCCACTTCTCCATTCGATCCAATGATTGGACAGGATTATGATCGCACATTTGGGGGACAGGTTAAAGGGTTCTTTAAAAAGGGTCTCGTATACTGACCCACACAGTAGTGGAACAAATCTACAGCAGACAAAATGGTCGAATGGACAGACTTCGAGCGCGCCACCATCCAGGACATCTTCTCCAAGATGGACTATGAGGTCGTGGGTCCTGCAGTTCTCAGCAGGTGAGACATTGTTTCTGTCTTTCTATGTTTTCCTTCACATGAATGTTTAACAAATCCAGTATTTTAATTGTGGATGTTTTTCCGTGTTTCCTCAGGTGTCTGATCGTCTACCCCTGGACTCAGAGGTATTTCGGTAACTTTGGAAACCTCTACAACGCCGCTGCAATCATGGGAAATCCAAATGTTGCAAAACACGGAACAATTATCCTCCACGGTCTGGACCGGGGTGTGAAGAACATGGACAACATGAAAGCAACCTACGCCGAGCTGAGCGTGCTGCACTCAGATAAACTGCACGTGGACCCCGACAACTTCAGGGTAAAGTTGTGGAACTGATGAGAAAACTATTCATGTTCAACAATGACTGAAAAGAAGAGCAACCTGTCATGTCCTTGATGTTTCTGATGCTTGTTGTGTTGCAGCTCATCTCAGACTGCCTGACCATTGTGGTTGCTGCTCAAATGGGTAAAGCCTTCACTGGTGAAGTCCAGGCAGCTTTCCAGAAGTTCCTGGCCGTGGTGGTGTCCTCCCTGGGAAGACAGTACCATTAGAGAGCTGCAGCACCTTCACATGCTGATCATGAAGAACTCTGTTGTTTGACATGTCTCAAAGGCGTAAATAAATAAAACAATACGCTTTTCAGCAACTTCTGTCTGTCAGTCTTTATGGTCAAATCAGGGCGATGTAAAACTGATAGCCTTTTTTCACAATTTTACATATGCTATTTAAAACCATTCAAAGTTTCAATATGTATATAGAAGTAAGATAAGTTAAAGTCCTGCATCAAAATGTTTGAATTAGGAAAGGTACGTCAGCATTATCAGCATCATGCTCGAGTAGAAGAAGGAAAAGTACTCAAGTACATCAAGCAGAATGACCGCTTTCAAAGAGTTAAATTATGATGCATTACATAGTGTACTATTATAACAGATATGGAGTAGGTGTTAATTATTAATAATATGTTCTCTGTGGGGTAGAAAAAGAGGCTAAAATTAAAATATTCAAGTAAAGCCGATAAACTATAAGCATTTTCACTATATATGTATTGGTCTGCGAGTATAACACCAGCATTGCTAATAATACATGCGAGTGAATATGCGTGTGAGTAATAAATGGAAAAAATACATTTATAAAAATGAACAAGCATTTTAGAAGCAGCTCGTGCAGTTTGGGGTCATATCTCAGCTGATGTCACTTTAGCGTCCTTGTCTTTAGCACTGAATATATTGATGATTGAGTGACGATTCAACGCAAACGTTTGGATTATTATGCAATAACCGGGCATGGGCACACCCGGGCCCCATCCAAGATAGGCCGCATAACATTTGGACAGCTACCAAATGATATGCTGCAGCTTGCATGAGACACAGTATACTTCTTACGCACACTCACAATGTATAGTGCATATACTTTAATTATCCAAAACGACATATTCCAGTGACACAGCCACTGACAAAGTAGTCTGTACTGACACTGAAACGCACAGAAAGACAAATTCAAATTCAAAACGTATATGAATTGCCCATAACGCCCCTGTGTTCGATCTTAATACATTTGTGCAAAGCTTTGAGAGCTTATTCACATGACCTGCAGAGCTAGCACCACCCTGAAGTGGCATCTTTCAAAACTACTTTCAATTTGGACCAAAAAACAAAATGATTTTGATCTAACCGTTCTTGTGATTGTGGCTTGGATTTTAGAGTTTCTTGTCCTCAGTAATAACAGACATTTTACTTACTGCACATCACCAAAATATGATATAAGCCAGTACAAGTAAAAAAAATAACTCGGTATAAATCAAAATGCTGATTTACAGAGCAGATCGGACAAAAACACTGGCGAATGAACCGTTAAATCTACGCGGTGTAAACACTCCCAGAAGTAATACTGAGCCTGTAGACACTGACATGTAAAGGCTCTGCAATAAATGAACAGAACGTGTTTTGGTTATGCTGATAACGTGACGACTAAGGTCATTCGCGGTGAAGACTGCAGTTACACGTGCTTATCTACACAACACTGGGTCCTTTAGAGGGAGGGTCGGCTCAGAGCAGCTCAGCTGATACAGGCAGCAGCAGTAACATTCATCGGTGTGGTTGAAGCTGCAGCTTCATGTCTATCTCATTCAATCCTGCTTATATGGCTGTTTAATATGCAGGAAACATTTTACAATAAGGGACACTACAATGCGAGCAGTTAGCTATACAGTGGAACATTTGAATGAGTACCTCCCAATTTAAGTTTACAGCGTTGATTATTATGTGGTGACATGTTATGTCTACGTACTGCCTTAAGACTGTGTTGGGTCACAGGTCATTCAGGGTCAAATGCCCAAAAATGGTCTCAGTATTATTATTATGGGAACTAACATAATCACACATGGATACACTTGAGTTTATTGAAACCAGAGTCTCAGCTTTCCATTCATACCAGATTTATGCAAATATGATGTTTAATAAGGAGCCCATATGCAGAACTATTCTATTAAGGAGTTGGTAAATAAAAAGTCTTTCTTCTTCATCTTTAGATGACAATGACTCAACATTACACATGTAAGAGATTATTCACACTGCGAAAGGGTTTTTATGATCGACTTCAGCAGTGATGGTTTTCTTGTTCGAGACTTTGTCATATTCAATCACATATGCAAAAACACTTAAAGCGCGTGGCGGAAACTCTAATTTATCCAACAGAAGTCCACTTGACTCCAGTAACCCAGCCAACCGTGGCACAAATCTTGAAAATGTAAGACATTTGTTTGGGACTATATAATAAGGCAGAGTTCAGACACACAGGTTAACCCAGGAAAAAAACCACTTAAGTACACTTTATTTAAGTATACTTAGTGTACTTCCACGAGCACATAATTCATGTAAAAGTGTGCCATCTTTGCTGTATTAAAATGTACCTTTTTATACTAATGCTTTAGTTTTAAAAGAGTATTTTTTACTCAAAGAATATTTCCATCCACTTTCACTTAATACATAATCAATATGGAGTATATTTATAATGCAATAAATTAGTTCATTGGAATGTGTAATGACTTTCAAATTCACCTGAAATATAATTCAAATACAATTAAAATTGAAACAAAGTCAAAAAGAAAAAAACAATGAAGAACATTATTGCTGCACTCATTTATTGGCTTGAAAACAAAAACGATCTCCGCTCACTAAGAGCGCTTAAGCATCGTGTGCGAATTGATTTCCGTCAACCCTGAAAACCAATATCACGTGACTATACACGTGCACTATGGGCATGCGGGGTCCTGTGTAAACAGAGTGGTTGCTTGGTTACAGAAAATAAAAACATAATTATAGTACTCTTGATACTTAAGATCATCCTCTAAAATCTTCCTCTATAAACTCAAACAGGAACATTTTGTGGAACGTTTTAGAAGTTTTATTTTTTAAACTTACAACGCTGCAGGTCTAGATCTCTCTCTCTCTCTCTCTCTCTCTCTCTGTCTGTCTGTCTGTCTGTCTGTCTGTCTCTCTTTCTCTCTCTCTCTCTCTCTCTCTCTCTGTCTCTCTCTCTCTCTTTCTCTCTCTCTCTCTCTCTCTCTCTCTCTCTCTCTCTCTCTCTCTCTCTCTCTCTCTCTCTCTCTCTCTCTCTCTCTCTCTCTCTCTCTCTCTCTCTCTCTCTGTCTGTCTGTCTGTCTGTCTGTCTGTCTGTCTGTCTGTCTGTCTGTCTCTCTCTCTCTCTCTCTCTCTCTCTCTCTCTCTCTCTCTCTCTCTCTCTCTCAAAATGAACACTTACGATCAAAGTTCACCAGATTATGGGTCAGTACATTCGGTCAACAGTCTCTCACTCGGTTCCTCTCGGTTTCGCTGTTGTCTGCTCTTACACTCGGTGCTCTGCTGGTGGCTGACGTCCCCGTCGCAGTTGAGAGTAATTAGTGCTTTTGTTCCTCCACAGTTTCTGTGTAGACTTCACAGCAGTGGTGCAGAACACGTCGTGGCTGCTGAGACACAATCAAGTCGCAAACGCGGGCGTCTACGTCCGTTTTCGGTTGTCTAAAACTCTGGCCTAGAGTGGACCAGTGGACATGGTCTGAGGCCGGAACTACGTCATGACGATCCTGGTGATTCTGAAATGTCTGTGGTAGTCACAAAGCCTGGTCGTTCTAAACAAGGATGTAAAACGGGTCCAGGTGTCAATAACTAATTGAGACGCAAAAGTGCATCCGGTTAGATCCGATCTGAAGGCTACTTGTAGGTAGAAGACCTCGTTTGTTTTTTTTTCATGTGTTTGTAAATATATATATCTATGTGGAAATGTGCTTTTTTTTTTTTCGTTGAACAATTGCACATGCACATTTTCACAAAGTGTCAATAAGAAACAGCGAAATACATTCAAACTATACCAGAGGGGCAACAGCAGAGGATAAGACAGATAGACAGAAAGAAAAGCATGACAAATACAAATAGAAAAACGTAAATAAATAATGTAAAGAAAGAGAAAAAGGGGACACTAAGGCACACATTCTGATTGTTTAATTGTATTATTTGTAAATATATCACAGGCAATGGATGTTTTTATGGCCTTTTTGTTGGTACAGCAATAGCTTTTATACAGAGTTCAAACTGAATAAAAAATGAATTTCATAATTACCACATTAAGTATCTGCAATGCTTTTTTAAAAGTACACTGAAACAATGAACTTAGATTAAAGTCCACTTTTTGTAAATTACTTTTCAATGAAGTGAAATCACAGTACAATTTTATAAAATATACAAATAGTGTATTACAAAGGCTTGAAAAGAAGTATACTTTCTATAAGCAAAATATTACTGTAAGTACTCGCAATTTAGTGATTTAAAAAAAAAATAAACTTACATACAATTTACAATACATACATTGAATTACCACTTTTAAGTATTGCAGAATTAGTATATCTATTTCTAGTAGATTAAAGTTGAACTTTACATATATTCTGAATTTTAAATGTACATGTTAAATATACTTTACCTTAAGCACAAAAAGAATACTACATGTATAATTCAAATACACTTAAGTTTACTACATTTGAACCTGGGACAGAATGCTGACATATACCAACATTTATATATATTGAGCCCAATGGAACGTCAATGAGCGCGTCCTTGGCCTTAATTGTGTTGGAGCGCCACCAAGTGGATTACAAATGTCTATTTCCTGTCAACTATTATTGTGGCCTGTAGTCATTATTATGCAGATTATGAGTATAAATTTAAGATATACAAAAAGCAGCTCCCAGGTATCTAAATGACTATGAGCATGAGGCGCTGCAGTGCTGGTTTTATTAGATGCAGTAGAAGTTGCGGAGCGTTTTCATTGATATTGGTCTGAAATCTGGAAGGTTCTTTGATTCATCTTGTAATTTAAAGGTGAACTCGTCGTTGTTCTTTTTCGCTGAACTGTTATTCTAAACAGAGGTTTCTAAATAAAGGGAAATGAACGTCTAATTGAAAGTCGATCAGATAAAGGATGTGCTGATAGTTTGACTGGACGTGTCCTCATAGTGTTAAGAGGTAAAGACGACGTTCGGTTTAACTGCTTAGTAATGCATCGCTTGTTATTTCAGCTTATGTCTCTGTTAAATGTATGGATTTCACACCGTAAAGCCAAACTGTGCTGATTACGTCATTTGATTTGATAAGTTACATTATGGACACATTATTCAGCAGAGTTAGGTTTAAGTTACAGGCATGGTTATCACATTGGCCTGGGGTCATGTTTTTCTATGCAGGTAACAACTCTATGAATAACAACAATGATAACAACCTAGAATGAAATGACAGGGATCTGTCCATGTTCCTCCCTGAATGTACCACTAGAGGGCAGCTTCAGCCAATGGCTGAACGTGTTTAATCATCCAGTTCACTCTTGTTCTTCTGGAGTAGAACTAGTCTCTCGAGCTACTGTGTTTTTCTCACAAACTGTCAGCAGCCAAACCTTCTGTTAGCTGGTTTCAGCAGCATCATCGTGGTCCATGTTTGATTATTTTATTAGGAAAATGAAAGAAATCTTTAGTCTCTTACCTTTTACTGCTTCTGAGCTTGGGTAACATTAACAATAATAATAGGAATAACGATATAATAGTAACAACACAATAATAATCATCATAATCACAATACAATGTGTTGTTTTTTACAGGGTCTTTAAAGGGACCCAACGCTTTACATGAGGCACAGCTGAAGGGTGTTGAATCCAGACTTTAATGGAGCTGAATTTAACATTCTAAACATTAAGAGAGAAAACAACTATCGTCTATACAAATATAGTGAAGTAATGAGCAGATAGCTCTCCCTCTGTGTGTGTGTGTGTGTGTGTGTGTGTGTGTGTGTGTGTGTGTGTGTGTGTGTTGTTATCCGAGCTTCTCCCTGCATTGTTGACATAGCCGGTCCGGCGGTGCATGCTTTTAGTGCGTGTGTGTTCATTATCCATCAGTACTACATTTGTATCTGACAAGATTTGCCACATTTCACTATTTAGATAGTAGTCTATGATGACAAAAGTCAAAAATCAATATGAAGAAAAATTCAGAATATCTGCTGTCTCAGCGCTCATATCGTGACTAAAGTGTTTCAAAGACAGTTGTGATCATAGCAGCTGGAGAACTAAAAGTCCATATCTGACTGGTATTTGACTGATGCGCCTTCTGCTGGAAATTTGAAATTGATTTGGAAGACGAGGGCTCTAGTCCACACATTTGAGTCGTATTGCTTGTTGATGGTTAAACCCACCTTGTAACAGGTTCCATATGCGTGCACTCTCATTTCAAACTGCACCGTTCAGAAATACATAATAATTGTATGGTGATATTAGACAAACAAAGATAACTGAACCAAACCACAACCAATAAACCCGTTTATATTTCTGTGTGGAACATTCCAGTTGTCATTCTACTGTTATCAATGTTGCAAATCCGTAACACGGCCGGCCCACCGCCCGTCCAATCACGTGCTTCTGGGAGGGGAGCAGGGAGGCTTTAAAAGTTGCATCTGTTGTCTGAGGATCTACTGAGCAGCACAGGACAATCTAGAGCCGCACAATGGTTCAATGGACAGACTTCGAGCGCGCCACCATCCAGGACATCTTCTCCAAGTTGGACTATGGGATCGTGGGTCCTGCAGCTCTTTCCAGGTGAGTCTAAACTCTGCATTAACAAGGTGCGCTTGAGACGAAATCCTCGACTATATAATAGGATCAGGATTTCATTCTGTCATTGTGCGCAGTGTGTTTCAGACAATCACTAATGTTCATGTTCTTATGACTTGATCTCCTCATCTAACTCTGTAACATTCATGTTGTTTCTTCAGGTGTCTGATCGTCTACCCCTGGACTCAGAGGTATTTCGGTAACTTTGGAAACCTCTACAACGCCGCTGCAATCATGGGAAATCCGCTGGTTGCAAAACACGGAACGACCATCGTCAACGGTCTGGAGCGGGCTGTGAAGAACATGGACAACATCAAGGAAACCTACGCCGAGCTGAGCGTGCTGCACTCAGAGAAACTGCACGTGGACCCCGACAACTTCAAGGTAAAGTTGTGGAACTGATAAAGGCTGATAATCTTGTTCAACAATGACTGAAAAGAAGAGCAACCTGTCATGTCCTTGATGTTTCTGATGCTTGTTGTGTTGCAGCTCATCTCAGACTGCCTGACCATTGTGGTTGCTGCTCAAATGGGTAAAGACTTCACTGGTGAAGTCCAGGCAGCTTTCCAGAAGTTCCTGGCCGTGGTGGTGTCCTCCCTGGGAAGACAGTACCATTAGAGAGCTGCAGCACCTTCACATGCTGATCATGAAGAACTCTGTTTCTTCTGTCTCCAAAGCAAATAAAACAATAAGAAAATCCACCAAGTTGTTTCTCCATGATTAACACAAATAGATGTAAACATGAATAACAGTGTTTGACATAAAAACACATGAAGACTGACCTTCAGTGTAAATGGTGAACCAAAGCGTTGATGAAATGTAGTTAGAGTGAATGAATGACCTAAAAGAAGATGAAAGAAAGACGATTAAAATCAGAAGAAGATGAAACACTGTGTAGGATTAAAATACATGAACAAAACACTGTTGTGATGTTGCTGTTATTGTAGTAAAACTATATTGTAAACACATGCAGGGTGCCTTTATTTCAATAAATAGCTCCACAGAATATATTGTTTCCATTAAATGCTCATGAAAAGTAGAAATTAAAGGGAACATTTGACAAAGTGTCAGGTTTACTGTATCTAAAGTCATTTGTTCTCTTTCTTGTGGACTTCTGCTTTATGAACACAAATAATCAAATGTCAAAGGTTTTATAAAACAACAATAACAAAATAATAATGATAATAATAATAATAATAATAATAATAATAATAATAATAATAATAATAATAATAATTCCTTGAGTCATGAATCAGTTGTTGGACTTTTGAACAACATCACATAAAGAGTTAATCTATTTTAATATTCTGATGAAATACATTGTTTTCACCAAAATATTGTTTTTGTTTTAAGGACATAATTTGAAATTTTGTACTTTCTGTTGTTTTCTAAAAAATCTTTGAATTATGAAAATATACCAACTGATTCAAATGTCTCAATAAGTGTAACATTATAAGTAGGGCTGCAACTAACGCTTGTTTTCATGGATTACTCTGCTGATTCTTTTGTAAATGAATCAATGAATCGTTTGGTCTGTAAAGTGTCAGGATCAAAAGGCTCTGAAGTGACGTCTCCACATGTTTTAAATTATTTTACATATAAAACTGAGAAAGAGAGTTAAGTTCATCATTTGAGTGAATCCGGAGAGATCGACACTTTCAGGTTTTTGTCGAAACCATAAAGATTGATGATCAATTATCAAATTTTAATTGTTCTGTAAATTCACTGCACAATTAATCGACTAATTATTTCGGCTCTAATGTTAAGCTGAGTGTAAAATGTGACCTGCTTGATTATCTAAAGTCTGCTTTGTGCTGTAGATTGGACTTGTCACCTTCTCTATGACACAAACCATCTCAAAGAAACCAGAAAACAACACTTGCTTTGCTTTTTGCATGAATGCATTTATTGACCATTATGCACTGTGAGCTCATGCTGCAGTCTCCGTCATCTTCTCCTGCTGTTTATCGGTACTTCTCAGCCAGGGCCAGAGCCAGAGCAGCCAGGAACTTGTCCAGAGACACGTGGACCTCAGGGGTGAAGTCCTCGGGGAACATGATGGCCAAGACCACCAGGATGTTGTGAGAGAGAATCTGTGAGAAGAAAGCAATCACACAGACGTTACATATATATGGAGGTTTGTAGCTCCACACGCACCGATCACACATGGAGCATTATGTGCAGGACAACAACAGATGGACCTGTTGCAGGTCTGGAACCCCCTCAACCATCTACGTTTGAGGAACACTTCATATCACACGTGTCTGTATGACTTTGTCTCTGCACCTTGAAGTTGGCAGGGTCCACACGCAGAGTGAAGGCATGCAGCTCACTGAGGCTCACTAGACCTCCTTTCAGGTCGTCAATTTTGGCCACAGCATCTCCAACTCCAGCCATCACAGTTATTCCATGCTTCCTCGCAGAGGGAGAGGAGGGGCTCTGGTCCTTCCAGTGGGAGAAGTAAGTCTTGGTCTGCGGGTACACCGTCAGCATCCTGGGTAACAACAACAATACAAAGTGGGTGATGCGTTTATGAATGAAGCCTTAAATGTTGGAGCAGGTTACATCACTCAGCTCGTGTTCATAGCTACCTGGCCACAGCATCGGTGCCGATTTCTCCCCCCTTTCCAGACACTTTAGCCCAGAAGGCTTTGACTACCTCCTTGTCCTTAGCAGAGAGAGTGGTCATCTTGGCAGTTGAATGAGTGCTGCTGAATGCTGTGATGAGCCCAAACTCAAGAGCTTTTTATGCTTGAAACAGAGCATGGCCACACCCACAACCTCCTCTAAGATATGCTGCACAAGGCGGTCCACGTGATGCTGCAGCCCCCATGAGATAAACAGAAAGTATCTCGTCATTGTGGCTCTCCAAGTTCTTTGAATTTGACACAATCTTTTCAAATCATCAGCATTCTTGTGTGTATGCTTTAGAAGTATTCTGATATTTTACTTAAGTATAAGTACATAAGTATTAGCATCGAAACAAGTACCAAAAGCAAAAGTAGCAGGAAAATGCCCCATTTCAGATTCATGATTATGACATCACTGTGTTATAATCACTGATGTGATAAAGTGTCCATCATTGGTAAAGGTGGGGCTGATTCTCATGACTTTATAATGATGGGTAGCTTGATCTATTGTGTCATAATTGATTAGTCTAGTTCTATTTTCTTCATTAATAATATACAGTAATTGATATTAGATGGTTTAAAGATTTCCTTTTGAAATATAGTGAACCATAGTGTGGTAGAAAACATGCTCAATGAAATGTATTCATTAAAGAATTTACACATTAATGATGGAAATAAATCAATAAAGACGCTTTCACATGGAACCCTTTGACAGCTGACCCAGGAACCCCCTTGATGTGACGTTGATGGCGGATGAAGAAAATAAAACCACATAATGTTTGACGGAAGTGATTCAGGGGATCGTTCAACATGATGCGGTTCCATTTAAAGATCGCTGTCCAAGGTGCTGAAGCTGAGACCTCCAAGGGTTTTGCACACTGATGGTCAGCTGGTATTGAGCCGCTGTCCCTCTCTGGGTCACACACTGACATTGTTTTCTTTGATCTCGCTCATTTACAGTGTGTGCATTTATCAGGCTGTGACTCTCTGCCAAGTTCCAACAATTTGTGATCTCTTGAATTTTCGTCCGTGTGACCAAAGGATACAGACAAAAGAAGGAGAACAAGCCTCATGAAGATGTAAACAGTCTTCCTCTTATTGTGTCTTAAAGCACTGGCTGTCATTTTAATATAAATCATCGTGGGTCTGAGCTCTTTGCATATTAGCATCGTTAAATGGTCTCTGTGCTGCGGAGACTTTACAGCCAGACTATCACTATTTCCTCTGTCTCAGAGATAAGTCATAGGCGGAGAAGATACGCCCTTCTATTATCATTGATTCAAATCTACAACACAGAACTTGGTCGGCCCACCGCCCGTCCAATCACGTGCTTCTGGGAGGGGAGCAGGGAGGCTTTAAAAGTTGCATCTGTTGTCTGAGGATCTACTGAGCAGCACAGGACAATCTAGAGCCGCACAATGGTTCAATGGACAGACTTCGAGCGCGCCACCATCCAGGACATCTTCTCCAAGTTGGACTATGGGATCGTGGGTCCTGCAGCTCTTTCCAGGTGAGTCTAAACTCTGCATTAACAAGGTGCGCTTGAGACAAAATCCTCGACTATATAATAGGATCAGGAGTTCATTCTGTCATTGTGCACAGTGTGTTTCAGACAATCACTAATGTTCATGTTCTTATGACTTGATCTCCTCATCTAACTCTGTAACATTCATGTTGTTTCTTCAGGTGTCTGATCGTCTACCCCTGGACTCAGAGGTATTTCGGTAACTTTGGAAACCTCTACAACGCCGCTGCAATCATGGGAAATCCACTGGTTGCAAAACACGGAACGACCATCGTCAACGGTCTGGAGCGGGCTGTGAAGAACATGGACAACATCAAGGAAACCTACGCCGAGCTGAGCGTGCTGCACTCAGAGAAACTGCACGTGGACCCCGACAACTTCAAGGTAAAGTTGTGGAACTGATAAAGGCTGATAATCTTGTTCAACAATGACTGAAAAGAAGAGCAACCTGTCATGTCCTTGATGTTTCTGATGCTTGTTGTGTTGCAGCTCATCTCAGACTGCCTGACCATTGTGGTTGCTGCTCAAATGGGTAAAGACTTCACTGGTGAAGTCCAGGCAGCTTTCCAGAAGTTCCTGGCCGTGGTGGTGTCCTCCCTGGGAAGACAGTACCATTAGAGAGCTGCAGCACCTTCACATGCTGATCATGAAGAACTCTGTTTCTTCTGTCTCCAAAGCAAATAAAACAATAAGAAAATCCATCAAGTTGTTTCTCCATGATTAACACAAATAGATGTAAACATAAATAACAGTGTTTGACATAAAAACACATGAAGACTGACCTTCAGTGTAAATGGTGAACCAAAGCGTTGATGAAATGTAGTTAGAGTGAATGAATGACCTAAAAGAAGATGAAAGAAAGACGATTAAAAACAGAAGAAGATGAAACACTGTGTAGGATTAAAATACATGAACAACACACTGTTGTGATGTTGCTGTTATTGTAGTAAAACTATATTGTAAACACATGCAGGGTGCCTTTATTTCAATAAATAGCTTCACAGAATATATTGTTTCCATTAAATGCTCATGAAAAGTAGAAATTAAAGGGAATGTTTGACAAAGTGTCAGGTTTACTGTATCTAAAGTCATTTGTTCTCTTTCTTGTGGACTTCTGCTTTATGAACACAAATAATCAAATGTCAAAGGTTTTATAAAACAACAATAACAAAATAATAATGATAATAATAATAATAATGATAATAATAACACTAATTCCTTGAGTCATGGCTCAGTTGTTAGATGGATTTTTGAACAACATCACATAAAGAGTTAATCTATTTGAATATTCTGATGAAATACATTGTTTTCACCAAAATTATGTTTTTGTTTTAAGGACATAATTGAAGTTTTGTACTTTCTGTTGTTTTCTAAAAAATCTTTGAATTATGAAAATATACCAACTGATTCAAATGTCTCAATAAGTGTAACATTATAAGTAGGGCTGCAACTAACGCTTGTTTTCATGGATTACTCTGCTGATTCTTTTGTAAATGAATCAATGAATCGTTTGGTCTGTAAAGTGTCAGGATCAAAAGGCTCTGAAGTGACGTCTCCACATGTTTTAAATTATTTTACATATAAAACTGAGAAAGAGAGTTAAGTTCATCATTTGAGTGAATCCGGAGAGATCGACAGTTTCAGGTTTTTGTCGAAACCATAAAGATTGATGATCAATTATCAAATTTTAATTGTTCTGTAAATTCATTGCACAATTAATCGACTAATTATTTCGGCTCTAATGTTAAGCTGAGTGTAAAATGTGACCTGCTTGATTATCTAAAGTCTGCTTTGTGCTGTAGATTGGACTTGTCACCTTCTCTATGACACAAACCATCTCAAAGAAACCAGAAAACAACACTTGCTTTGCTTTTTGCATGAATGCATTTATTGACCATTATGCACTGTGAGCTCATGCTGCAGTCTCCGTCATCTTCTCCTGCTGTTTATCGGTACTTCTCAGCCAGGGCCAGAGCCAGAGCAGCCAGGAACTTGTCCAGAGACACGTGGACCTCAGGGGTGAAGTCCTCGGGGAACATGATGGCCAAGACCACCAGGATGTTGTGAGAGAGAATCTGTGAGAAGAAAGCAATCACACAGACGTTACATATATATGGAGGTTTGTAGCTCCACACGCACCGATCACACATGGAGCATTATGTGCAGGACAACAACAGATGGACCTGTTGCAGGTCTGGAACCCCCTCAACCATCTACGTTTGAGGAACACTTCATATCACACGTGTCTGTATGACTTTGTCTCTGCACCTTGAAGTTGGCAGGGTCCACACGCAGAGTGAAGGCATGCAGCTCACTGAGGCTCACTAGACCTCCTTTCAGGTCGTCGATTTTGGCCACAGCATCTCCAACTCCAGCCATCACAGTTATTCCGTGCTTCCTCGCAGAGGGAGAGGAGGGGCTCTGGTCCTTCCAGTGGGAGAAGTAAGTCTTGGTCTGCGGGTACACCGTCAGCATCCTGGGTAACAACAACAATACAAAGTGGGTGATGCGTTTATGAATGAAGCCTTAAATGTTGGAGCAGGTTACATCACTCAGCTCGTGTTCATAGCTACCTGGCCACAGCATCGGTGCCGATTTCTCCCCCCTTTCCAGACACTTTAGCCCAGAAGGCTTTGACTACCTCCTTGTCCTTAGCAGAGAGAGTGGTCATCTTGGCAGTTGAATGAGTGCTGCTGAATGCTGTGATGAGCCCAAACTCAAGAGCTTTTTATGCTTGAAACAGAGCATGGCCACACCCACAACCTCCTCTAAGATATGCTGCACAAGGCGGTCCACGTGATGCTGCAGCCCCCATGAGATAAACAGAAAGTATCTCGTCATTGTGGCTCTCCAAGTTCTTTGAATTTGACACAATCTTTTCAAATCATCAGCATTCTTGTGTGTATGCTTTAGAAGTATTCTGATATTTTACTTAAGTATAAGTACATAAGTATTAGCATCGAAACAAGTACCTAAAGCAAAAGTAGCAGGAAAATGCCCCATTTCAGATTCATGATTATGACATCACTGTGTTATAATCACTGATGTGATAAAGTGTCCATCATTGGTAAAGGTGGGGCTGATTCTCATGACTTTATAATGATGGGTAGCTTGATCTATTGTGTCATAATTGATTAGTCTAGTTCTATTTTCTTCATTAATAATATACAGTAATTGATATTAGATGGTTTAAAGATTTCCTTTTGAAATATAGTGAACCATAGTGTGGTAGAAAACATGCTCAATGAAATGTATTCATTAAAGAATTTACACATTAATGATGGAAATAAATCAATAAAGACGCTTTCACATGGAACCCTTTGACAGCTGACCCAGGAACCCCCTTGATGTGACGTTGATGGCGGATGAAGAAAATAAAACCACATAATGTTTGACGGAAGTGATTCAGGGGATCGTTCAACATGATGCGGTTCCATTTAAAGATCGCTGTCCAAGGTGCTGAAGCTGAGACCTCCAAGGGTTTTGCACACTGATGGTCAGCTGGTATTGAGCCGCTGTCCCTCTCTGGGTCACACACTGACATTGTTTTCTTTGATCTCGCTCATTTACAGTGTGTGCATTTATCAGGCTGTGACTCTCTGCCAAGTTCCAACAATTTGTGATCTCTTGAATTTTCGTCCGTGTGACCAAAGGATACAGACAAAAGAAGGAGAACAAGCCTCATGAAGATGTAAACAGTCTTCCTCTTATTGTGTCTTAAAGCACTGGCTGTCATTTTAATATAAATCATCGTGGGTCTGAGCTCTTTGCATATTAGCATCGTTAAATGGTCTCTGTGCTGCGGAGACTTTACAGCCAGACTATCACTATTTCCTCTGTCTCAGAGATAAGTCATAGGCGGAGAAGATACGCCCTTCTATTATCATTGATTCAAATCTACAACACAGAACTTGGCCGGCCCACCGCCCGTCCAATCACGTGCTTCTGGGAGGGGAGCAGGGAGGCTTTAAAAGTTGCATCTGTTGTCTGAGGATCTACTGAGCAGCACAGGACAATCTAGAGCCGCACAATGGTTCAATGGACAGACTTCGAGCGCGCCACCATCCAGGACATCTTCTCCAAGTTGGACTATGGGATCGTGGGTCCTGCAGCTCTTTCCAGGTGAGTCTAAACTCTGCATTAACAAGGTGCGCTTGAGACAAAATCCTCGACTATATAATAGGATCAGGAGTTCATTCTGTCATTGTGCACAGTGTGTTTCAGACAATCACTAATGTTCATGTTCTTATGACTTGATCTCCTCATCTAACTCTGTAACATTCATGTTGTTTCTTCAGGTGTCTGATCGTCTACCCCTGGACTCAGAGGTATTTCGGTAACTTTGGAAACCTCTACAACGCCGCTGCAATCATGGGAAATCCACTGGTTGCAAAACACGGAACGACCATCGTCAACGGTCTGGAGCGGGCTGTGAAGAACATGGACAACATCAAGGAAACCTACGCCGAGCTGAGCGTGCTGCACTCAGAGAAACTGCACGTGGACCCCGACAACTTCAAGGTAAAGTTGTGGAACTGATAAAGGCTGATAATCTTGTTCAACAATGACTGAAAAGAAGAGCAACCTGTCATGTCCTTGATGTTTCTGATGCTTGTTGTGTTGCAGCTCATCTCAGACTGCCTGACCATTGTGGTTGCTGCTCAAATGGGTAAAGACTTCACTGGTGAAGTCCAGGCAGCTTTCCAGAAGTTCCTGGCCGTGGTGGTGTCCTCCCTGGGAAGACAGTACCATTAGAGAGCTGCAGCACCTTCACATGCTGATCATGAAGAACTCTGTTTCTTCTGTCTCCAAAGCAAATAAAACAATAAGAAAATCCATCAAGTTGTTTCTCCATGATTAACACAAATAGATGTAAACATAAATAACAGTGTTTGACATAAAAACACATGAAGACTGACCTTCAGTGTAAATGGTGAACCAAAGCGTTGATGAAATGTAGTTAGAGTGAATGAATGACCTAAAAGAAGATGAAAGAAAGACGATTCAAAACAGAAGAAGATGAAACACTGTGTAGGATTAAAATACATGAACAACACACTGTTGTGATGTTGCTGTTATTGTAGTAAAACTATATTGTAAACACATGCAGGGTGCCTTTATTTCAATAAATAGCTTCACAGAATATATTGTTTCCATTAAATGCTCATGAAAAGTAGAAATTAAAGGGAATGTTTGACAAAGTGTCAGGTTTACTGTATCTAAAGTCATTTGTTCTCTTTCTTGTGGACTTCTGCTTTATGAACACAAATAATCAAATGTCAAAGGTTTTATAAAACAACAATAACAAAATAATAATGATAATAATAATAATAATGATAATAATAACACTAATTCCTTGAGTCATGGCTCAGTTGTTAGATGGATTTTTGAACAACATCACATAAAGAGTTAATCTATTTGAATATTCTGATGAAATACATTGTTTTCACCAAAATTATGTTTTTGTTTTAAGGACATAATTGAAGTTTTGTACTTTCTGTTGTTTTCTAAAAAATCTTTGAATTATGAAAATATACCAACTGATTCAAATGTCTCAATAAGTGTAACATTATAAGTAGGGCTGCAACTAACGCTTGTTTTCATGGATTACTCTGCTGATTCTTTTGTAAATGAATCAATGAATCGTTTGGTCTGTAAAGTGTCAGGATCAAAAGGCTCTGAAGTGACGTCTCCACATGTTTTAAATTATTTTACATATAAAACTGAGAAAGAGAGTTAAGTTCATCATTTGAGTGAATCCGGAGAGATCGACACTTTCAGGTTTTTGTCGAAACCATAAAGATTGATGATCAATTATCAAATTTTAATTGTTCTGTAAATTCACTGCACAATTAATCGACTAATTATTTCGGCTCTAATGTTAAGCTGAGTGTAAAATGTGACCTGCTTGATTATCTAAAGTCTGCTTTGTGCTGTAGATTGGACTTGTCACCTTCTCTATGACACAAACCATCTCAAAGAAACCAGAAAACAACACTTGCTTTGCTTTTTGCATGAATGCATTTATTGACCATTATGCACTGTGAGCTCATGCTGCAGTCTCCGTCATCTTCTCCTGCTGTTTATCGGTACTTCTCAGCCAGGGCCAGAGCCAGAGCAGCCAGGAACTTGTCCAGAGACACGTGGACCTCAGGGGTGAAGTCCTCGGGGAACATGATGGCCAAGACCACCAGGATGTTGTGAGAGAGAATCTGTGAGAAGAAAGCAATCACACAGACGTTACATATATATGGAGGTTTGTAGCTCCACACGCACCGATCACACATGGAGCATTATGTGCAGGACAACAACAGATGGACCTGTTGCAGGTCTGGAACCCCCTCAACCATCTACGTTTGAGGAACACTTCATATCACACGTGTCTGTATGACTTTGTCTCTGCACCTTGAAGTTGGCAGGGTCCACACGCAGAGTGAAGGCATGCAGCTCACTGAGGCTCACTAGACCTCCTTTCAGGTCGTCAATTTTGGCCACAGCATCTCCAACTCCAGCCATCACAGTTATTCCATGCTTCCTCGCAGAGGGAGAGGAGGGGCTCTGGTCCTTCCAGTGGGAGAAGTAAGTCTTGGTCTGCGGGTACACCGTCAGCATCCTGGGTAACAACAACAATACAAAGTGGGTGATGCGTTTATGAATGAAGCCTTAAATGTTGGAGCAGGTTACATCACTCAGCTCGTGTTCATAGCTACCTGGCCACAGCATCGGTGCCGATTTCTCCCCCCTTTCCAGACACTTTAGCCCAGAAGGCTTTGACTACCTCCTTGTCCTTAGCAGAGAGAGTGGTCATCTTGGCAGTTGAATGAGTGCTGCTGAATGCTGTGATGAGCCCAAACTCAAGAGCTTTTTATGCTTGAAACAGAGCATGGCCACACCCACAACCTCCTCTAAGATATGCTGCACAAGGCGGTCCACGTGATGCTGCAGCCCCCATGAGATAAACAGAAAGTATCTCGTCATTGTGGCTCTCCAAGTTCTTTGAATTTGACACAATCTTTTCAAATCATCAGCATTCTTGTGTGTATGCTTTAGAAGTATTCTGATATTTTACTTAAGTATAAGTACATAAGTATTAGCATCGAAACAAGTACCAAAAGCAAAAGTAGCAGGAAAATGCCCCATTTCAGATTCATGATTATGACATCACTGTGTTATAATCACTGATGTGATAAAGTGTCCATCATTGGTAAAGGTGGGGCTGATTCTCATGACTTTATAATGATGGGTAGCTTGATCT
>NW_027176797.1:0-25622 GCF_023349555.1 Cebidichthys violaceus
AGTTTTATCGTGTGTCCGAATCAGCGCGAGAGCTGCGGGCCTTTTGCTCCCATCAGGACCAAGCTGGTTCAGTTTAAATTCTCTCCTGTGGGAAACTAAAAGAAGCCTCTGAAGGAAATCTCTTTTCAGAGTCAGTTTTCTATGCGTCAGAGAATGCAGCCCGTGAGAGAAAAAGGAAGGACGGGAGGCTCTCGTAACCAGAAAGTGTATGGCGTTGAGCGATGACTAAGCGTTACGCTCATGCCGACAGACTCTTGGACCCCTGCCAAGTCTGGTTAAAGCAGTTAGCCCACTGGCCCGAATAATGCCGTCATGTTGTGTAAAGCTGTTCATTCAAAAAAAAAAAAAACAGTGAGAAAAGAAGTATCTATTCATCTTTTTTTCTTTTGCTTCTACAGGATTTCTTAGCAGTGGGATTTCAGCTATTATTTTTTCACAGCATTGCTGTTTTCTGGTAGTTTGACAAATAAAAAGCGCACAATGGCACTACGGCCGTAACCAGCAGCGCTTGCTCACCTCCAGGGAAGCCATCCCAGATCTCCAGTCTGTCGTAGCGGCAGAACACACCGGTGGGGGGCGTCGGGTCGGGCTCCAGCTCGAAGCTCTCGAACTCCAAGGTGATCTCGGACATCTTGGGGGCGAAGATCATGAACGTGCAGTCCAGGTTGTTGGGGTATTTCTCTGGGAAACCCGGTGACTTTATTACACCGCTGTTGGAGGTGAAGTTCCGGGAGCATTCTGGACCTGCGGGGAGAAGGGGGAGGAGTAAGAAGGTGAGACACAACAGGGATTCTTCTGATTCTTTTGAATGACTGTTGGTTAAGTGATCGGTTTCAATGAGGCTTTGTGTGGTTGGTGTTGAGAAGCTCTGCCTCCCAGCTGGTCTATTGAGTGGAGGACAGTTTACGGCCCCGGGGACCAGAGACCACCTTGATAGTTCTTCTACTTGAGGCTACATCTGGGTCTCTCAACCCTCCTCTATGTGCCTTTTTTTTTTTCATTCCCTCATGGTCACAAACATCCAAACTCCTTCATCCCTATATGTGTGTGTGTGTGTGTGTGTGTGTTACATCAGTAACTCCTCAAACATCTGGACTGTGAGCATAAACATTAGTGAAAGGCCTCAGTCACCAGAATCAGGGAGCAATGCATAAACAGCTTGATTCACTGTGCAAAAAACCTGTCTCTCACACAAACACACACACACACACACACACACACACACACACACACAACCACATATCAGGACACGTCTGTGAAACATGTGAGAGGTGCTCAGGCAGAATTACAGCGTCAGGGATGGAAGGGCGAGGGCAAAGACTGCGCATACATCAACACGCACACGCAATTTTACACAAGGGAAAGTCAAAATATTTATTCACAGCTTCCCGGGAGAGCTGCCTTCCAGCTGATGAGGAGCAGAAACATGTTTCCCACGTTAGCCACTTCTCGGAAACATCATGAGCACAAGATTATGTTTTAAGAATGACTGACGTGTGATAAAAAAAAATTGACGCTAACAGCAGCAGGAGATTTTTTTAGGAGAGTGATAGAAAGAGACATTAAGACATGTTCACTATGCATGCTCAAGCACTGGGCCGGATTGTCGCCGGGCCTGGGCTTGACACACACACACACACACACACACACACACACACACACACACACACACACACACATACAAACTCATGAAAAAAAAAGAAGAGGACTACCGTCATCCAGTGCAATTATTTGGAGCCATTAGTGGCAGAAATGTGCACAGGATAACGTCGTTTTCATGCTAGTCTGACAGCCGGCGTGATGGGCGCAGATGGGGCCGATCGAAACCAAAATTGCAGGGAGTTATCGCTAGATAGAGCCTGCGTGCTACAGTCATTGTAGCTTAAATAAATGTGGCAAACTGCTTTTTCCACTGTCACTCAAACTCCTTGCTGGGCCCCTAATTCAGGACCATCGGGCCCACTTCAGCCTGTCCACCGGCGAGGAGTGAGGGAAGGGAGCGAGAGCCATGTTGATTTTCCCTTTCCCCAAGTTGAAAGCCATGGCGAGCGGCGTTCTGACTCTAAAGAGAGCTGACATTTAGTGCCGCCGCTAAAGTGTGGCTTTTCGAGAACAGTGGACGACCATTAATTTCACAGCTTCCCCTCGTATTTACCCCCGGAAAATGGAGGGTTTTTTGTCGAGAGAGAGCGAGCGCTCGCCGAGATGAGAGGGTTGCCGGATGCTGCAGTTCTGCACTTTACCTCGACGTATTTGTGGAGAAATGTCAGACAGTTTTTCGGGGGGGGAAAAAACTATAGATGGGAGCCACTTCTTTGAAAATAACAGGCGCCCATGAGTCCCCGAGTGCTCTAGACAGCTGCAGTATCCAAAGTGCAATTCAGGTCGGCATGTTGAATTTCCTGTGGATATTGGCTCAGATCTCCGCTCTCCGTCCATTTCATCAGCCTCCACCATGACCCTTATCTCGGCTCAGCAGTTGGCCAGAACAGATTTGGTCTTTGGGAATGGTTCACTTTGAATTCAGACAATAGACGAATGTAATGCCTGGACTGATGCAAATGTTCCATCACATTTTGCCAGGATTAAGCTTACAATTTGAGGACACTATAATAAATTAATGTATTTGTGAAATGTATGTATAGATACTTATTTCATCACCATCACCGTCACCATTAGGTCTTCCTGTTTCTGCGCTCTTTCCGAATTATGACGACTGAGGCCGAGCCAAAAGGACAGACTCCCCCATCGTCAGCCTTTGTGTGCCTGGCTGCGTTCACAGCCCCTTAAGAAAAGGACAGAGCCAAGACATCGCAAACAAAACAGAGTGGCGAGAGAAGACAGAGCGCTCCGGTCGCTCCCACCGGCGTGATAATCGTCCGACAGATCTCTTTTATCTAGTGCCTCCACGCGGGAAAAAAGGCTTCCGTCCCCAAGCTCCCGCTCGCTATATACCCAGGATGCATTGTGCTGATGTCCGCGCGAGAGGCGTTCTGTGATAGCAGTTGTGCTTTTCTGTGACAGCATCCGTACCGTAGCCACATCCCTGCCCCTTCTCCACCCTCTGTTTTATCACAGTATTTGTTGCCGTTGCTGGCGTATTTGTCGTCCCAATAGGATGTGGGGGGGGAAACAGGAAGGGTTTTGTAAATATGAAAGGTTTGACTCAGGTAAGACTCACAGGGATCATACACTTAGATTGTCCCATCTCATCCAAGAAAATCAGTTTGGCCTGTAGTCTGAACCCACTGCTTTAAAACAAACAGCTGAGTATACGACAGGAAGTTGAGGGAGAGAAAAAGAAGTAACCTTGAACATTTACCGGCAATCTCAAACCAGGCACTCAAACATTTACTACCAGGAGTAATGGATTCTTTTTACTCTAGTTTACATTGAGCCCCCCCTCTCCTCTGGACGGAGGAGTAAACAGATGTCACTCGGACTGAGCGATCAGAGTTGGTTAAACACGACAAGCCATAGCCGGCGAAATGATATTTAATGGGGTTCTGATTTCAGTCTTTGCAAGTGTTAAGAGATCGATACAAATCTTAAATAAATATGGTTTCAACATGAATGGAGTGGGGCGCCTTTCCACTGTTAGTCTCCCTGATGACTTGTCCTCTATGTCTCTATTAAGCTGTTGCTTTAAAGTGCTGAGAGCGGACCAGAGACTGGGCGTTAATCACTACAACAACATTGCGCCAAGGAACTGATGTTAAATGTGACAGCCTCTTGCTATTTTCATTTTTTAATCTGTTTCTCTCTCTCTCTCTCACTTTTCCTCTTTCTTTTTTTCCCCCATCTATTCATCTCTCCGGTTTATTAGAGGCCGGAGCCAAAGGGGCTGAAGGAGCGCTAAGTAAATCACCACTGTTTGTGTTTTATGTTGCTCTCCGGCTGATCATTAGCCCAGATCACAACCCTCCACCACCCTTCATACCGCCCCTCCCCTCCCCTCCACTCTGTTCGCATGCCACACGGACGGAGGGGTTAATGGTCGGTGGAGAATTAACTCTTTCAACACTAAATCAAACATTAACCTGAAGCCTGCGGAGTGTCCGTCACTGTGACAGATGGAAAAAGGGAGGTTTACATTTACCCTTACACACACCCCGAGGCACTGGATTACTGACATGCTGTTTAGCGCACCGACTGTGCCACAGTGCTGATGGGATGGGGGCCGGGGGGGGGGGGGGGGGGGGGGGGGGGGGGGGGGGGGGGGGGGGGAGTCACAGTCTCCCTCTGGCTCCCCTTAAAGAGATTTTTGTCTTAGGTTTCCATGAGGGCTGTGTGTGTGTGTGTGTGTGTGTGTGTGTGTGTGTGTGTGTGTGTGATGACAGTGCGTCTCCATGCCAGATGTGACCTATGCCATCAGGGCGTGCCGTCCATGAAAGCAGAGCGTGCCCCCTATTTAGGCCCCACCCAACACACACACGCACACCTTGACAGTGTTTTCACAGGTGCATGCTCCGAGTCAAAGGGCCCCGCATCACAGTGACATGATAAACGGGGCTGTCGCGTGAAAAGATGGTGTTTTTAAGCGTTGCGTAGGCCTCCGTCCAATAGACTTAGTCATCCTGCTGAGTAATCGTGAGGAGACGGGGATGAGCCTGTGTGTGGGTGTGTGAGTGGGTGGGAAGGAGGGAGGGAGGGCCGTCAGTGGCTCTATCTCCTTGCCCACTTCAATGGGCCGTCGGCCAGCATTGATGTGGCTCAAAGCTAACGCAGAGCCGTTAAGGGAAAACATATGTTGTGCATGTGTACTTAAGAGGACGGATCTTTTTCAGAAACACTTGAGGATTTTAAGCGAGATACTGTCAGACGACGGGATAAACACAGCTTTCGGTCCTCTGCTAAAGCACCAGGATCTTGGTGGAGGGTAACCCGGCCTCATCTCAGTTTCCTCTCCTGATTTTTCATCTTACTGGTGGTGGTTTATCAAGTCAAGGCCATAGTTTTCCCAGCTGTTATTTTTTTGTTTTATGAACCATTTCATAAAATCGAAGGCCTCCGCAGAGACACCCGCACACAAACACAGCCAGCTTGCTAATCTTGGAGCTCCCTTCAGCACAACTATCCCTCATCTACCCCGCTTCTCCATCTCTTCCTCCCTCACCATCTACTACGCTCATCCCGTCTCCTGCCAAACTTCAGCCAGCGGAGCGCGGCTGCCAATTTGCAGGCTATAAAATAAATTGCCCATGCTAATTAAGTTGGTTGGATGGGACTGAGGAGTGGAGTGGGGTAGAGACGGACGCGGAAGCGGCCATAGAGAGCCGCAAAACAACCTGCACTCTTCCAATTAGACACTTCGCAGGCTACTGTTGATGAAAGCCAGGGCTCCAAACGCCAGCGTGCTGAAGTGTGTGTGTGTGAAAGTGTATTTACATAGTTTACAGTCTAAGTGGGTAAAACCTGCACATGTAAACATGTTTGTATAAGCTGAATCCCTGAGGGGAGTACATGTTTGCTTATGGTTGCTATGCGGGTATATTTATCTTCCGTGTGACCTTTGCTTGCACGTAACCCCAGATGAAAGGCGGTGCCGTACCCGAGGTTGACTCCCACTGATCTCCGCGCCTGTAATGGCGGTGATAAACAGCCTGCATTCTTTGCATTTCCCCTCATTGGCATGCGTGAGCGCGAGCTTCCCGTTCCTCTAGCCGCTATCAGAGCATCTGTGTATCATCATTAACGTTACACGTGTTAGCCAACACAATGTTTTTTTTCCCTGCTAATACCCTGCTCGTTGATAAGCTGTGCTAATCAGCTAGCTTTGAATCTCTCTTTCTGCTTGGCTTCGCACTCACAAACAGGGCTGTTAATTGATCTCAGAGCACTGTTCTAGTCAAAACACGGAGTAAACTCAGAGCATAACGAGGGGCCTGGATCCACTATAGGGAGCAACGGCACACCCACGGCGCTCTTCTCCGCCGGGGGGGGATGACGCTAGGTGTAAAACACCCAGATGAAAAGGTTCTGTCCTGGGTTTGAGCTACAGCGATGCTCCTGGAGCGCATTTTTCCCCCCCAAGTGCTGAGTCCCCTTTGGATCCCATAAGCAAAGATCCTCATCGAGGTCCAACTCTCGAGCCCTGACTCTCTATCTTCTATCTGCAGCAACATCCGCATTTCTTGCTAGATATGTACTCGCTCATATCTCAGTGCCCTATGAGTGTGCTCAGCAGTTCCCCTATCGCCACTGGGCCCCTAACACGCCTCATTTGTAATCAGCCCCGGCTAATAGATGAGACTGGGAAACACCAAGCTAATCATGAAAAGAATGTGGTAGATTTAACGGGCCTATCGAGGGGGACAGAGGGAGCGTGTGCTGATGAGCTTGCACATGTCGGGGTGGAGTGCCGCTTTTGATCTCGTAAACGGCGCCGCACTCCGCCAGCTGCCCCGTCGTGACGGTGACGCGCGCAAGCCCAGAGACACAAACACAAGCACAAACATGGCCCGGATTAAAAAGGAAGGAGGGAACATCGCAGGGACATTCATCATGTCTCCGAGGTCACGGGGAGGGCCGTCCCATTGACTGCCGCTAAGGTTAATTAATGAAAGTGGAGTCTGTAGCACCTGTCTGCCGACATGTCACTCTCCAGATATGTGCCGTCTTCCTCCTCCTCCTCCTCCTCCTCCATCCAGGCAAACAAAGGACGGCAGCCACCCAACAGGAAATCCTTCCTCCTGGGGTGCTGTGTTCAGATAAGACAGACATCCCCTGAGGATATCTGTGGTTTATCGCCCATGATTCCAGACTAATTTACAAAGAGGACTTATTTTTAGGTGGGAACCTCCAACTGAATGGACACCACTGCAGTGAAAGCACTTCCTCAACCCAGTTCAGTTGCCTGAATTCACTTTCTCCACAACCAGCTAGCCTGCGGTTATAATGGCATGCTCATACCCTCGCTGTGGATTGCCATCTGACGGTAAACCAACACTTGAAAAAAAAACATTTGTCGAATCACTGCTCAGCAAATTATGCCCTTGCTTATTGTACAATCATTCACACCAGATAAAAACTGCTACAATTATGGAACATATGGGACTATGATTCATTGGTTTTGAATGGAGCATATTGCCTGCCATATTGCAAGTGCATAATTTGACGCTCTGGTGCCTTGACTAAATCACAAACAAACCATGAAACTAGACGGAGAGGCTCTTTCTTGCTCCATTATCACAATTATTCCTACAGTTTTCCTAATGTGTCACACGGCGTAAACGTGACAGTGTCAGCTGAGACAAATCAGATTGAATTTACTTGATGATGTTGCTCAATGGCTATTTTAAGAGCTCAGGTTGTTTAATTTAAAGTTACAGTGAGGAACTTTTAATTAGTTATGAGACAGTCTCAATTTAATATCGATGCCGCTATATGACCTACATCAAGACCCTGCTGCAGTAAAATGAGAGGTTTTCTAAAGGTACCCTGGTGCTTGGAAACACTACCACTTTCGTCTACAGGGACCGCCAAAAACAACACAAAATAAAAGTTGCATGGAGCTTTTAAAAAAAAAAAAAAAAGTAGGTAAAGTGGTTTGTCTGGGACAAAGTGAAGCTGCAGCTGTGCTAGGCCACCCACCTGTCTTGAAGATCTCATAGCGGATGGAGAAACCTGCCCCGTGCGTCTCGTAGTCAGACACAAACTTAATGAAAAGCTGGTTTCCCGAGGAGACGACCGGAGAGGGAGCAATCTTGCCGCAGTACTTCCCCACTAGCTGGCCGCTCTCGTCGACGCCGTCTCGCACCTCCACGTAGTCGTACCTGAGCAAGGCGAGAGAGAGAGGAGCAGTGTAAGTCACAGTGTGCTTTAGAAAAACTGTTGTTTTCCCTTCAGGCTCGGTATTCATTCAGTTCTGTTCTTGTTCTTCTAATCGATTGGATTTATTGGAAATCACTATATCATGTGCGTGTCTGAAGACACACACACACACACACACACACACACACACACACACACACACACACACACAGATAAACACACATACCATAGATTCATACTCAGAGGACCAACACAAACACAGAGCAACACAGCATATTGTGCAGGTAATGTAGTGGAAATAAACACAGTGTACTAATGAGGTCTCAGGTTAAAACTCAGAGAACACACACACAACCACACACACGCGCACTGCAGAGGTTTTGTGCTCCCAGCTGCACTGAGGTCAGGTTTATGTAACTGCTTTGACTACTGAACTTTAGCTGAACAGCTGTCTATATCTCCTGTTTAACCACTAGATAACACTGACGGTGTGTGCGTGTGCTTCTTGTATGAGAGAAAATGAGAGTGATTATATCTTGGCCTTTGGCTGAGGCTGGTGTATAGAAAGAGCAGGTGTTAAAGCTGTTAAACACACACACTTTTACACACACACACACACACACACACACACACACACACACACACACACACACACACACACACAAAATCATCACATTAAAATGGAATTTCAGACCCACGGCTATAGAAGGGTGCAGTCGCCTAATTGAGTCGGTGCAGAGTTTGGGAGCAGAAGAGGAAAACAGCTTTGAAATAGGATTGGGAAGAGGAACCATGACACACACACACACACACACACACACACACACACACACACACACACACACACACACACACACACACAGACACACACACACGCATGCACACACACGCACACGGAATCTGGCATGAAAAACTCAAGCTGGTAGAGAGTGACTGGCCGACGAGGGTGGTCTAAATAGCCTCCGGTTATCAGTGTGTGTGTGTGTGTGTGTGTGTGTGTGTGTGTGTGTGTGTGTGTGAGTGTGTGTTTTCAGGCACTAGTTAAATGCACTTGAGTGGTGGTTTTAACTCTACTGCCTGTGTATGTGTGTGTGTGTGTGTGTGTGTGTGTGAGTTTGCATGATGGTTCAGATGACTTTTCCGTGCTGTGTTTTGACTGTGAGCTCCAGAAAGCAGATTTCAGGTTCGGGTTTCCACAGTTTCCTAATTGCCCGCAACGCACCGTGTCTCGCCAAGTTTTTTCTGCTCTGCGGAACACTTATTCTTATATTATTATATTACATTAACACATATTCCTGCCCAAACACCGCTGACCCGCTGCGACGGCCCTCCATCTTCATCAGGATGCCGCAAAACGCAATTCGCTCACGGTAAAATCGAGAAATGAATTCTGATGTATGCAAGTATAATGTGCAGCAGGTGTGCGGGCACATTCGGTGAACACACATGCTCTCTCTGTCTCCTCCTCCCTTCCTCAGAAAATATGCGCCTTCCGGGCAAAGGGGCCTATTTTCATAGTTGTGCTCGATTCCCAAATTACTGTCAAAACATCACGTCTCCTTAGCGATTTCAAATTCAGTTAATGCGCCGGATTTCACACAAAAAGGCGATTTACACTTTGAATGATGGCCCGGGGGGGGGGGGTAAATCCCTCAGGTGGGACCTGACTTGTATCCACACGCACGCTTTACAGCCTTTTTTTCCCCCCACAAAAATGTTTTCCTTCACCTGCTTCAAATTTAGAATAAAACCTATTTGCGGAACAAAAATCAAGTTACCAGAGGTGATTCGTGGGCAAGGGCTATCATCAGGTTTATTTAAAAAAATGTGAACTATAACTAGTAAGAGTCAACTATTGAGAGAGAGGCAGAGACAGAATGTAACTAAATGTAGAGCTGGATGGATAGAAGTGGCACTCCCTGAAATTGGGTCCCCTGAGGAGGTGCGGTGGATGGATGACTTCACTTGTCTTTCTGCTCGGATTGAGTGATCTGAGGTGATATGGAGCTGTCACCATGCATCAAGCTCTTCTTCTTCTTCTTCTGCCAGCCATTTGCTTTGCTTTTCCACTTTTCAGGATCCACACCCAAATCTCATCAAAATCTGTCGAGGAAAAATCTGGTTCCCCCCCTACTTGGACTCGTCAAATAATTTGGAAATCCTCTTTTCTGTATCCTCTTCATTTCTCCCCATCTTGTGATTTCAGACCAGGTCATCTTCCGCTCTCATCGTCGGGCCACCAGCTGTGGCAACAGCCCCGGCTCGGCTCACACAAGTACCACTTTGTTTTAGCTACTTTATCAGCTGCAGCACTGTAAAAAAAAACAAAACTAGTTTCACGTGGTGTTTACCTCCCCCCCCCCTGTGAACTTTGTGGCTAGATGGCTGGGGAGTTACTCATTATTTTGTTTAATGGGCTCCTGTGTTGCAGGGATCGAGTTTCTTTCTGTTATAAGCGTGTCATCGTCTAGTTTAGCCACCGGAGCAAATATTTACGATGAAATCAGCAGTACATTTTTTTTTTTAAGTTATTGCCTTCTCTATAGTATTATTATCTTTATATAATTTGTGCTATCAATTTATCTGCTTGGTCCTCACTTCTCCTTATTCTCTCCTAACTCATCTCCTGATTCTTCTCTTCTCTCCCGATTCCTCTCCTGACTCCTCTCCATCTTTTGATTCCCAGCTCACAACGGAGAGCATCAATCTTCCTGTGGCCCCGCTCTGTTCTATCAGCAGACTTATAATTCACCTCAGAGCTTCTGTTTCTACCCCCCCCACCCCCCCCCCCCCCCACCCCCCCCCACCCCCCACACACACACACACACACACACACACACACACACACACACACACACACACACACACACACACACACACACACACACACACACACTCCCTTGCTCCACCCAGCAACTGCCAAAAGCTGAGCGTTGCCAGACGCCTAAAAAAATGTATGCTGAGATGCATCATTGAGATGCAGAAGGAGAGAAGAGCAAGCTGCAGTACAGCTCAAGTGTGCGGTTTTGTTGTTTGTGTGTACATATATGCACGATGATGGTGCAAAAGTGTGTAACATGCAGAGCATTGTGCATATTGTGTCCAGTGTAGCGTGATTTTAGAGAAAACAGGCAACCGATGTTTTCATTTCTCCTGTCCTCATAAACTCCCTGCCATGCAAACAAGAGGAATACTCCTATTTCGTTTCTATTTTCACTCCTCGCACCTCCAGAAAAGCTGTTTGTTGCATTTTTTTTTTTTACCCTGGTGCTTTATCGTCAGCTCGGATGGCCCTCGTAAAGGCAGCACAGCGGGAGAGAGGATGCAGATGGAAGAGAGAATACGCCCCCGGGGTTCCTCGCTGTGCAAGGCGAGAAAGAGACAGGCCTCCTTCTCCAAAATGTCTCTATTGGTGCCTAAATGACTGGTATGTCAGCCAGAACTCCGACGGTTCTGCGCCAGTGGGCCCACACGCTTCGCCCTGCTAACACAGATTCATCCAGGCCCTTATCATCTGGAAGACATTACGGCGAACGCTTGGTGGGGCAGTTTGAGGGCTCCGCAAAAAGGCTCTCCTATTGCCAGCTGTGTTAAATGTACCTCTAATTCATCGCACCGAACACCTGTAAGGACCCGCTTCTAAGGGTTGAGCATCCTCAGGGAAGACGGGGCAGTTAACAACCTCTATTCAGGATCATAAAAGTAGAACATGGCCTACTTTTAAGGTCCCTATGGTCCCACAGTTTTGGGGTATTCCTGACCTCCCAATTTAAACTTACATTCCTCCTCTCAGGGGACCAGCGTGGTGATATTCTACGTCACATCTCTCCCGTTGTTGTTGTTCTTATTCCTCATGACAGTACATTCCAGTTGAGCCATGCATCTATTTATCGGTCTAGTCTGCTTCGGGTCTGGGTGGGCCTGCCAGCACACCACAACACACACACACACACACACACACACACACACACACACACTCAGACGATTACACATACGCAGTGAGCTGCCTACCACAGTGCTAACAGTGAAAAGCGTTTGCCAATCCAGCGGGGAAATTACAGGGAAAAAAGAAAAGGGGTAGGAGGCTGAGGAGAGGGGGGGGGGGGAGGGTGGGGGGGTGAATGTAATTCTCAACGACCTTCGCTTCACCGACTCAAATGTATTAGCCTGCCTTCTCTCTTCAGGCACAGAGAGAAAGCAATCCGCCAGTGTCAAACGAGAACATTAGCCCTCCTTGCAAAGCCAAAGAGAAGGCGACAAACCAACGGCCTAACAATATAACAGTTATATTGCCCGAAGCTTTCCCATGGAAACAATCTGTCCTGCCTCTATAAATGTCCGCTTGATATGGCTCCATAAAAGCAATACAATCTGAGGCAATGGAATAACACTATGACAGACTGTATGAGTCCCATACAATTGGTGGGATTTCTTAATCAGACCATTTATAAGCTCAAGCATGCTGTGGAAACCCCCAGAACAAGAGCTCTTTCTTTGCCATCACTCCCTTTGGTCGAGCTGTGCATAGAACAAATGCCGTGCGCCTTTCTCCGGCATTTCTCTTTACGCGGCTGTCAAAGTGCAACTCGCTATCGCACGAAAACATGTCACCTACCACGTCCATGTCAAAACATCTCCGGGTAACACAAGTGGAGAGGCCTAAACAACAACGGACTTGGGACGGCTTCTGTGAGGCCCGGGGGGGACTTAGCAGGAAAAAAGGACTTTGTTGTCAGCTGTCAGAAAACTCCGGAGAGCTCACGTGTTAACGAGTCTCGGCGAACAAACTGTCACTCGGGGCTGTGGAAAAACATCATTAACGTTTGTACAAGGGGGGGGCACGAGACAAGCTGCTCCCCGACTTACTTTTTCCAAGCCTGGAGGGGACATACCTTGCTGAAATAAAACGGTCTCTCTTTCTTTGCCTTCCCTCCCACTCCGCCTCCCTCGTGCACGGGACATTCATTAACCCGCACTAAAATAACAGGTCCACTCCTTCCTGTAATGGCCCCCGCATCAGCTTGCCGGGACAGACAACGAAGTACGGAAAAAAAAAAACTTGGGCAGTAAGCCGAGTCTACGTCTTAATGATGTCAGCTGAAAACATTAATTGACTTGCTAACACTGCAATCTTTATCTAAAGGTCAGGACCTCGTCGTTAAAACAGAAGCTTTACCATGAAGCAGGAAAAAGGAAAATCTGCAGCTATCACCCCCCCCCCCCCCCCCCCTCCACTGATGTGTCTCCACTTCTGAATCCGCAGAAAATTATTGCAGGAGTCAGAAGGCCTCGGAACGGGGCAACCCACCCAGCGGGACAAACCACCAACCAATCAGAGCTGATGGGTTCAGAAGTGGTTCCTCGTCGGCGAAGAAGGGCATGATTGCTTCGCTCGCTGCCACATGGATGGATGGAAGATAAAAAAAAAAAAAAGATGGATGAAAAGATGGAAGTCCCCCGCCCAGACGGCCCAGCTGCAGCCCCTCAAACTGGCCTCTTTGGGTGTCGCCCCCACACTGGTTACACTCCGCTCGCCACTCATATTTTTAGATGCCGTGTGGCTGTTTCTGATTTTGTGGCGGCCTCGGCCACACGTTGGTGTAGCCTAGTCGCTTTCCCGAACAGCAATTATCATTAGCATTGATGGATTTAGCGTGCCTTTATCCATTAGCTTTCCTAATTACACTGTTGAGAGATCTGCTGTCGCCAACAATCAAATGAATGAATTTGGCTATTTAGACTCAATTATTGCATCCCCCCTCCCCCCTCTGCAACACGCAGAATAATCCTTTATTTGGAGATATGAGCGTTGACTGACAGGGGGAGGATTCTGCCCCAAAGGGGGAATCCTTTCTGCTCAGCACAGAGCAGGCTCACACTGCTGTGAACTGGACGTAGATGAGGGGGGGGGCTAAAAACAAGCAGGGGAAATAAAACTGACCACACAAGCTCCTACTGTTAGCAAGCCAACTAAATCCCCTGTGCTCACCTCATATGTAAGGCCCGCTGCACTTTGAACCCTGCCAATAGTGAAGTATGTTCAGCTCACTTGCTTTCTGCTCCCATGGGGGACTGGGACATGCCTGCAGGGCTAAAACCGGGCTGTTGCATATTTTCAGTCATCCTGTTGTGCTCACTTCGACCTCCTTCCCTCATTAAAATTGCGAGGCATGACAAATGGGTCACAATAACACAATGATAGATATGTGAGGCAGTTTAAACAAAAGACGCAGTCAATTGGCTCGCCGTTACTTAGTCATTTGTCTTCTGTGGCCTAACGCCGCTGACTTAAAGATAAACTAATCAAAGAAATAAATAATAAATAATAAAATAAACTATTTTCAATCGAAGGATTTCATAAATGGGCTGATTGGTTTAAAACTGACTTCTTTGGTTGTGATGCATCTAAAAAAGTTATTTTGATTCCTGCTCCAAGACAACAAAGTTCACCACATTTTACAGTCTTGTTAAGCTTCTGCTAAAAGAAAGACACAATGAGCGGCTGATCATATCTAAAATGTATTTTTTTGTTCATCAAGCTTTTTGCATTATTGAATATTTCTATCAAAATTCAGGTGTATATTTCATTTTCCAAATTAAAAAGTGATTATAAAGTGAAATATTAAAAAAGGTGATAAATATTATTAATAACAATAATAAGACAAAAATACATCCATTCTCAGTGCTTTGCTGATGTGTGGCCTACATGACCGCGGTAAATAATAGCTGCTGTTGTGAGTCGGGTTGAGACGTCTTTTCTTCCCCATCACACATCTTGTTATCGTGACTACAGCCAGAATGAGTAACTACAATTAATTAGAAAAACTGCCCATGGCTAAATGGAAATACACATTTAGCACTTTCTGCCCCGCTAAGTGAGCGGAAATGAAATTGCTTAGCATACAGCAGGGCTCCGTATGCATCTTAGCAAGCAGATATGAATATTCACACAGTGAATGTCTGCCTTTGCGAATGAATCCCTTTGGCTACATTTCTAAGAAACACTTCATGGGAGTAAAGCAGTGTAGCAGTGGCCTTATTATACAGTCATTGTGACTGAGAGCTATTATGCAATATGTCTGTTATACACCCTATCCTGAGAAGTTTTAACACGTTAACATAACAGAGCCAGGAACTCTGTGATATGTTTTACAAAGGGCTAAAAGAAAAAAGCAGGAAATTATTGGCATAAAAGTCTGAAGAATACGAGAAAAGAAAGGACGCCGATAGTAAATTAGAAAGGACGAAAAGTCCCGTGCGTTTCCTCAGAGAGGGGGGAGAGAAAGGGAGGGAGGGAGGGGAAGAGAAGCACTCCGGCCCATTTCTGGGGCCATTACAGTAGGGAATGACTCCCATTTGTCCCACCTTGACATTTGAGAGGATCTCTGATTACACGGGAGAGAGGGGCAGGCAGAGGTGAGCGGAGAGAGAGTCCTCCACAGGGGTCTGTGGCACGGCTCGGATGATACGCCGGCGTTACAACAATGAGAAGTCAAGGGTAAAAATAACAGGGTGCTCAGAGTAAGGGGGCGATGTGGCACAGCAGCCGCCGCGTGTACGCTCCGTTTTAAAACACACTGTCACAGCCCTGCTCTGGTCACCTACGGGACTCGGTGGCAGAGATACACACACACACCCTGCAGGGAGTATTGGGCTGCTTCATCTTCACCTACTGTATAATGAACACACAAACACCCATAATCACAATGAACGGATTCGCAAAATATCTTGATGCCTTGGAGGCCCGTAAGCAGGGGTCCAAAATGGGCCTGGAACATACTAGAACCATTACTAAGCTTACATCAATCTCTTTGTGAACCAAAGTCAACCACATCAAGACAAAAAAAAATCCAGATTGCTCAATTTGACCAAAAAACAGGCATACATTTTTATTACAAAACAGAAGATTGGTGGAAAAACCGTGCTCATGCCGCTGTTAACTCGCCTCACTATCACTTGGACTAATTGTGACTTTTTGATCGTAAAATTAAAAGAACCAAAAGGGTTAATTTGGGTATGTCCCAAAAAAAGGGGGGGGGGGGCGCTTATTCGGGGACATACCTTACTTGATATCCTGTTTATGAGGACATGGTATGGGATGCACTGGATCGCCCGGAACGCTCTAACCATGTGACGAGAAGAAACATGAGGAAACGTGGAGATAATTGTCAACAACCTGGAGCTAGTGAGTCACTGAACTTAACAATGGACTGATTCTAGCAGAGTGAACGCTACATAACATCACATTTTACGTGCTGATGAGAAAAAGACAAAAAAAAAAAACCAATATGCCCTCCCTGAAAAAGGAGCGCCGCATGCAAAGGCAATCATCTATCTGTTCCTGATGCTGTGAGAAGCTAGCGGCGCTCCCCGCTGGGTAACGAGCTGTGTGCGCAAGGAGCACGCCGCGTTCAAAGAAGGCAAGAGGAGCTGAGGAGGAGAGGGAAAGGAGGAGGGGGAGTTGAAGCTGGGGTCAACTAGAGGTAAAGGCTTTGGGTGCTGTTCAAAACTCTCTCGCCTCTCCACAATGGGCAGGAAGGGAGAAAGAGTGGTGTGGCGTGGGTGGGTGGTGGTGGTGGTGTTGGGTTAAAAGGAAACTGACTGGCTGGGGTGACAGAGCGTGAAGGCGCGTAAGTTGAGCGGTTGATAGAGCGGCGGAACAGAAACAAAAGAGAGAAGTAGTGCAAATAGCTGATAGAGGTAGCTGGCAAACAGGTGCCAACACGAATCTAGAAAGGGTTCAGAGGCGTGAAGCATGCTCAGCAACAGCTAGGGAAGCTCGAGGGCAATGGTGGTAATAACTGCACTGGGAATTATTCAATTAAACGCCTCCCCCCCCCCCATCCGTCCCCCGTAGCGGTCTCCCTCCCTCTTTCTTTGCCTTTGTCCTCCCTGCAGTCTGTGGAGGCGGAGGGGGAGCGAGGGGGTCGGAGAGCAGTCTGGGCTGGGTGCTCCGTGACCCGGTCATGTGGCTCGACGCGGAGCAACTTGGCTGGGAGCGGTGGGGCGACTGTGAACAGGCCCCCGAAAGAGGACTTGGAATGTCCGCTTATATGTATGCAAACAGCCGTCTGACCTTCAACCACACAATAACCTTGAGACAAGACGAGCTATTTGTAGATCTTAACAGGAACAGGAAAAAGGATGGTGACGAAAACAAATAAGGGGGAGTGGGTTTTTTTTTTCGACAATAGGCACACATTTGCTACAGCATGGCCAGTTGTTGCCAGATTTGTGAAGTTTCCTTTGAATGCGGATCAGCCCTTGGACACAATATCTACCGTCTATAACCACATCCTTCATTTCCTTCTGACGGCCGTATTGTTCCCACTGCGTGCAAAGAACTCAGATTTTCCAATGATGCAGCACTTCGAAGGCCAAATGAGCCGTGTTGCGAGGGCCACGCGCCAAGCGGCGTGTCTCTTCCGCGGAGCCGGGCAGAGAAGCCGAATGCTCGGCATTACTGGACCGATCAAAGTGCTGATGGCCAGCCAGCCCTTGCCAGTATTTGGAGGGCAAGGTGACTCTTTCATTTACTGGCCCTACAATCAAACTTTCCTGCCAACTTGGAGACAGTCTGGCCGGTAGTATTGTTCCCCTCAGCTTTCTGCTGAAATCCACTGGGAGTTTGTGTAAGTTCATGGAAAAGAGGGGCCTTCTTGCCGCTTATCTCAGTGTGGGCAGGGGTCATCCTGGAACAGCTTGGGGTACAGGCTTCTGATAACTCTTTCAGCACCACCCTACTGTGATAATGCACAGAAGGTTGCTGTAAGGCTGAATTTACAGCCTTCTTTTTTTTTTTTTTTACAATTACTGCCATCTAACAAAAGAAATGAGAAGCCGTGAGAAAAAGAAAAGCAAAGTGGCGGCTGCTATAAAAAAAAAAGGAAGACCACAGCTAATGTTGCCAATTTAGTGAGGAGAGATCAAGAAAAAGAGCAAACAAAGCAAGGGCTTGTGAGTGGCTCTAACTCAATCAGAGAGCGGCGGGGTACCGCCCCATCAATCACTGTCTGCTTGCCGCCCGGGCCGAATCACGGCCAGCCGAGTGGTGGAGGAACACCAGCGAGCCGACCCGCTGTGTGCGACCACAGTGACCGAAAATCAATTAAACTCATGAGCCTCATTCAAGGTTAGACCACTCAACGCAACATGTCTGACAAGCCTGGACACGACGCATTAAAGTGTCCAGATCTCCGTCTTGTCTTTGTGGGACGGGAGATGTCAGACATTGGGAGCTACAATCCACCCCGGCTACTGCTCTGCTACTTATGAACTCAAATTATTCCTCATTCATTCACCCTCCTTATCCCTTCTTGTTGTTTTTCCACGCGGCCTCATAAACTGAGAAATCAGCATTTAACGGAAAGAAAAGAAGGCGCGAGACGAAAACCTGTTGCTAATTATATTATATGAGGCGGAGAGAGGGGGAGACGGCGATTATTGCCAACTGTCCTTTGGAAACAGAAATGCATAATTGAATCCTAGCCCCAGTGTTTAATGCTTTTTCATCGGCGCTGGAGGGAAAAATGAGTATGAATTTTCTTACAGTCAATAGATGTGTGTCCAGATAGAGAGCTGTGATTAAGACATGTTGTCTTCTAATCATGAGACTCTCCATACGGCTTCTTTTCTATCAATCTGTTTTGGATTAAAAAAAAAAAAAAAAAGTAAAAGAGCATACGACTGACAACTCTAAGCTGTGTGGGCTGTGTGCGGCTCCATTCCACAAGAAACTTCCATATAGGGAAGCTTGCATTGGTTTGGGGCTGGAATGAAAAAGACGGAGAAAAAAAGAAAGAAAAAAGAATTCACCAGCCGTGTGCCAGATACAGCTTAGGGACACTCAATCTCTGGCAAACACAAGCCGCTAACTCCCACATCAAGATGAGAAACAAAACAGGCAGACACGTATGATGCTTTTGTGCCGAGATATATATATATATATATATATATATATATATATATATATATATATATATATATATATATATGCGACCCAGGCTTGAAATCTAGCGGGTTATTTATGAGCACTGGCCTTGTCGCGTCTCTCTCTCTCTCTCTCTTCCTCGCCCTCCCTCCCCCCTGTTCCTCCGCTTCTTACTCCTCGGCTGTGAAGTGGACCTCCCCTCCCGCTGCGAGGTAGAGTGGCTCGCCTCCCGGTTGTGGTCAGGTTGTGCATGAATCAAAGTGGTGACAGAGCAGCGGGGAGGATGGCAGATGCCACGGACAGAAAGCTTTTCAATCAGGCTGCCCTTCCAAGCCGCGGCCAAGGTGAAACACTTCACCGGCGGATGAAAAAAAAACCAAAAAAAGACCCTCAACCCCAGTCTCACGCACACACGCACACGCACACACACACACACACACACACACACACACACACACACACACACACACACACACACACACACACACACACACACACGTATTGCAGGCATATGCACAGACCTACTTATATCCTGCTCATTAGCCAGGGACTAACCCTTTATGGTTAAAAGAGATGAAGACGAGGAAAGAGAGTAATGAGAGTGAAGGTCAACGGCTTTCCGGTGCAACGTCTCCGTCCGCCGTCCTGTCTCTTTCGCCCACTGGTTAGCTAACAAAGTGAACACTTAACATTCATCTGCAGCTCTCATTTGCTTTGACCGGCTCCCCTCACCTCATCCACGCTTAAGGTTTGCAAGTCGCAAATGGGAATGATGAGCTGTAAACAGAAATTTAAGTCGCATAGTGCTCGTCTCTGGAAGTTTTACCACGCTGACAAAATAGGTATTTGGTGTAATTGCCATGAAGAGCAAACAAGACGCATTCAAGGTGGATTGCTCTTTGATCTGCTGCTGACAAGCTGGTCTTTCGAAAGCGCACTGTTTCAAAGTCATTTGAGGTGCAATTTGATTTCCATTATTATGAAGCATGCAAGTCTTCTGTATTGCTGTGGAAAATACCAGGTGCATAATTTCAGCTGCTTTTGTCAAACCTGGTAGTTAAATGAAGCGGCGTCGCCTCGACACCCTCCTTGTTCTTTTTTTGCTGTGCCTATTTTGCAGCGCCGCTTTGAACTCCACCAGCACGGATTCTTCCCTGACACGCACTATGAAAAGACGCGCACATCCACAACAGAAATAAATGTCCCCTAACAGCCATAAGTATCTCCAACAATCCGTGTCACTCCAAAGCCCCGTCCGCTCAGCCCGGGAGGTCACAGCACTTCCCTTCTTTAAAAGCCTCTACCGCCACAGGCCCGTTCAGAAAAAAAAAAGGCTCCTGTTGCGTTCCTGCCTTATTTATTTTTCTTCCATGACAACGGCTGATAAACGGTCGCACAGCCCACTTCTCCTTATTTGCTCGGGGTCGCCTTGTAGAGGAGGGTGAAAGAGGAATAAAGGGGGCGGGGAGTAAGAGCTGTTTTCAGATCCTCACTCCCCAGCTGTGAAGCTCCACCGCTCTCTATCGTGGAGCTGCTATTCAGGTGACAGGGGCAACGGGGGAATTAGGGAAATTGGCCGACTGGATCTTTTCCCTAAAGCTCCTTCTGTCCTCCACTCTCACTTCCTAGAAACAGGTGGCACTCTTTGTCGGGCACCGTGGCCATATGAGTGGAGATAGTGGGATTCCACATGACAAAGACAGAGCCAACTATAGATCTAGGGAAGGGTCATACCCGTCCTCCCCCTCCCCGAGCTCCCGTTAGTCATCTCTGGAGTCCGGGGCCTGGTCAGGAATGCCAGGAGGGGCAGGATGTCTATTGTAGAGGGTACACAGCGGAGAATGTTTGCCTTCCCAGCAGGCCCAGCAGCTCCACAGGGGCAGCTCAGTGGGAGACCGCAGCGGAAAGGGGCAGTGGGACGGAGAAAGGAGCGGACTACAATTAAAAAGAAGAGGAAGAGAGTGCTTTCCCATGCTTTGAGTTACAGGCACCTGAAGGCGGCGGGGGGGGCTCTCGCGGGCTTTTGAAGCGTGGAGAGGTGGGAGGCTGACTTTCCCCCTCCGTCCCCCCGTCCCCCCCCCCTCCACAAAGGGCTGCTGCTTGAGGAGGCATTCCTCAAATATCTCCGCCGCCTATAGTACCACCCTGCCATACATGTGAACCCTCCCCTCTCCATCCACTGCTGCACAGACTGTCCCAGAAAAACACCAACCAGACAGAGAGAAAAGCAAAGAAACGAGGAAGTGCTGAGAAAGAGGAGAGAGTGTCTCTGCTTTTCAACCCCCTCTCTCCTGCGCCTCCAAAAACAAACAGTGCAGCTCTGACTGGCTGGCTGGCTTGCTGCAAGGGAAGAAGTCACTGTTTTTTTTTTGTTGTTTTTTTTGGTTGGGTCAGCAAATCCGATGCTATCAATGATTCATAATGTTGTCAAGGGTGCATCACATTTACAGAAAGTTGTCTCTCCTCTCCGAGAACAGCCTGAAACTCAGGATGGGAGATTCAGCAGGTCTATGCTCAAACCTGGAAACCTTATCAGAATTCTAACTTGGACAGAAAGAACTATAGTCTGTCTTACAAATTTAATAAATTGCCCTTCAATCTGCCTTACGTAAAACCTGTCCGTCACTTTGTCTAGATTGAAATCCACTGAAACCTCTGTGTTTCCTTCAGATGATGGAGACGAGCCTGGCAGCCCTTATCAGATCGCAGAGAAATGAGAGTGCCCGGGGAGGGAGAAGAGCGAAAGCGTATCTATTTACTTCAGGGTTTTTTTCCTAACTTGAGCTTAGCTCGCTCATTCCGACCATTTTTCAGAACGAAATTGACTTCAAATATTTGCCTCGATGCGGGCGGCGCCTTCGCCTCAAACTTCATTAGCCGTGGGAGCGGCGAGGGCGAAACCCTCCCGAAAACTTCACTCTACGACGGTGCGTGAAAGGTAAACACGCTCTGCATTCAGAATCGCAGGGCTCACTTAAGTCTCCTTATCTCGGTGATGAAGTGCTTTCCTCCCCCGGCTCTCAGGATACAGGCCTCTGCACTTCCCCAAACAAACCTGTCGGGTGGAGCACACACGTGCAACAATCCCCCCCCCCCCCCAGACAGACTCCACTCAGTGAAAGGCTGTTTTTCCCTTTTACGAGCATTACTTTGAGTGCTTCTTGTTTGGTTTGCAGATAACAGCCATGTTGGGGAACATGTGGTGCATGTGTGTTCCATTTGCCCACTAATTAGATTGCAAGGCAGTGCACTGAAGCATGCATTGTGGCCCCCGCCGCCTCCGCCCACTCTGCCAGTCCATCAGATAAGGAAGCCATTCTCATCAGTTTCCATTTATGTAAGGGCTGATTTGGTGAGTGGAGCTGCGACGGGGAGTCTGATGGGTCCAACGCAAATCACACCCAACTACTGTCCACGGACACATGAGTAACTATTCCCCCATTCCATAATCCAGTTACCTATGACATGCCTTGTCAGCGATTAGAACAGCAGCCCACTCTCATGTTACATCGAGCCGTAATTTGAAATTAAGGAGGAAAAAGGGAAAATGGAATTCACGTCATGGCCTGTCGTTGCCGGCTGATGCCAAAGGGAAGCAGCACGAGGCGGAATACATTGTGAAGTGGAACTAAAGTCCCATGAAAACCACTGCATTAGAAACATTAAAAATGAAACGGCACGCCGAGGTAAAACTAGGGAAAGAAGCTGTGGGTCAGGTCGACCCCGTTTCCCAGCGCAGTCTCTGCGTGGCCCACATGAATCAGAGACTCACTTAAGTTTCACAGCCGTCTGCCGGTGTCATTTGTTTTGCGTTTCCTCTAGACGAGCGGCTCAGATCCTCCTGACCACACTTTTGGCATGACATATAGGTCGCGTCTGCTCCACATGTAATGACTAAGGAAACAGGGCAGACAGCGAGAGAGAGTCGCTCACAGACGCAAACAAATTCACGACACAAACTTCATCTGCTAGAACAAGCTAAAACTGGCAATCTGCAAATTCGGCGGCTGCTGAATGAAAGCGTCGAGCTAATTTGTAATTGATACATGGATGGATCGCTGAGCCCAAAGCCCGCCCTCCTTTCAACTTGGTAAAAAAAATAAAAGCAGCTTTCGTGGAGCCTGAGGGGGCCAAATTCTTTTTACTGCGTGTGTTTAGAAACAGGAAATTCATTCCTGACTAATTTGATTAGCGCCAGCATTGTTTCTGCTAACACCCCCCTCTCTCCCCTGTCCCTTCCTCTCTCTCTCTAACTTGAGGATGTTGGACAGTTTAATAGTCCCTCTGGTGCTGAAATCGGACCCAAAAAGAAGTGTCAAGGAGCATCCAGCTTTCAAAAAGATGGCCATTTCGTCCTGCCATAAATCTCTGACAAGCAGTAAAGAAAGGTTAAAGTGGGATTGAGATCCGGGATTAAAAAAGAAAAGAAAACACACCCTGCAGACATATATACGGAATGGGGTGGGGGGGACACTGAGGGAGCACAAAAGAAGCAAAGGGTCCAGGTTTTTTGGGTGGAGCAGTGATACAGTAACAGGATCCAGCAAAGCCCTGTACTCTCCCGAGCCCTGCAGCGTAAACAAACAGCTGAGACAGTGCAGGGCAGAGGCACCGGCACACGCACCAAAACCACACACACACACACACACACACACACACACACACACACACACACACAGAGAGACGGGCAATCAGAGGGAGGCGGTCTGCCCAGGCAAGGCTCACCTCAGGGCACCCACACTGACACAGGCTCATCACATTACTGTCTGTCTCCCGTTTCATCGGCTTAAACTATCTATCTGACAACAGGTTAGCCGCTTAGCTCTTTGTTGGAAGCGACAGCTCGCGGCTCGCAAGTCAAATAAGGATCAGAAACTAACTGTCGCTGAGGGATTCACCTTAAAAAAAAAGGGGGAATTTCACCAAGTTTTGAGTTTAAATCTAAGTGAAGGAAAACAGATGAGTCAGATCATTTCACTTGTTTCCAGCTCTGACATTAACAGAGTGACTGCCTAATTAAAATAGGCTGAGGTTGTTTTTTTTTTTTTATTGAACCCCACTCTTGGAAGTTATTACTTGTTTTGGGAGAGTAATGGGATTTTATGAGCAAATGTGAAAGTAAATGGCTCATTAAGACGGACATTTTTTTCTTCTTCTTGCAGTGCATTAAGTAACCACGGTTAATGGCATCCGGTGAACCCAAAAGGCCTTTTGCAAAATTACGGCAATTCAAATCAATATCACACACCGGTGACTTCACTCCACGAGGACGGGAGGCGAGGGCATTCCAAAACCAGATGGCAGGGAAGGGACATTCCTGCTGCCCTGTGTAGAGGCAGAGCAGGATCACATTGACACGGTTTCAGTGAGCCTGTCGCCACTAGATGGCACAGTTTCATGTGCAATATGCATGAGGAGAAGGGGGGATGTGTGTCTCACACACACACACACACACACACACACACACACACACACACACACACACACACACACACACACACACAGATGAAAGGAAAACACATGTATACAGGCTATGCAATATGAATGTGTTTGTTTGTGTGAACAGCTTCTACGCAGCCTCTCATGGTGTAGTGGCTCCCACAGTGAGCTTCCCAGACAGATTATTTTCACTAATAATGTTATTTAATTCACTCATTTTTGCAGAACAAAAGCATACAGAATATTTTCAGAGGTTTCACTCTATCGTCCTTATTCCAGACTAACTTTAAATCAAATTCGGAGACAAAAAAAACATTCGATGAATGAGGGTTTTTTTGGGGGGGAGGGGGACCAAAAGCACATCTGTTTTCCATAGAAAATATTGTGGTGTACTTACTTGCACTCCCGGTCCTCCAGATCGAAATGCGGATTGAAGTTGATGAGGATCCGCTGGTGAGGACCAGGCGCCGATATCACCCACACGCATCTCTGAGAAGGGGGATAGGACAGGGGGTATCCGGGCGAGGTGAGGTAGTTGGCGGTTGAGATTCTGATGTTGCCTCCACATTTATCTGCCAAGGGGAGTGGGAGAAAAAAACGTTTTTCAGGAAAAGAAACTCATATTTCACAATTCTGATGCTCAAATTTCATACATTGCTATCTATCTAGCAATTTATAGTTGGATTAGATCAGAAAATGTGCAACTTCCTTAAGACAGGAGAGATTCAGAGAAACTTTTTCTTCCCTAAGAGAGTCCAAAATATCTTATACAAAGTTGAATTGGTCAAGACAAACAAATGTTAGAGTCTGCACAGACTTTAACTGGCACACAATGTATATGCATGTTGGTATTTAGTATCCTTATTAATAATATTATTATTATTTATGGTGAGTTGTTATGGAGCAGCCTTGCTGTGGCACACTGAGATGAAACTTAAGTTCAGATAAAGGAACAGTTCCTCACATTAGAATAAGAAAAGGAGCAGCTTTGGGCAGATGTATAAATGCAAATTAAAAAGTGTGAATGGAGAAGCTTCAGTGAAAGAAAAAAAGTTTTTGGTTGGCCGAAGCCGAAAGTCCCAGTGATTTAGTCTGTTCCTCTAAGCTACACTATGAGTTTCACCATTAAAAGGAATTATGCTTCTCAAAGGGCCGCAACTCACATTTATCTTCATTCGCGCGCGTTTTCATCATTTTAACATAAAAGCTGCCAACATCTGCTGCTTTAATACTCACGCGCGCAACCACACACACATACACGCGCGCTCACCTCTTGGAAATCAGTTAAATCGGAATAAAACGAGTGAGGAATAAAAGCGCAAAGTAGAAACGAAACGGGTGCTGTAGGAAAAAGAACAAGGGGAAATTGTGTAAGCCGAGGATTTGGGCTGACTTTTTGAACTTCACTAAAACACAGAGCGTGTTAACCGATAGCTGGCTCTACAACACGGGATACCAACGTGCTCTCAAAGGAGCTTCT